>NW_017306452.1:850589-889895 GCF_000935625.1 Nanorana parkeri | reverse complement strand
ATATATATATATATATACTTTATGTACATGAGGTCATAACCATCACTTTTCAGATTTTAAAATAATTACATTTATTATTTCTTATTCTATGGAACTTCTTAGATGATACTTATTTTTTTATTCAGAGTCTTTTTGCATCTATCCTGAAGAAGTAGTTAATTGTAGCAACATGAAAGCTTTAGTGGTGCCTTATGAATGTTTTTACCTCTTCCATCGGCAATGCAATACTAAATGGCTGTCCAGTTAGCACAATTCTGCTTTCAGCTGTCAGGGTCCTTCCATAGAGGTAATGAGGTCACCAGCACACCAGGGTCCACGTTATTAATCCGTCCTTTATTGATGTTAGATGAAAATGCTATCGCAAAAGATTGAAATGTTTCAGAACCAGTGTGGTCCCTTCATCAGGCAAAACAATGTGTCACATTGTTTTGGAACCAGTGTGGTCCCTTCATCAGGAATAACAATATGTCACATTGTTTTGGACGGATTGATAATGTAGACCGTGGTGTGCTGGTGACCTCATTACCTCTGTTGTTTTTACTATGCCATCGACTGGCCTTTCAGCACCCACCGCAGTTGCAATAAGAGATACTTTGGTCTGGAATGTGATAGGATATCTTTATTGTGAGTCCTTCCATAGTCTTGCCTTCTTGAAGCCCCAATGAAGGGGGATGTTTTTGGCCTCCATAACACATTGGCTGTATTTGTATTCTAGTTGTCATCGGACATTTATTTAGAGACATTAGACTCCTGTCACCTGATTTGGCGCTCTCATTTGACCTAACTGCATGTGGATTTCTCGATTCTAGTGACCCTCCTCGGGTGACAGGGAGGTCTGCTGTTTTTGTGGTGAGGAGCTGAGTCAAAGCCAATAGGCTTTAATAGCGTTTTTGCTAACTTGGTTGAAAATGCCCGATGACTCACACCTTCCTTTTGGTTGTTTATAAATGTTTTTATGACCAAGAAATACTTACCTGCTGAAGCAAAAGTTCTCAAGCATCACCTATATCACACGGGCATCTCTGCACACCTCACCCTGTTCCTTTTTAGGGCATACAGGTCCTCCATTATACTCCAGACCGGGATCCATCCCCAACACAGTGCAGGATTCTCATACAGCACAAGTGCATTCACTGCAGACACAGTCCCCAACCTATCCAAGGTTGATCGATGACCTTATGGGTCTCTTGCAGCCATTCTATTGTGGCTACACATTTTTAAAGAGACCTCTTTGACTCCAACTTTATTTTTTTGACTTGCACATAATCCACTACACTCAGAGGAACGTCTCCTATGCTTTATCTTCCTTTTTCTTTTGTATCCAGTTCTTCTGAAGAACTTCCATATCTCGTAGGGTATCAATGTTGCTCCTCCATAGATACAGTAAGGTGAATTCCCTAAGACATGAAGTGTGTCACTGGCAGGGTCTCCAGTTGAAAATAAAGCCAAAAAGGAAAGCAATGTAGCCATCAAATGAAGGACTGGCAAGCTGAAATACATTTGGTCTTTAGTTTAAATACGCTTTAATGTATTTCAGTTACGCTGTCAGTACGCTGATATGTTGAACAGACACGCCATGTAATTATTCAGCACCTCACTGTTCTTCTATGAGAACTGGCAATACAAGCAGCATGTCTCCTGGCTTGGCCCGGGAGATGATATTTTCGCCTAACAAGCTTAGAAAGTAGGATAGTTCACTGCAGTAGTCCTCTTACATCTAAATCAGAGGAAATCTGACAATATCCGACGAGCAACAGACTGCAGACATTGCAGACTTTAATGGGACTAAAGAATGGATGGGCTTTGTGAAGAGAAAATGGTAAAGTGTGAAGGAGACCAAGGTGGGGAGTTCAATGAACCTCTCATTATACGGCACAAAGTATCTCTTGAGCATGGAGGATATATATAGGCTTGGAGGTGTGTTCTAGAACCTTTTAGAAAACTATTGTAGCGCTCAACTTAAACAAAGATCACCAGTGTATGCGTCTACTGATTCTTTTATACCATGACGCACCAGTGATAAAGGAAATATAGCAATTAGTAAGCATTAAGTAGAACAATGATCTAATGGAAAGGCAGATTTTTTTAAATATACAGAGCTGTTGGAATCTCTCAACAACCAATTAGAATTTTTATTCTAGAATGTTCTTTAACCCCTCTCCGCCAGCCATATGCATATCCCCATTAAAAGGTTTCCCCTCTATTATGGAAAGGAGAGGTCCTGAGGGCACAGAGGACAGGACACCATAGGCTGCTGCAGCTGCCTGTCAAATTATTGTGAGGAGGGAGGAGGAGGGAGCAGAGGCATGGCTTGTTGAGTGCTGTGTGTGCCACTAGGCAAAGGATACACCTGTAAATACGAGGGGAGGGTGGTGGTATAAAACGTAAAAAAATAAATGGTTTAAATTGATATTAAACTGAGGGGTTTAATATCACTTTAAATTAATTAAAAAAATAGGAAATGTATAAATATTCTTGGGTTTTCCACCGTGCCAGACCCTGCTATCTATATTAAAAATGTTTATTTAAAGAATGGAATTGGGTCCATTTATTTAGCAATGATGAGGGAAATCACTTCTTTGATAAATGTTAATTAAAAGGAATTGTTCTTGCTTTTCATTCCAATTCGCACAAATTCACAAACGCAAATGAAAAATATACTTAAAACCCTTTTATTGAAAAAATAAATCTTACTTTGATGTCAATAATTTTTCAATTTGAACGTAAAACCACCTAAGCAAATTATTTACTTGTACCTTAATATTTATGTTTAAAAAAGTTTTCTTCTGAATATTAAATTGCAAATGCTTTGATCAAGTCTGCAAAACAAATTTGGTGTCACAAATCTGCTTCTGTGCTTCGCAGAGACAAGGCGTCCGATCTGTCTTGCCGTATAGTTGTTGTGTTGATTGGTGATTTCTAATTGACATGAGAAAATGAACGCTCAGCTGTGCAAAATGTGCACCGCCAATTGAGAGAACTTGTGGACGGATGTAACAACACAGGCTGTGGCAGTCGGATCCCAGTAAGTATATATTAGACATGTAAGTTTCTATTCGGATGAATTTCAGATGCATCCAAAATTCTTAGTCTGAATACGGACTAAGATGACATGTACAGAATTAAAATGATCAAAACTCCCCCAAACCCCCCCACAAAAAAAGTTAATTTATTTTTAATTAGAGATTCCCTTCCGAATTGATCCAAACTGAAAATGAAAAATTTGGATCAATCCAAATCGAAAACAAAAAATTTGAATAAATCCAAATTCTGAATACCGAACTGAAACGAATTTTAAATCTGAAATCCAATCCAAAACAAACATATTTTTTGAGCCTTTACATGTCTACTATACAGGTGAAACTTGAATAATTAGAATATCGTGCAAAGTTCATTTATTTCACTAATGCAACTTAAAAGGTGAAACTAATATATGAGATAGACTCATTACATGCAAAGCAAGATAATTCAAGCCGTGATTTGTCATCATTGTGATGATTATGGCTTACAGCTCATGAAAACCCCAAGAACCCCAAATCCACAACCTCAAAAAAGTAGATTATTACATGCAATCAATAAAACAAGGATTGTACATAGAACAATATCGGACCTCTGAAAAGTACAAGCATGCATATGTACTCAGTACTTGGTTTGGGCCCCTTTTGCAGCACTTACTGCCATTACTTTTGCACGATATTCTAATTATCCGAGTTTCACCTGTACATCTGCAAAGGGGGAGGGTGGGATCGGTTACATTAGGGCAATAGAGCAAAAAGGATAAGTGTACTTTTTCTTAAAGTCTTTATTTTGTGGGATCCACCCCACTGCCTGATTGACAGCTGGCTCTGCCTCTCTAGAGTCAGAGTCAGCTGTGCCCGCCCCCTCTCCTGTCTGTCCCACCAATTAGTGTTGGAGGACCAGAGAGAGGAGGGGGGAAACCCCTGTCAGTCACCGCTCTCTGCAGGGAGAAGACCACAAGCTGAGCGATCAGCAGTTTGTGATCGCTCAGTTCTCAGCCTATAGAGCCAACATGTGACAGCTGCAGTCACATGCTGGCTTTAAGTATTGGGAAGAGTACATTTTACTCTCCCAATACTTCTCCTTTAGGGACAAGAGAGCAACCTTTCTTTGGTGCTCGAAGCATGTGCTTATTTTGCTTAATGGTTAATCCAGCCTTGGTGACAGCCCATCACAGTGATCACATGATCAGGAAGCACATGAAAACACCATTTAGAAGGGCCAGAGTATTTAAACCAAAAAAATGTATATATTGAAGCTTGCCAGTCTTTACAAGTGGTGGCTGCATTCCTTTTTTTATTTTCCAGATACAAGATACAACGTTATAATCTGAGAGACCGCTGGAGGGAATTAGTATATCATTCTAATCATTGCAATCCCAGTAGTAGCAATGGTTACATTCACCATATGCTCATACTTTCCAGCGTTCTCTTGAATTGTAATGTTGTATATCTTTAACAACATGTATTTATTTCTTCTGATGAGCGCCATCTAGTGGCCCTAATGTGGTATTTCCCCCCATTCGTTCTTTGTAAACATTCAACCAGAGGAGAAATTACACTAAGTACATTTGTTTTTGCCCCATTCTCACAACAGCTGATTGACTCGCACAGAACACATTTTCTGGATGTATTAGCTATGCAATTTTTTTTTGTAAGTAGACCCCATTGTGTCTAACTGGGTACAGAAGCAGGAATTGATTTAGAGCAAACTTTCTTTTTGCTCCTCTATGGATAACACTTTATTTTTTATTTAAAACAGAGCACTAAGGAACACAGACAGATACAGGTAAAAGTCTACTATCACTTGCATAGTAATTAATAAAGTTTCTGTATCCCCCCCGGAGTTCCCTTTTGGATAGTTGACTGTCCTCAGTGAGAACTATGACACTGATCCCTGCTACGCTTTATCTCTTTTCCATAAATTATATATTAGCCTTCTATACGGTTTCAGGGAACATAGCTATTAATTTAAGTGATATCATTTTCCAGTTGGGCGCAGTACACGAGACACACATGTCCCGAGGCAGGTGGAAGAATCTGTACAGAGATATATCACAGATATTTTGTCCAGGCACAGACGGATGACAGAGAATGGAAGACATGTTGTATAGCCTGGGGACCTGGGAGATAACTGATTCGTATCACTTTCCATTCGCTGTGATGTTTGACTCGTGATGATCATATTAGTGGCAGGATACATAATGAAATAGTTATGTACAGATGCGGTATTGTTTAGCTCTAAAACACCATAGAATAGATTGGACAAAAATAAACTGTTTTTTTTTAAGCTGAACTCCAGGCAAACAGAGATAAAATACAAATATCGGAGCTGTGTTACCTGCCAAAGGATTTGTATTTCTGTCCATCCAGTTCTGAGATTTACACAACAGGGGAGGAGACTTGATTTGTCTATGCCGCAAGCTAATAACACTTACAGGTTGTGTCCCTCCCCCAGCCAATGACTGGGCAAAGAAAGGAGAAGCAATGGGCTGATGAGCTCATCTCTGTTACTCTGCTCACCCCTTCTATTAGCATGTTCCTTGCTAACATATGAGTGCTGCAGCATAACCCATTGGCTAATTGTGCTGCTTTTACTTCTCCCAGAGTTCTGCTGAAAGGGACTGCAACAGCATGATATCAGACCAAATTCTAAATTTAAAAATGCATTTAATGATGTGTTCATGAATACAGAACTGCATTCATTTGTACCTATGGCTATGGTGGCTGTAGGCTGGTGGTGCAACTGAAAAATCAATGTATTGATTGCTCAGTCACCGGGGGGTTTCTAATGGAGATGGCTATCAGTGTCCACCGGTGGGAGAACAGAGAGGATAGCTGTCAGCAAGGGGGCAACACATTATATATGCATATTCTATGACCACACGCCAAACACATGACCAGGGATGAGGCTGGGCATGGTACAAGCCTAGTTTTCATGAGTTTGCCCAGGCCCACTCAAAAGCTTGACCCCCACCCCCCAATCAGCAGCAGCATTATGTGACTTATATCTGCAGGGCAGGAGGACGGGGTAGCAGTCAGAGTCTTGAGCGGGCTTGAGTGAACTGAGTTTGCACCAAGCCCAACCTCATCATTACACATGACCATACACACGCATGTATGTAAAACATGTGGGCTTGTAATGCCTTTGATTGTAATCTTGGCAATTAGCAGTTGGGGCAAAAGTACTGCACCCTGATTTAGTAGAAGCCGTATCATTATGCACCACTAACACTTCTCGCACACCCAGAAGGCCTATAGATAGCTGACTCCATGTTGAAGAAGAACTCCAGGATTCTTTCAAATTAACACTTCCAGTGCGGTTACCCCTGCACTGCAATGGTTAACTGCTTATTTTGGTCCAGTCACCAAAATAAAGAAAATATAGTCACCTTGGTTCCCCCCTAGTTGCTAGACCGATCCCAGCAGCCTCTTCTCCCCCAGGCTCTGGTGGTTTAAGCACCTGTGACATCATCATGCCTAATGGAGGTCCATTAGATGTGAGGCTGCAGAGCAATATTCCACAGCCGGAGCAGAGGGGGTGAGAGGTTAGTGATTACTGCCTTAGGACCGAGGATCAGGTCAGTATATCTTCTTTATTTTTGCCCCTAGACCTAAACAATCATTTATTCCTTACAGAGTTTTTCATGAAAGTAGTATTAAACGCTCAATCCTTTTCAATAATGAACCCAGATCAAACAAATATGCATTGCCCAGCAAGGTATCTTCACATTTTTGCCCAAATGCAGTTATAATGCCCTAACTATCTCAATTCAGCTTTCCTGAACTTCCTGTCCGGTACAAGATCACAAGGGACAGCAAAGCCTCCACCAACTGTCCATCCAACTTGGTTGGAGAAGTCAAGAAGGAGGAAGGGGGAAGAAGAAAGGAGTGGGGAGCAGGGGAGAGGCTTGCCTTGCTGTGGCTGTGCGTTTGTGGAGCCATTATGTTTCCAAACAGCTGGCTCCAACTCTCTTAGCTTCCTGTCCAGTACAAGATCACAAGGGGCAGAGCAGACTCCAGCTTGGAGAAGGGAGGAGGCAGGAGGAGGGTGGGAGCATGGTAGTGCCTTGCATTGTTGTGCCTTTGTGGAGACACACTGTCAGGGGATCCCAGCGCAGGTGACCCCACACCTGCACAGGTACCCTTACAGGCAGACCAAACACATGTGACCACACGGACCAGGTAAGTATGGTATATATAAAATATTTTAATAAACCTAGCAAGCTAACTAAAACAATCCACAACAGGCATAAACCAAAAAAGTAACACAGGAAACCGGGTAACACAGGAAACAGGGTACTAACATAGCATGCAAATATCAGGGTCTCAGGGTTCAAGCCAGAGGACTCAGACAACAGGGGAAAGCAACAAAATCCTGAGCCAAGGTCCAGACTGCAGGGAGGGTTTAAATACCAGGAGCCGGGCATCCGGCACGCACCACTGTGGTTGACACGGGGTTTCAGGACATGCGGTATCCTCCAAAACTATAGCGGAGGCCAGAGGGAAAGGAGTCTTAAGAAATGGGCGAGGACCCCACTGGCTTGAATGGGCAAGTCTGTCCAAAAGGTGAAGGGAACCCCTCGGGATACCATGGAGGGATGTGGATAAGGGAGGCCCCAGGGATGGAGCATTTTGCACCAGGGCAGGTTGGCCAGGAACCGGCATCGGCTCGACCGGAACAGGAGCTGGATCGGCATCGACCGGAACAAGAGCTGGATCGGCATCGACCGAAACAGGAGCAGGATCGGCATCGACCGAAACAGGAGTTGGATCCGCCTCAACCGGAACAGGAGCAGGATCGGCATCAACCGGAGCAGGATCGGCATCGACCGGAACAGGATCGGACGGATCAGCATTGACAGGAACAGGAGCTGGATCGGATGGAACGGGATCGTCTCCAACAGGAGCTGGATCGGATGGAACAGGATTGTTTCCAACAGGAACGGGATTGTCTCCAACAGGAACGTCCCGAACAGCAACAGGATCGTCCCGGACTGGAACGAACCCTGAGTATCTAAAACGGTCATCCACAGTCTCATCCTCAGAGCAGTCACTCCAATCCTCATCATCTGAACAATCGGTCCATTCTTCGAGCTTTCCAGCTTCTGACCGATACTCGGCCAAGAGACATGAGGGTTCTTGCTGGGCGGACTTGGAAACAGGCGTAACCGAATGGCAGATAGGTACTGTTGCTACGGGAAACTGGGAGCGGATTTGTTCATCAGGAATAGCAACAGTCCCTGTGGTTGTCATGGGCAACAAGGTTAACCCCGATCGGGCTTTGGAAAAGGGGCTAGACTGCCTAGATCGTATGTCAGACCACCCCAGGAGCAGGGGTTGGACAAAGGTTCCCACACAGACCCCCTGATCAATAAGGGACTGAACCGCCTCAACACATTTTAACAAGGCCTCTTCTGAAAACTCAGAGTAATTTTCAAAAAACCCGGCAGGATCATCCTCTAATAACCACACTAGTGACACAACCTGTGATAGGGTATACGGAGGGGAGAAGTCATCACCCTCTTCACCTCTCAGTGCAAGTTCGGTACAAATCTGGATTAGGGGTTGGCTATCCCCAAAAGGACAACCAGTTATATCCATGAAACAATGAGTCCTGCGGACACACTCCAATAGGTCTGCTCTGGGGGAACCCTGGAATATCTGTCGGCAGCGCTGAGGTGCCTCAGATGCTAAATGCACATAATAACGCATGCTCTCAAGATCCATTTTGACACCGGAATGTCTCCGAAAGCCAGCAGGTCCCCGTGTGGTCGATTTGGTCATTTTGGGGGCTCAGGATTCTGTCAGGGGATCCCAGCGCAGGTGACCCCACACCTGCACAGGTACCCTTACAGGCAGACCAAACATGTGACCACACGGACCAGGTAAGTATGGTATATATAAAATATTTTAATAAACCTAGCAAGCTAACTAAAACAATCCACAACAGGCATAAACCAAAAATGTAACAACACAGGAAACCGGGTAACACAGGAAACAGGGTACTAACATAGCATGCAAATATCAGGGTCTCAGGGTTCAGGCCAGAGGACTCAGACAACAGGGGAAAGCAACAAAATCCTGAGCCAAGGTCCAGACTGCAGGGAGGGTTTAAATACTCTCCCAGGAGTATTACCTAATGGGCTGATTCCTGACAGCTGGGAGACACCCACAGGTGAGCACTGGAGCTGCAGGTACCAGCACCACCCAGTGGTGGTCTGGCACCTAGCAGCCCCTGGCTGCCTGGAGAATCCTGCAGGTGAGCCCAGGAACTGCAGGGCTCAGCTCCAGCGCCACCTGGAGGCGCTCTGGATCCTAACACACACACAGCTTACTAGCACACACAAGGATGGCTCCATAGGACCCTGCAAGGGAAAGGCGCCACCTTAAAACAGGATATCAGGACCAGCGCTCAAGCAACCACCTGCTTCTGCAGGAAACTACCATTTTAAACATCAAGAAGCAGTGTCCATTGTAAGTGATTTTATCAGCATTTGATGAAGCTTAAAAACCTTTTGACTTCAATATCACTTGAAGTCATGCTCGGATTCAGTCTGTATTTGTTTCACTCCCCCACATCTCAATATCATCCTACAAAGATCTCCACTTGAATATTCCATTACCCTTCCTTTTGCTAAAAGCTCTTTCAAAGATTACAAGTCTCACTATGATCTGAACTCGTTACATAATGTCGCTCATATAAAGCGATAGCTATTTAGTGTTATAACTGTTAACTTCTTGTATTTATTTAATGCCATAAAATGACATTGTTCTCTTTCTCTCTCTCGTTATGTCTCCAACAACAGCACAAAAACTGTGAAGGAGGAAATTGAGTAGGAAGCTAATGTTTCATCACTGTACAAACATTGGATCGCGCTAAACCCGTTTGTGAATTGCGCCCGGCTTACACAATTGCTTTGGAGGCAAAGTTCAAGTCTTGCTGACATCCATTCTAGTTGCCCCCATAAGACGTATTTCCAGCTTGATCCAAAATGTTCAAAGAAATAAATAAAACATTTTTGTTTCTTTTGGACAAATCTTTTCCATCGTTATTAGTATGAAAAATGATTACTTTGGAAAACATGAGGTCTCCACCAGATGTTTTGTTAGTGATGGGTAATAGGCCTTGCACAGCCCCAAATGTTCTTCCGCTTTGCCTCATAGCTGCTTGATGGGCTGTAAAACGTTTATCGGAAAACCCCAACACAGCTGTTACCGATCCTCCTAGAGAAAGTGTACGTCCCAGCAAAAATCATAAATCCTTGGCGTGGGCTGGAGCTGGAGAGACCTCTGCCTTAAATCTCAACAAGAACGTGATTAATTGCCGATCGGCTACAAATACGTCGACTGGTTACCTTTAAGATGTCTGTGATATGTATTTTTGAAGGAAAATAACAGGACTGGATACCTTAAAGACCAAGGGAAGTTTCCTTTTTAAATACTGCAATGTGGTGAGGCTGTATAAACAGGCAATAAATGTGGGTGTGTTTTTAATGTTATTTACTGTAACATTGCATTGCAGCATGCCCTGGAGATCCAGACCGCTGCGTAACACAGAATACCAGGACCTTGGTCTCCAGTAATTATATATATATACACACATATACACACACACACCGATCAGTCATAATATTATAATTATGGGAAAAAGGCAAGCCAGTGGAGGCAGTGTGATGCCTGGGGCAATGTTCTGCTGAGAAACCTTGGGTCCTGCCATTCATGTGGATGTTACTTTGACATGTACAACCTACCTAAACATTGTTGCTGACCAAGTACACCCCTTCATGGAAACGGTATTCCCTGATGGCAGTGGCCTCTTTCACCAGGATAATATGCTTCAAGAATGGTTTGGAGAACACAACAACGAGTTTGAGGTGATGACTTGGCCTCCGAATTCTCCAGATCTCAATCCAATTGAGCATCTGTGGAATGTGCTGGAAAAACAAGTCCGATCCATGGAGGCCGATCACCTCACAACTTACAGGACTTAAAGGATCTGCTACTGACGGCTTGGTGCCAGATACCTCAGCATACCTTCAGAGGTCCAGTGGCGTCCATCCTGCTCAATATTAGGTGGGTGGTCATAATGTTACGGCTGACATACATATATATGTAAATATATATATATACATACACACAAACTTCCCATGTTGTACATTGTTTTTATCAATCCTTACAGTCCCGTTCACACTATGTCATTGTGTTAACATGCACTTTACCACAATTACTTGCAATGCACGTTTCGTGCATTAGTGTAATAGGGTGCCATTCATTGGAAATTGTGCCATTCATTAATATGAATGAAACCCCAATGCATCTTGCCAACACGCATGCGCTGCTGTCCTATACAGTGTATGTGGCATCACACTAAGGTTGTGGTGCCAAACAATGGTGTATGCATCATTGTTTGGCTTACCACAAAACAAGTCAATGCATTGCCACACATTGTGCTGCACAGCATTGCACGCTCGTCCCAAGGTGAGTTGGTTTGCCATTCAGAATGAGTGGTACTGTATCGCACCAATGCATTTAAAGGTTATCTATGGTCAAAAACTAAAAACAAATCTGTATTTCTTTATAGAATTTCCATAAGTTCTTTCCCACTCCTAATAACCATATGCATCAAGAAGTTTGTAAACTTACTTATTGAGGATGCCCATAGGATGGACTTCCTCAATGCACTGACACTTTTTCACTCAGCCCTGTGAATGTAAACTTCCTTGTGTCATCACTTCCACAGAGCCTGCCGTCTGAACTACAACTCAACGTCTGAACAATGTAAAATTATTATTGCTTGCTGGAAGCAATGCATGATGGGTTATGTAGTCTTGAGAAATTGAGATTGCATCACATCAAGCAGCAGGGAAAGAGACGTAAAGCTCACTGGGAATCCAGAAAGTTGTTGGAAGTGATGAGCAGAGGGAAGGCAGCACTCACTTTCACTATTCTTTGATTTCATTATGAAAAACATCTCTACTATGTATTCCTATTACAATGCTGATGTTATAACAGGAGAGGATATGCTGGGACTTTACAACTCCTTTAAGCTAGGTGCACACCTAGGCAATATATCCCATGGATTGAGTTGCGCGATATCGCACAAAACACAGATGCGCATTGATATCAATGGAGGCTGTTCACACCTTTGCGGTTTGTCGCATGGATGAAATCGCCTGTCGCGCAAAAAGGTGCAGGAGCAATTTTCGTGCGGTTGTCGTGCGGTTTGGGTGCCATGGACATTGCCATGCATTGAAAACCGCACGACAACCACACAGTTTTCAAAGCAAGTGAATACGCAGGACAAACGCACTAAAACAGCGCACTAGATCAATCGTAAATATGTGAACCTAGCCTAAATGTGCACTGCTGCGTGTTGCCATAAAACGGGCGGTAATGCTGCAACAACACAATGTGCGTGGCCCCTTAATAAACCTTGCACTGGAATAACACAACATTTCACTTAGCAGAAGTGTAACAATGTTACATAGTGAAGCCATTAATATCTATATATCATCTCCCCTTGTTAGTGCAATAATCAGGAGAGTTGCAAAGGGTCTTGTTTTTTTGTATGCATATTCAGCTAATTAGCAGAAGATAAACTCTCCTGAAATAAAGGTTAAAGTACACCTTAATGATCTGGTTGATTAACAATGGCTCAGAATCCTGACTTGACCTATATGGAGTATAGTAAAATGGAAAAGAAGTGTTTTGAGGTTATTTCATGGTGAGCAGTTATATTCCTAGCCAAGTGTTGTGAAAATACTTAATTAAAGTCTTCTATAGGCTTATGAGACAGCAGACAAATCTCACCCCCATCTACACCTTCTGAAGAATGTTGCAGACATATCCTTGGCCAAGGGTTCATGTCTATGATCCATGAAGACATGCCAGTGTGTCAATGAGACATCCAGCAGTGGCTAGTCTCTTGCAAGTCAACCCCGCTGGCTCTCAAAATACCTGAACAATCTTAATGGATGCAGGCATTGTTTGGGTATTTTGACAGCCAGCGGGGCCAACTAGCAAGATACTGAAGCTTGGCCCAGTAGGAGATTCCTCCATCCACACAGTTCAGCGTAGATGGAGGAATCTGTTGCACTTTTTCCAACTGACCATAAAAAAGCTGCAGATAATCTATAGGTGTATGGCCAGCTTTAAAGAGACTTTCTGGTATTGTGTAATAGATTCTAGAACCTTTCTCAGCCTAGTAGGGCAGAATCAGCCAAAAATGTGTGGAGTTCCTAGGCCTTCAGAAAAGTTATTTATAAGTATAGCTGAACCAATTTTTTTTCTTTTAGCTTTGCATAGAGTAGGGAAGAGTCAGATCCACGGTCAGGTTTTTACTGATTCAAGGGTGAGTGGAGATAAGGCTGTGGAGTCTGGACTACTACCTTTCTCTAGTCAATAGGCGCACTTTTTGAGCTCTTCATAAAACAGGGGACCCTTTAGAGGGAGAATATGTCCAGAATGAGAAATCCATGTGAATTAAGACCAAAAAAACGTTATGTGCTTTTTAAATGATAAATTGCAGCATTTTTTTCTTTTCATAAACAATTCTATTTATTAAATGTACTTTTCAACCTGCTAGCAGAGCCTTCCGTGTATGACATAGCCCTCTTGTTCTAGGGTGCCAATCAATGGTGTTTAGTGCTGACCTTGCTCCTCTTCCTCTCCCTTCACCTTCCTACATAACCTGTAGTAGCTGGCTGCAGAACGAAGAGAAATACTATAGAGTGTCACATGAGTGGCAGCTCTGAGTCTGCTTAGGTTGCGGACATCACATCCAAAATGGCGGCGCCGGGCAGCAGTCTTAGGAGTTTTGGATCTCTACACAACTAAGGCTTTCACAGGTATATAGCATGCCTAAAATATGTTTGAATGCACATTTAGGGGGTTATTTACAAAAAGGAGAAGAGTTTGAAGAAGAGAACAATCTTGGACAACATAGCTGAACTGGAAGGTGAATTGGAGAATTTTTCCAAATCAGCTATTTTGGGCTAGATTGTTCACTTCTCCTGTCTTCTCCAAACCCTTCACCCTTTTGTGAATAACTCTCATAATTTTAAGGGAAGATTATTTTTGAAATGAATGGTCTAGTGACAGCGTCTGTTTAGGAAGAAAGAGTGGAGGTGAGCCATGGGCCTCTTGTGATAATGGGGGTGAAAAACACTGTAACCATGAGAGATGGTGGTTCAGGAGGTTTTCCAAGAATGGTGTTTTCCAGACAATTACGTAAGGCCAGGATGATAACTCAAGAGAGCCAGTGTAATTCTTCTGTCCACAGGCAAGGGCACCCATCACTCCTGATGAAAGCTGCAAGGACTCAGATAAGGGTTACAGCCTCTAGTGATAAAAAGTAGTGTGCAGAAATATACCCTGTGGAAGAGCAGCATCTGAACCAAATGCCGGAGAAGAGACCATTAATGGGGGATATGATCCCTGATATAGATAGATAGATAAATGGTCTATATAGTAAACTCAATGCAAAGCTGTTCACTTTAAGGTTGTCACAAAACACTTGGCAATCTTTACAAGTGGAGGAAAAGAGATGTAACCTCTTCATATAAATAGTGTTTATATCAGGTATGTCAAACTCAATGAAACAGTGGGCTGAATTGAGTGAAAACATTTTGCAAGGGGCCACATTATGGTCTACTGAGGGCCACACCTACAGTTCCAGAGAAATATTATATCACTTTGGAGATTAACATTATTAATTGAACCTTGCTATATTTAACAAGTGGTCCATGGAACATCTTGCAAGGCATTAAGCGGCAAAATTATGTAAGGAAGGGTAAACTTTATAAACAGGAACCTCGTTCATTTTAAAATCCTAAACTACCCTGTCTCCCCCGAAAATAAGACCTACTCCGAAAATAAGACCTAGTACTATTTTTGGGAATTGCTAAAATATTAGCCCTATCCCGAAAAAAAGACCTAGTTGTGACCATTCCCAGGGCCGGTGGTGGCATAATGGGGAACTTGAAGAGCCGCGGGAGAGGCAGGAGAGAATCAGCGGTGCCAACGAAGCCGGCGCTAGAGGAAGCAAGGCGGCACCGGAGGGAGCAGAGCCGCATAATCCGATGCCTCCTCTATAGCGCCGACTCCTGTCACAGGCGGAGTGATACCAAATGCACTCCACCTGTGAGGAATCCATAGTGAAAGCGCGCTTCGCTCATTCTGGCCAGCGATTAGTTAGCAAATTGCTCTTGGAAATGTACGGCACCCCTGATTGGCCTGATCACCATATTTTTGTACATGAATAAGTGTGGATTGTTGTACATTAAAAAAACAAAAATAAGACCTACCCTGAAAATAAGACCTAGTGTGTTTTTTTGAGCCCAAAAAAATATAAGACAGTGTCTTATTTTCGGGGAAACACGGTAGCTGAGGGCTTCATGGAAGGAGTGAGCTTTGACTTGCCTAGTTTATATATTGTAGATAGAGTTCTGTACTGTAAGAGCTGTGAAAATGTGAATACGTGTCCTACAAGAACTGGTTCTAGCAGACTCATGTACTGATGTTTGTAAAAAAAAAAAAAAAGAGTACTGTTGAATGTTAATTCAGGGAGTTATCTGATGGCCTTTAGGGCAAAGGAAGTACATTTTTCAGCTGCTCAAGAAAATTTGACTAAACTTTGTAAGGCTTTTTACTTTTAATTAATGTATATTGAAACTATTCTTTTATATCTCTTTTCAACTATCTATATATAATATTTATTTTGCAAATAAATAATTAGCAAATGAGAAATGATTATTAGCACTATAGGTTGTCTAAAGAGGCAGCACATCAGAGCAGCTTGCTTTGCAACTCCATTTGCCTGATTAAAACCTTGGGCTTAGCCGCCTGATACAGGATGAGACATTGCTGTGATGTCTCATTGAGGTCTGTGAACAACAGGCTTTTTTTCACATAGATAATTGGCCCTTTTATTTATGCACGTGAGATAGGCATTGTAAGCTCCTTGAGTGCAGGGACTGATATGAATGTGCACCACGTAAAGAGCTGTGTATATTGTCAGAGCTATATACTGTAAATATCTGTAATAAATACAATAAATGTGCATATTATTATTAGGCAATACTTTATATATTTACCAGACTAAACAAAATAAAAAATATTGTTAAATCATTATTTTTGTAGATCCGACGATAATAAATGATGAAAGTAAATATGTAAAAGACATTCCCTTTAATCATTCATGTACTGTATATCTATGGGATAAGGAAAATTGAATTGCCTACCTAAATATCATTGGGACACTACTTTCAGACTGATAACATGAAAACTTAAAATCATCAACATCAAAGGCAATGGTACTGCTAATGAGAAAGTGTTCCCAATTCACTGCCAGACCCAAGGATACAAAAGTAATTTTAAGAGGACAATATGGAGTGTTCTGAATCATTTAACCTATTTAGCAGTACTCCAGCAAGCCAGAGATTCTTTTATCATGTGTGTCTAGGCAACAGGTCTTTTGGTCCTTCTTATTAAGTATATTAAGCCTGGCTAATTTTTGATCATTAAAATTTTTTAAAGTGTACCGTCTATTAGGCATGTGAAAATGAAAGACGGACTGTGCAAAATAAGGCAGTTTCATTATCAGGATGATTTTTTGAAAGTGACTTAAAGGAGAACTATGAGGTGAGTGCTTTTCACTCACCTCATAGTTCTAGCCGACCTGTGACAATGAGAATATCACAGGTCGGCTCAGTAGATCGGGAGGTGATCGAACACATACCGGCTTTCGCTCATCTCTGGATCCTGTCACAGCTCTCTGCCGTGACAGGGGAGGGGCTGGATTCCCCCCTCCCTGCTCCGATCCGCCTGCGCTGACTGGCGGATGTAACACTCGCCCCTAGCACTGGTTTAGTTACCCCAGTGGATCACAACTGTGGATAAGTTGAAGGTGTAAGAATGGGTATCAGATAGCAACTACTCCTCGTATGCCCAGTTTTGGAGTAAGGCGAAGAGGGAGTTGCATCACATCACACCCCGTATGCAATAGGAATAATGAGATACTAAGGTTTAGTATACTGAAGGGTTAACATCAGAGTGCCCCTAGAGGGCAGAAGCAGCTGAGTATAACTTTGACAGTAGAACATCACAGCTAGCACTTTAGCATTATTATTTAGGTTTCACCAAAGTCAACTGGAGAAAGCACATAGGAGTATATGCAGCAGTATGTAGTTGGCAGCAGTCAATGATAGATACAGGTATACTTCATATGACAATTGAATCAGGAGTGCTGGGACTATCCAGATGCATAGCCCAGGGTACTTGCGATTCTGATCCCTGTATCTCCAAGTGAAGGTCTTAGGGTCCGGTTCTCGAGAGGCAAGTGGGGTGCTGAGTTGGTCAGCGTCCTACCACATTCAACAGAAAGACACCGATCAACTATTCAACAGCGGCTTTTAAGCCAAGTGCTGTGCCTGGAGGGGGCGGAGTCCCGCGGTGCGCCTGACATGGGCGCCCCTGAAGCGAGAGACGGATGAGGCCCGCGATGCGCCTGCGCAAGACGGCGATGGACACCAGCACCAGGCGTCACCACTACTCGTGGGCGAACTGGGGCTGGAGACCCGCGGCGCGCCCGTGCAGGACAGCGATGGACATCGGCACCAGGTCCCACAAGGGTTCGTGCGTTACAGCGGATCGGACGGGAGAGGGGGGCGGGTACAGCTGGCTCTGCCTCTGGATAGGCAGAGCCATCTGTCACTCACGCAGCTGGGCTGATCCAGACATAATTGTCGGGATCCGCTTCAGCTGCGGCGTCTGAGTATACGGCGAGCAGCAGCTCGCGGTATACTGTGGCGTCTCAGTATACCGCGAGCTACAGCTATACTGAGCTTAGGGTGACGGGAGGACGCTAGTTTGTGTCCTCCCGTTACCCTAAGGAGAACTATGGGGAAAAGCCTTAACCCCATAGTTCTCCTTTAAACTATAAACACTTACATTGAAATGTAAGGTATGGGAGCTATATAACATTCTGCAACCTCTTTTAGGTAAACCTAATGCATGTGGTCTAGCACGTAAGTAAACCAGAGAGTGGCACACTGGTCTTATAACCAGCACAGGTCAAAGCCAACCGGTGCCAAGAGAAGAGATAAGAATCAAAGTAAAGGTTAGCAATAGAGGTTACTGTTGGGGGTAACAAGAACTGGGAGTCTGCAGGTTAAATGAGAATAAGAAGGTTATGATAAGATCTAGGCAAGCAGAGTTTAAGTGTGTTCAGGGGAAACAGGGCTACTAAGTAGATAAATCTGACAACTCCCATAGATGGTTAATACTACATTGGATAACTAGCTTGTGCATAGTAAGAAAAGCAACGGGTTCCTCTAGATTAGTCCATGATTGCCTGCTATAGCCAGGTACTCACCCAGCTCCTTGGATTACAACCACTATACAGAAAATTGTGGATGACCACCCACCAGCTATGTCTGAACTCTTTATTCTTACATAAAAACATAACACAAGAAATGGAGTGAGACCTCTAATTCATATCTTGTTTCTTGCTTTTCTGAAAGAACCAAGAGAGAGTTCAGACATAACCGTTGTGCAGTCATCCAATTTTCCTGTATAGGATGTTCTTGAGTGGCACTCTAAAAAAAGATATCCAGTCATTGAGGAAAAACATAGGTGCTTGAACGTGTCTTTAGTGTTCATGGCTTTGCCTGAGTGCATAAATGAAGTGCTGGTGCATGTGCTGGGAGGTTGGAGGAGAAACTGGAGTGAGGGAGGGCCTAGAGAAGACAGGCAGAGGGAAGGTAGAACAGCATGAAAAGTAGAATCAACAGCAAGAGCTAGAAAGGCAACTGCAGAAGGCCAAGCCAGAAAATGCACCAAAGAGAAACAATATCTAGCTTAACACATGAAGTCCAACATCATCTCAGAGGGTCTACTTCACCATGGTTAACCCCCAAGCCACCCACCTGGACGAGGCCTCTGCAGATAGTGTTGCAGGCCTAGAAGAGATTGGGATCTTTTTGTAGGGTGGGGGGAGGGGGGGGGCGTCAGGAATTGATTATGAAGTGAAATGTAGAGGAAAGTAAAATGCATGACTTTTACCCAAGCCCAGAAGACTCAATCTCCAGCTGTTACGTGGTCTATTGTGAGCTGATATCGGTAGACCAAATGCCAAAATGTAACAGGTGCTTCCATCTCCTGCTCTAGATCTGTGTATTTTAAAGCACTTCAAGACTGGTTGGAAATCATCCCAGAGAGTTTTGTGGACCTGTTAATGCTTTCTAAAGGAGTAAGGATCTTATTAAAGCAGCGAACAGATGTTCTGAAGATAACACAGAGGAGGCACTCACAAAGACTATAAACTAAGCCTGCAGTCAATAGGAGGAGATGTACTGCCAACTAAACGTATGGCATAAAACTGACTAACCCGAATGGCAAAGATTAAAAAAGAGAATGATGAAAAATGAAGTCCTTTTTATTTTGGATCACAGACTTTTGTGTGTCGTTCTGTAACCCAGAGAAAAGAAGTGCTTGAACCTTTGGTGTAATATTTTGATGTGCAGGTTCAATGTATCGAGTTTATTAAAAGCCTTTCGTTGTGAAAGAGCTAAAAAAAGTCGGAATTGTGATTCCGCTGTATCAAAGGCTCTGCATGAATAAAAATCTCGCTGTTTGCTTAGTCGATAAAAACAATTTAAGGGCTCCAACTGTCTTTTTGTCTTATTGTAACATAACAGACTATCGATGACCCAGAGACAAAAAGCTAACTCATAAACTACCGGATAATGACTGCTACCTACTGGCAGCCTGGATTAACCCCCTCATTACGTGCGAGAGCCTACCGCACAACGGCAAATGCCTTTGTTAATCATATTGATCGATGTACTGACAAAAAAAAAAAAGATCCGTATTGTAGTTGTTAAGTACAGAACATTATCATTACTATAATACATCCGAGCAAGGCAAATCTATACAGAACTTTGAAGTAAGCATCACTTAATCAAAGCAAGAACTTTAGGCTTCTCAATAAGTAATACAGAAGACTGCAATTGCTTCTAATAGGCTGGCCTTTTCGAAAACCAATCAATTGAATACTGTTCTTTTCGCCCCATGTAGGGACCCTGCGGGTCTCTGACTTACATAACTCTTATGTTCTGCAACCCTTAACTCAAGCTGGGTTTTGTGTCATTAAAGTCATTTTGCGCTGACTGTGCATGACCACCAAGGTGTGTTTGGACCAATTGTAGGTGTATTGTTCAAATTGTGCATACAGGTTACAGGACAATTACTCAAAGTACTGAAGTGAGAAGGTAAGCACTACAACAAGGCAAGTAGCAATATCAGGAGTGGTCAGCAATGGTAGCTTCCATGTTTCTGTTATAACAGGTTTCTTTTAAGATGAACATATCTCTTAAAACCTAATTGAATCATAAGGTTAAAGTAGCTAAATAAAAATAAATAGATGCAGCAAAACAAAAGGTGTGCAAAGTATTATAATTTGTTTTCTGTAGAGAGCACCCACAGCCTGAGTACAAAAGCTTGTCACTCCCAGCATGCTGCAGAGAAGGACCCTTGCTCTCTTTGGGGAAGCAATGGTCTATCTGCAGAGGTCTGACATGAACCCCGCTGATCCTTTACCTGACCCGGATGGCTAAATGTAACTCTTACTCCAAACGGGAAACTCAACCCTTAGCACTAAGTGGTGTATTTATAATCAGTAAATAGAGCCATTCACCGTGCAAAACTGCACATTTGTCCAGTGGGGATGAAGGCAAAAACGAATGTAAATATCATATTTTCTTTCCAGATTGAATGTAATATTAGGAAAATATGGTATAATGGCCACTAGATGGAGCTGAGGAGCATAGGAAGTATGTATGTATTGCCTATGCTTCTCAGCCTTATGTAGTGGCAATAATGCTTTTGCTTTTTTTTTCATCATTTGCTACATTTCAGTGCTGCTGATCTTCAGCTTTGCAATAAGGGCCAGATTTACTCTGTTTGCTGCCTCAAGGCCAGGTTTCTCAATGAGGTATACGTAGATATAAAGGTGCAGATTTATACATTTTATGTGATGTTCTGATGCGTAAATAATCTCCTTTGACAATACTGTAATTTGTGACTCTGCAGAAGCCGAAGTTGGCTCTCCACTCTCTGCTTAGCTGTCACGATGAAACCCCGTACCCTGGCAACGGTGGAAATGATTGACAGAGGCTGCGGATGAGAAACTGCAGACATTATTAAGCCCAGTCACAACTAGATGCCGTCGAGCAAAGCACAAAGCTTTGAAGAGGCTAAGCATGATGACATGAAACAATGTCATTCAACTGACAGTAATCAGGGAGGTTATTAGGAGGTTAAAGATGATGGTAACCTTCCTGGAGAAGACTTTAAAATCGATGATCACGAGAGTAAGTCAACAGGTCTGGCTGGGAATTCAGCATCTTTAATAAAGAAATGTTTGCTCTATTTTGATGGTATATATTTGCCACAGGAACTGTGTAAAAGTGTCAAGGATAAACAGGCAATCTTTCCTACACATACCGACTGTCATTTGGAATAGGTGTTGTCAAGGAGGGTCATAGGCAGAGAGACTGCAAAGATCCTTGTTAACAAATATGAATCCCCTTTTTTATATTGGGATCACAAGGACAGTGGCTGCAGCCACCCCATGCAAAAGAATTATGCTTTGCAGTGGTAACGCAAATAAACATACAGCTATGCAGCCTAGGGGAAGAACATCCTCCATGGCAGACAAGGGCAACCAATGTTGACCAACCATTAAGGGAGGATGTGCCAAGAGGGGCTGTCCTGGCAAGCCCTATTTTTTGCGTTTGCAGTTGAACGGAATGCTGGCAAAGTTTTGCTAGGCGTTCGTTCGCACTGCGGGCGAGGGGCGTGGAAGTGGTGCCATTGAATACAATGCACCGCCACTCCCCCTCCCGCCCCAAAATGCAGGGGGAAGTTTCTCAGCGATCGCGGTGCGTTCCAGCAGCTACCGCTCTGGAACGCACGCGCTTTCAGAGTGAAAAAGCCCTAAGCTGCACCTGTGATAATTATCCAAACATTTACTGAACCATTTACTCAACAAACAATATAATATATAACAATATACATTTTATTAAAATTATACCCAGAAAAGCAAAAGAACTAAAACAAGCAAAAGCAGAAACTCCCGTTGGACATTCAATTGAAAACCTACAAAAAATATCACTACATTCTAGTCGGGTTTCCAGTATGCAACAATCTATATTTGTATACTCGCCGCCCCCTTTCCCCACCTGCAGTGCAGCTTTTTGCCCTTATGTTAACATTAGATGAAGTTTTCTTACCTAAAACTGGAGAAAAAATAGAGTGACTTGACCATCCATGATTCTTTTTAACCTGCTGTGCAGTGGGCAGTGAGAGGAGTGGGACTGAGCCAGGACATCACTACAGCAATGCCCTCAGCAACAGTGATTGCCAACTTGTAGACAACATGCCTATCTTATCTGTACAAACAATGTTTCCTATGTGTAAGATAGTAAACTAAATGCTGTCCAGATCGCATTTCATTGCATAAGATACTAGTCTGAACAACATACCAGTTGCTGCAGAGTCCTGTGACTGGTAGAGGGCAGGCCCTGCAGCTATGTCTTTCCCACCTAGTTGAAACTGGCTTTATGAGAGTTGTATGGTGCATACAACTCTCATAAAGCCAGTTTCAACTAGGTGGGAAAGACATAGCTGCAGGGCCTGCCCTCTACCAGTCACAGGACTCTGCACAGAGGACTGAGCAGCTGTTACTGACACCCCTTGAGATCAAAGGGGTGTGTCAATGACAATCAGTGGGTTTCGTGGGAGGTTGGGCATCAAACACACAGAAAGTTTGTCTGTTGCAGTGCCCATCAAACAAAATGCCATTCTTTGCTACTGTGCACAACTTTGCCTGTGTGTAAGATAGTAAACCAGATGCTGTCCGGATCTCACTGCATTACATAAGACACTAGTCTGAACAACATAATACCTGCTGCTGAGTCCTTTGATTCATGGTGTACTAGGAGAGGGCAGGGCTTGCAGCTTGCTCTTTCTCACCCAGATGAAACTGGTCTTATGGAAGTTGTATGCACCACAGAGGACACAACAGCTGTTACTAACACCCCCTGAGGCCCTGAATGACAATCAGGGGGTCTTGCAGGAGGCCGGGCATCAAACACACAGGAAGTAAGCCTGCTGCAATGCCCTTCAAAGAAAAAAAGAGGCATGCAGTTTGGGGGGAGTTTAAACAACAGCACAGTTTTCCACTAAACACCAGATGCAAATGAGATAGAAACAGGAGAGTTTGAATTTTTGCTTAGGTTTGAGGGGGGATTAAGGTTCTTTCTTTTGGGTTTTATTGTTGTTGTTTTTTACAGGTTATGTTTTAAGGGTTTGGCCGGGGGCACGTTTAAGAGTAAGGGGGTGTTGTAGTGTTTCTTGCAGCAAAACTTTTCTCTTTTCGGTGTCTTGCGATATGAGTGCTGGTCTGCCAGCACCAAAGACTGAAACACCAGGTGTTTTCAACAAAACAAGTACCTCAGTCCCTTGCAAGATGTGATGGGCTTGATTGTGTAACAGTCCCAGGTTTTAGCCCTCAAGTTTACCCCACTGGTGACAGCAGAAAAGAAAAGGAGCAAGACAGTCAGGTGGGCTATAGTCAGAAGAATGTCAGGATTAAAGGCAAAATGGGGTGTTTACTAGGATAGCAGCAGTAAGAAAGGATCACCATACTAGGCTATTATCAACCAAGACATGTGGTAACCAGGTAGACTCAATACATCTTAAGAAGGTTAAATCATGGCAGGTGGTAACCAGGAAGAGTCAATACGCCTGAAGAAGGTTAACTCATGGCAGGTGGCAACCAGGCAGAGTCAATTCACTTGAAGAAGGTCAAGGCTGAAAGCAGAAAGACTCAAGAGACATGATCATCATAAAACTCAGAACAGAACAGAGAACAGAGTGTAGAATCAGAAGGGCTGAGCCAAAAAAAGATCCAGGACCAGGAAACGAAACCCCCACACTAAGATCAGCAATAATTGCTATATACCCTCAGACTGCTGCAATAGCGCACAGATATAAGCTGATGACAACACCGCAGAGCCAGATAGAGGTAAATAGGTGACAGAAGTAAATTAAGTGATGCAATACAATAGGAAATTTGGGGTTGTATTTGCCATAATGATATCCATGGGCCAGTGTTGTGAGCAGCAGGGTGAATGGGCAGCAGCAAGCCCTATCATTTTTTCCTGATTATATTTTCCTCTTCTGTCCACCTCTGGACATTTGTGGCTAAGTTCAGAAAGAGACCTACATGTAAAAGATGGTATAGAGGATGTGGAGAGGAGTTTTTACCAAACAACTATAATCACATGACATAAGGGGATCAGCTTGTACATAGGGGTGCCATAGTTCAGGTGTGTCTAGGGAAGCATGATATCTAAATATTGCTCTGACGCCAGCACGGAGGTAGAGGAAATCTACTGAGGAACAGGCCATAGGATCAAATCCAACTACGTTTGTAACCAAGGGTTAGTTTTTGACTAAGGTAGCTGGAGTTCTTGTTTAAAGCTGAAATTCAGGCAGATATAAAAGACACAATGCAGCTTAGTATTACCTAATACATAATTTTTTTAATGCAAGCTGTGTAAGTCAGCAGATTTGACAAAGAATCAGCAGGGATCTAAACCTGAAAAAAAGTGATTTCAAGGAGGTGCCCTTCTCATTTCAGGGAGATGCCCCCTTGGGGGGATGCCCCCCCCCCCCCCCTCCCCAATGATTGCAGATAGTAAAGAAGGTAAAGAAGCTATTGCTTCCCTTACTATCTGCAGGGGTTTTTTCTTTGTATTCTGACAGCTGCTGCCGTCAGAATAGAAAAAAGCATAGAAATGAATGGAGAACTTCAGGTCCACCTCTAGTCTGCTATTGGCTATTGCAAATTGAAATAGCCAATAGCAATCTAGCTGATAGTTCCTACGCTGGTTTTTTTTTTTGTAAAAAAAAAACAAAAAAACAAGAGCACGGAAAGGTTTACTCTGCAGAGTAAACCTTTCCGGGAGAATATGTTTCTCTCCCGAGCGGCCGGGTGCCACTATCTAATAGTGGGAGACTCCCGGAGCATCCGGGAGAGTTGGGATGTCTGAATCAGCCTCTTGTAGTCCTCTGGACAGCAGAACACATAAGGAGCAAATTAGTTGTGCTATAGTGCAAGGGGTGCATGCATATAGAAGGGGAGAGCAAAGTGATGCTGTGATGTGATCATCAGTCTGCTACTTCTTCTTTCACTGTCCAGTCAGAGTGGGGAAGAGGGACAAGACCTGTAAGTGGTACTTAATTGTAGCGGGGATATGTTAGGTCCCTTCCACTTCCAGACAGTGCCATGATGTGTGGCAGAGATGTGTAAATCATAGGACTGGCTAGACAGCAATAAAACTCCTTTGGCATGCAAAACAGTTCTCACATATTTATTGTATCGGTATATTTAGGTATCAGCCGGCAGTTTCACTGGAATGCAGCCCCTCTATAACCTTTTGTATGTTGACCTCAATCAGTCTATATAAAGGTCACGCTAGAGGTGCGGCGCCCAGTCATACCGAGCAATGTTTTTTTCTATAAATCCTACGTAAAAAAAGGAAAAGTGATTAAATAGCCTTCTGTTATTTTAAATCACACTTCTATTAAAATCCCTTTCAAAGAATGGCAGCTTAGGAAATATCTAATCAAAATTAAAATCTCACAAAAACCCATCTCTAAGCTTCTGCTGCTTAGATAGTAATAACAACAAGATTAACTATTAATTAAGAATCTCTCCGTGAAGTTTGTTGCTCTGCAAAAGACAATGCAACTCCAAGAATATCTGCATAAATCCTCATTAGGATTTTTTTTTTGTCTTGTATTAGTTTTATATATTTATTTATTTATTTTATTAAGTTGCTCTGCCTTTGCAAATCTCCTCATTTAAAAAAAAAAATAATGTGAATTATTTGTGAATTAATTCCTAAAGACGACATGCATTTTTTCAATGTAAATATCTCAAATTAAATGTTTTAATTTTTTATGATTTTAAATGTAAATGATATATTTATGGCATAATTAGGCAAGGCATTCACCAAATATTCACTACAGGTGGATCAATCATAATTTAAAAGATATGATTAATTAGATCAATCAAAAAGGTTAATGAATCATAATTTAGAAGATATGTGCCAGGAATGTCACATTTATTTCACGATAAATATACTGATTACATTTTAAAAGATATATGAGAGTGTAATGTGGCCAGCTTAAAATATAAACCCTAACATTGAACTTCTATTATTTGCTTCCTTTGGTCTGTGAAATAAATAATATAATAAATAAATATTAAAAGTGTTTTGTATTTCTGATTGATAAGTGCATTAAATACTTGTTGATCCTGCCAGAAATTTTCTAAGCTGTTAACATCATGTGCCCTCTGTTGCTGATTGTTATCAGTTAGCATTGTTCCCAGTTCTCTCCGTGGACTGTAAAGCACCCCCCCCCCCCCTCTTTTTTTTCCCTATGTTATTGAGATTAGGAAACAGTGAGATGTTCTGCAGTCCTAACACACTTCCTATCCTAGAGTGACAGCGCTGCTCCCCAACAGATACAGTACAGTGAGTGAGCGTTGTCACCCTAGGACAGGAAGTATGTTACTGGCAGGATCAACAGTTAAAAATAAAGAAAAAAATCCTGAAAAAAGTAAAACTTAGGGTGGCCATACACCGTACAACCATTTAACGACTTTCGTTGTGCGATGGTTGTAAGGTGATTAAAAGTTCGTACCACCTGCCCATCTTGGATAGGCAGATCGTACTTGCGATCATCGTCCTCCCCGATGAGGGGAGGGCTTACAGGATGATTGCAATGCTGAGCGGGCAGTGCACCTCGGTCCATGCGGCTTTTGTCTTGCGATCGCGCTACCAACCCGCTGAAAATCGTACGATTTTCAGCGGGTTTTCTAGCGTGCCCGTAAGACGAAGTCGTGCGACCGTACAGTAAATGCGGTTGCACGCTGCCCATACATACACCTTACGATGATCTACGATCGCGGGATCGTACGATCATCGTCAGGTGTATGGGCAGCTTAATGCAGCCGCCTGAGCACAGGTGAGCTGCAATATATTAGACTTTTGTATTTGTGTTTAGATACACTTTAAAGTGCAGCTCCATTTTTGTTGAGGAAAAAAATCTCATCTGGGTGATCTATATACATTATAGGAATTTTAACAATGTTTAAAATTTGTTTACTGATCCATACCCTATGTTCTTCTGTTGTCTGTGAAGAAATTGCTGTTTGTTTCACCACATCCTTTCCAGACTGATTCCTGTTTGGAAGAGTCTGGGTTCATTATAAGCACCTGGGAAAATCTCAGGGTTTTGATGAGGGAAGCTGCAGTGTCTGCATCTCTTTACAAGAAGTTAACCCTTAGGATGTATTCCACCAAAAATAACATTCCTTTTGTAAGGGATGCCTAGAATTGGACTTGTATCTTATTGTAGACTCCTTAGAAAATCAATGAGTCAATTACAGAAGCAGGAAGTTACATTTCTGAGGGCATTCCGTACACCGACGGTCTACAGAACGCCTCCAGGCTGCCATATTGCCATAAAGTTTTTGACAGTTTTAGAGAATTACAGCGTCTGCAAATTAAATTGAAAGGTCATTTTTTATAACACTAAATTACGATATGTCTGGCGTAGCAACTTTTTATGTTATTCTAATTTTTTTAACGAATGTAAAGTTCTCCTTTAATGTTGGAAATTGTATCAGTAAGTATTATTGAGTTCAAAAACATTGTTCCTTTGTATTTGCAAGGCCCACTATAGTGAATAAAATTGCATTCTGGTACCTGCATGAGGTTATAACATTATAACTTTGTCAGGGAGGCTTAAAATGATCAGCTCTTATTTATATGGTTATTGTGCAATGGAAGACAATATTTTTTGGGGGGGATAGAGTGGAGAGAGAATGGATCGCCTGTGTGGTTTTTATTGCTGTCTATGTCCCCGTAAGGCCCCGTTCACCCCAGGGCGGTTCGGTCGCTCGGATTTGTCCGCCCTGAACCGCCGACATGAACAATCACATACATTCCTATGGGGACCGCTCATGCAATCGCGTGGCTCTGCGTGATCCGAACCGCCTGCCGCCCAAAATGCTCTCTGAGCTACTTTTTTCACGTTGGTCAGTGCGTTTTCCATATAGATTTAAATGGAAATGCACTGATCAACGTGTTTTGGGGTGTTTTTAAATGCGTTTGAGCGATGAAATGCGATTAAAAAAATCACATGGAAACGCTTCCGCCCTGGTGTGAATGGGGCCTTAGGGAGACTAATCCTCTCTATTCATCCTGGTGACAGTTATCACTGGGTTGTCATCAGAAAAAGAGAAGATGGGAAATCTTCCAACAGGGACAGCAGCTCTGATGACCCTGTTGACCACTCTTTGGAGGGATGTCTGGATCGGCTGGAGCTCCAACTCAGCCGATCCGGATGTTGGATCGGCTGAGTCGAACTCCTTCTGCACTTCGGCTCAGCCAAACATGCAGAGCATATTTGGCTGACCAAAGTGCAGCCGAAGCCAGCCGACGTACGGCCGATTTCAGCCAATGTACGGCCGAAATCAGCCGTTCAAGACTGAAGTGAGTAGCCGAACAGCGTTCGGCTCACTTCACTTCGAGTGGGTTATTCACTCGTCTGCCTTCGGCAGCTTTGTGAATAACCCTGTAAAAGACTAATGCATAACACTGTGCTCGCAATCGATCTGTTTCTTTGTTAAGTTTCTTATTGTTATTCAAGTTGTATAGCTGTTTGAAGCCCAGAAGCTTCTGTAAATGGTCTTCCGCACTCTAAATTCAGCAAGTGAAAGTTAATTTGTTGCAATGAGCCTCCAGTGTCTGTCCTGCTGCTGGGCCCCCTAGCACTAGCATGGTCTTCAATGGCCGTAGTTACATCATTAGCAGCAGGAGACTGATAGAGGATGCAACAGTGACCTTTGAGAAAACATATGGTTTATATCTACATATAGGAATATAAGAGGCGGCAGAACAAGTCCATAGGGAGTCTAGATGAGCTATAGATAATTACTACCAAATGAGACATAGCATCAGAAATTTAAGTAAAAAACACGTATCTCCACTAAGCTTTCCATCATCCACAATATCCAATAGATAATGTTTTTTTTTTAAAGAATTACATAGGTACATAGACTCCGCAGCCGCTTGGAAAATTAGCTATTGTGTTGTGTATTTTTTTTTAATTGGGTCGGCAGCGGGTCATCCCAAAACCCCAAGGCAATCAAGGAGAACTATTTTTTGCTTAGCTAAATACAAAAGAGAAATAGGAGTATTCAAATATGATCTAATTAATTTTCTAGAAGGAGTGCGTCTCTTCGGTCCTCGGCGCCGGATTATCATAATTTTCTCCTTGAGATTTTAATAAATGAGAGTATAGACACTGAACCTTGTATGTGCAGACAAGAGCCCGTGCAACAAGCCAGGATAGGATTTTTATTTTTTTAGAGAGGAGAAATTTAATTTCGGCGGTATAAAATAAACACGATCTTTATTTGTCTTTGGCTGAGAACGCAGAGCTGCAGCTTAAATGCTGTGAGTGACGCCGTCAGGGGCCTGCTTGTCATCTGCTTATAGTTTAACAGATCAATCTTTTCTGGTGGCGTTTATTGTAAATACGAATGACAGGATAACAGTATGAGAAGCATGGGTGACACCACTTCTTGTCAAAATGATCGCTTTGGCGCTTGAGTGTAGGGAGAATTAAAGGAAATCTTGGATTGACAGTGAAGAGATCTCTGCAGCTTGTTGGGGGAAAAAAAAAGTTCTAGGAGCAAAGAATTGAATGCAAGTACCAGAACCTCTATCTAGATTACTAATATTATTCTGGTTTTTCACTAGAATTAGTGATTGCTGCTTAGTGAGAGGCTGAGCGCGAAGTGCATTGTTAATTTAAGTGCCAGAACCTGTAGTAGCCAATGAGAATCCATCATGTGGATCCATCTAACGTCTCTAAGATAATTGTTATGAGTTAATGCCATTACAGTTTAGCTTCGTACTCTATTTATTGGATAAACAATAGAAAGGAATGACCCTAGCCACTTCTTTAGGTGAAGAAGAAGTAAGTAGTGGCACTTTGGAGATCTTTACAGATGATGGAGGTGGCAGCTTAACACTAAGACCTGTAGTTCAGGTTAGGTTTTTGTGCTTCTATCACTGCCGGCATATACTGAGGCACATATAGTGATCATTCTAGACCCTATGCATCCTCTGTTATATAATTTGAATAGTTTTTATTGGTTGAAATATTAAAGTGTACTCTCTGGTGCACTATGTATTTTTAGTTTTTGAGGTGCAATGACACCTAGAAGGAAGAAGAGCACCTGGTGGGGAGTGGGGTTAGCCTTTAAGGTGTACGTCTTTTAAATTAAAATCCAGTGCCAGCTTTCAGTTTTTAAAAAAAATAGTTTAGTTCTTCTTAAACAAAGAAGTAGCTCAGGCTGCAATATTCAGGGCTGTCCCTATAATGAGGCCCTTAGCAACCTGTGACACTCTGTGCGGCTTTCCACCCAGCTCACTGACATCACTGGTTGCCAGGAACTGGGCTGGATGCTCTAGCTGGTTTCCCGCTGAGACCCTGGCAACCAGTGACATCAGTGAGCTGCGCAGGACGCCAGACAGAGTTGCTTACAGCATGGTCCGACTTCTGCCACCTCCTTCCCCGAACACAAATCAGCACAACAATCGCGAGGCCTCCCCCCCGGTGAACATTCTCTGCCAGCACCACCCCCACTCCCTCCCCCCAGGATGACATCTGCTCAGGCGGCAAAAGGGATACTCACCTCCTCTCTGGCAATATCCCACATGGATTTACTTGCTCTGTGACCCAGTGCTGGTTCTCTAATGAGGGGTGATGTCACTGCCACTTGTGCAATCAGAGAATGCCTAGTACCCTGTTTCCCCAAAATTAAGACCTACCCCAAAATTAAGACCTAGTATCATTTTTGGTAATTGCTAAAATATAAGACCTACCCCGAAAATAAGACCTAGTTGTGACCAATCCCTGGGCCAGTGGTGGCATAAGGGGGAACTTGGAGAGGCGGGAGAGAATCAGTGGTGCCAACGAAGCCAGCGCTAGAGGAAGCGAGGTGGCAGCGGAGGGAGCAGAGCTGCATAAGCCGATGCCGCCTCTATAGCGCCGGCTCCTGTCACAGCGGAGTGATACCAAATGCACGCCGCCTGTGAGGAATCGATAGTGAAAGCGCGCTTCGCTCATTCTGGTCACCAAATTGCTCTTGGAAAGGTACGGCACCCCTGATCGGCCTGATCACCCTATTCCTAACTTTGTCATTTTGGATTATTTAATTTGAATTTGCATTAAGTTTGGATTGTTGTACATAAAAAAAACAATAGGACCTACCCCGAAAATAAGACCTAGTGTGTTTTTTTGAGCCACAAAAAATATAAGACAGTGTCTTATTTTCGGGGGAAACACGGTATTATTGATAAAATTACTAGGCATTCGCTGAATGGCCTCTGTGCCGAGCGAGCTGTAAGAGAGCAATAGGGATGTTGATTGTTGGGGTTTACATACACTTTAGAGTGTTACCAATTTGTACAAACAGAAACAGATGGATGCAAGACTTTTAGGGAGAGGAGCAGCAACACGCAATAGCAAATAGCAATTGTGAGTGCATCCATGTAAATAAATAATAGCACTCTTACACTTTAAGGTCTTGAAAACATTTAAGCACATTGGGTGTATTTACACTAAACCGACTGCATATCTAAAAAGCTAAAAGGAGCATAAATAATATTTAGATATTGGCATATCTAAAAATCAAAAAGGAGAGAAAGACACAGAGAGAGTAATCAAACCCTTGATGGGCAGGCAATGTACAATCTTTCCACTCGAATAAAAAATGCATTGCCCACGTAGGATGTTGTACAGTGAAGATTTCAGTAGGTTACAAATAAGTACAAAACTGTATATGGCCAAATGTTTTTCACATCTAATAGAGCTTGTTGGACATCCCATTCCAAAACCATGGGCATTAGGAAGGCTTCCTGGAGTGTGCCTGTAAGAATGTGTGCCCTTTCAGCCAAAAGAGCATTTATGATGATGTCAGATACTGATGCTGGATGAGAAGACCTGCCTAACAATCAGTGTTCTAGTTCATCCCAAAGGTGTTCAGTAGGGTTAAGGTCAAGGCCCTGTGAAGGCCACCTGAGTTCTTTCACAATAAACTCATCAGCCCATGTCTTCTGAAGATGAATTTGTACACAGAGGCACAGTCAGGCTGGAACGGAAAATGGGCTTTCCACGAACTGTTGCCACATGGTTGGACGTGCAGACTTGTCTTAAATGTCTCAGTAAGCTGTGGTATTAACAATATCTTTAATTGGAAACATGTGAACTCAAATAATCTGGTTTTGGAATAGGATGTCAAAAAGCTCATGTAGGTACGATGGTCAGGTGTCCACAAGCCTTTGGACATACAGTGCATGTGAACTGAGGGATGGGAAAGGACCCACCCACTATAAGTACACCTACCTGGCCCACCCACTATAAATACACCTACCCTTAACATTGTGACACAACTTTTTGTGTTTTTCTTTTCTTTGCATTAATATTTATGACTTCATGCCAGACCTTTAAAATGTTCCCCATTAGTTTGCATCAAGGGTCGTTTCTACGTCAAAATGTGCATGTGCAAAAACAACATTGCTGTTGATGAATGTGTGCACCAATCTTCCTCAAGAAGCCATTGCCAATGAGTCCTCACAAGTAATCAAGCCCAGTGAATTCTGTGTCTGACCTTTAAAACGATCACGTCGGCAACTATTTGAGTGGTATCAGCCTCATCATGTTTTTCTTTCAGTGTCTATTATTTCGTGCCAGATCAGCTGAACCAAGCTGCTCGCACCAAACAACTTGTGTAAAATACAGTTTGTTAGGCATCTGAACATATTGACTGTGATTGCTTAGTTCAAGCTTTTCCACCCTACTGTACAGCACATTGTCAAGTGACAGCCGTGAAAATAACAGACGCTATTATTATGAGAGTTAAGGCTTTGCCATCTGCCGTCTATTAGCCTATGCCATGCACCAAATGGTCCTATAAGAAGCCAGAATCGACTCATAAATACTGATCTGTGCAAAATAATACTATTAGCATGATGGCTTTATTGCATTTAAAGGTTTCAGAAGTCAATAACAGAGCTGGGCAATGGGATTTGGATAAGAGGAATGCTGTGGAATTGAAATAAAATGCATAGAAACAAATACAAATCAGTTTAGCTTATGTAGACAATAAGAAAGAATGGCAGTCTTGGCAAAATCATCAGATAACATGATATAAGTTTATGTCCCCTTGGAACTTTTAGCTCAGAACCAGGACGGCTCCAAGCAAGGGCTCTGTGGGTGTCATAAAAGTGCCCAGTCTGCAGCCTCATACATTTATATGGTGTGAGATTTAGCTCCAAATGGTAGCGCATTAAGGACTCTTCCACTCGCTTATGACTTCTTTTAAAGATCTTCTGTGCCCACTTTTATTGAATCCAACTCAAAAGACCACACAGGTTTTCACTCGCAGGGGTTTTCAAATATAACGTACAGCTTTTCTTCAGCCAAAATAACACTTTCAAAGTCTTACCGACTTTAGGTTGTCTGTTTACAACACAGGCTGTATCCAAACCACCTGCCACACAGGCTAGTCTTTTGCCCCACAGGCTGCTTTTCACCACACAGGTCATACGCTTCTCAGTCTGCTAGACACAGACGGGTTCCAGGGTGGAGCCCTCCTGACTCCTGCACAGAGTCCTCCTCTGTCTCCCAGGTGGAACCCCTCACTTAGGAGCCTGGGATATCTTATGGAGGCACTAATGAGCCAGCTTCCTTCAGCTGGGCTGGTTACCTCTAGGCCGCCAGCATTCTTAACACTTCCCTCAGCACTACACCTATAACTAGACATGTGCAGCGGCTAAAAATTAGTTTTGTTTCGTTTAGTTTTGGATTTTGTTTATTTTGTTTTTGGAATTCGGATCCTATGTGTGTTTCGTTTCGGGAATCGGATTCGTATTCGGATCAGATTCGGATTCGTATTCGGAATTTGTATTCAGATGAATTCCCGAAAATTCAACTTGAGGTGGGGTAGCAGAATTGGCATATTTGTCATTTCTGGTTGCTGTGCTCTAGTCTTTACTATTAAAGGGACATTAAAATACTTCAGTGCACGCACAGGATTTGGACGAAATTCGTTCCAAATCCAAAATTTCGGATTCGAAATTTCGGATGCTTTCGGATATGTTATATTTCGGAAATTCGGATGCTCCAAATCTACTAATTTCCGAAATTTCGTCTGAATTTCGATTCGGAACGAAACGGATCGCACATGTCTACCTACCCTGTTTCCCGACAATAAGACCTACCCCGAAAATAAGACCTAGTACTATTTTTGGGAATTGCTAAAATATTAGACCTCTCCCAAAAATAAGACCTAGCTGTGACCATTCCCAGGGCCGGTGGTGGCATAAAGGGGAACTTTTAGCCGCGGGAGAGGCAGGAGAGAATCAGCGGTGCCAACGAAGCCGGCGCTAGAGGAAGCAAGGTGGCACCGGAGGGAGCAGAGCCGCATAAGCCGATGCCTCCTCTATAGCGCCGACTCCTGTCACAGGCGGAGTGATACCAAATGCACTCCACCTGTGAGGGATCCATAGTGAAAGCGCACTTCGCTCATTCTGGCCAGCGATTGGTTAGCAAATTGCTCTTGGAAATGTACGGCACCCCTGATTGCCCTGATCACCATATTTTTGTACATGAATAAGTGTGGATTGTTGTACATTAAAAAAAATAAAAAAATAAGACCTATCCCGAAAATAAGACTTTGTGTGTTTTTTTGAGCCCAAAAAAATATGAGACAGTGTCTTATTTTCAGGGAAACAAGGTATAACTGGGCCCTACAAATCTGCCATCTTGGCTATACCCAGACATCCCCATCTCCCCACTGCCACAATGGTCACTGAACTCTTCAAAGAATTCTTATAGCCATATAATTTACAGCAAGAGACACATTATGCTGTGTCTAATTGATGCATTAGAGTGTCGATTGGGGTCGTAGAAGGGCGTAAAGCAGTCAATTCAACCAAAGTGAATCCAAAGGGTCCAGATGACATCTCTTACCATATTAGATGCTATAGTTAAAGAATATCTAAACCCAAGAAGAAAGTAATTTATTGCAGCTCACCAGTCCTTGGATGTGATGGCTGCATTCGTTTTCATGGACCAGGTAAAGAACATTTTCAGCAAGCACAGAAAATGCTTGCTGATCTTGCCAGAAATGCCATGCCTTTGTCACTTCCTGCACATACCTACCAATTTTCTGAGATGAGAAAGAGGGAAACCTTTTAGAACAAAGTATGAAGGCAAAGAACACACCCTTGACATGGCACCAATTATCTGGACCATGAAGAGTTAAACCTGCAAGTTCTGTTTTTCACCACTGCTTTTCATGAATACGGGCTTTTCAAAATAACAAATGCAATCATTCAGAGCTTGAATGAAAGGTGTAAAGTGGTATGGGGATGAGCTCCTGGAGAATCTGGAAGTAAACTAATTCCACTGCTGCCCAATCAACTGCAGCTGGGGAATTCCCCACCCTCAGCTAAACATATGCAAAGGGCCGGGATGCAGTGATATCATTGACCTTATATTGCTTCATTGCTATGTAAATGACATTGACTTAAAATGGCCATGTGGCCAAATAAGGTAAATGATGTCAGCACAAGCATGAATGCCCCGACCTGTAGCTGGTTGGGCGGGAGGCCAATGTAGCTTTTTGGTTTGGAGGAGCTCAGGATCGGAATGGGTTTGGTCCAAACCTGAGCTCATCCCCAGTGTGTAAAACACTTTTTTGGGGGAAGTCTATAATTCAGAACAAAAGGAGATTCACTGGAAGGGGGAATAAATGACGTAGGGATTTGGTCCCAAAAGAGTGGCAGTTCCTCTAAATGAGGGACAGTTGGGAGCTATGTCTGTGAGCTGAACTGAAAACATAACCAATGTTATCTTCCTTCTGCAAACTAATAATTCCCCCACTCATCCAGATAATGGAGATGAAAAAAGGAAAACAAGTTTGAAGTCCAACCTGGGTGACAACCATGGCTCTCTCTTTTGAGATACAGTGGAGTGAGCTTAGTCACCATAGGACAGGAAGTGTGTTATTCAATGACAATATATAATCATAATATGAAAATGAACAAAAAAGCAAGCTTAAAGGGGAAAATAATGCAACCATCAAATATCTAAGGACGTGTAAGCTGTAATGTATACAATGTTTTGTTTTTGGGTTGAGGTGCACTTTAAAGTGTATGTATATATAAATTAAAATACCCACTGACCAATGCACACATCCTCACCCCACGGGAGACTATAGCTCCTTAGCTGACAGCCGAATGTGTACAAAGGAGTTGAGAATACCCAGCGATGTCATTGACAAAAAATGGACCGGTCCATTTATGGTCAATGACGTCAGCAGCTGTACCCCACCCCTTTGTTTGCATTCCACTAAGGGGCCTGGAGCTGTCATGTGGCAATAGTCTTCCATCAGGTTTGGATGTGTTCGTCAGTCAGTGATTTTTTTCTTTCAGCAGTTGGGGAGTATTGTTCACAGTGATTGACGAGAATCAGCATAACTGGACGACATGATTGACAAGTTTGTCAATGACATGATATGCAACGTGAGACATTTTGGGGGTTTTTATTTATGATAAAGTCCTTGTCAAAAGTCTGGGTGTCATTATTTCCACTTTCACTTTTTTTATGAATTAGTAGGGGTGCTATGTACCCCATACTCATTGATGTGGGGGCACTAACTATATATGCTTCCTGAATTTAATTAGACCCCCACCCACAGATCCCCACCAGTCACATGGTCAGGGTTGTTGTGCTTTGCCGGGGGACCATCAGGCAAATTTCCTGTATAGCTCTGTGCTAGCACATTGCTAGCATTGTACAAGTAGCACAAACCATCTCTCTCTTTACAAAGCTATCAGCTTTCCCTCACTAATTCCAAAACAAATGATGTTGGGAGAGCTGGCTTTTATAGGCCAGGGCCCCATTATTGGCCATAATTTTTCACCTGACAAAAGTTCCCAGGTCAGGCAAAGTATTATGGGGTTAATTTTTTCACCTGGATGAACTTTGTCCATACGTTTGACTTGTGGCAACCCAGCCCTATCCTTCCTGTCCTGTAGATACAAGAGCAAATTATAGGAAATCTCTACAAATTGAGGGAATTCCCCTCTTAGACAGTTGTCACCGGGACAAGTGTTCCCATTTGACTTCCCTTCTATCCCTGTTCTGGTGACAATGGTCACTCCCTTTCAGTTTTGGTGACAATGGTCAAATAGAGAGGATACATCTCCCGAGTCAGGACAAGATTGAAATATAAACCTGACATAGGTTGCAACCTGTCCGCCTTCCATCTAAAACCAAAAAAAAACCCTTTAAGTGAAAAGTCAACATTGAATAAAGTAGCCACAACTTTGTCCTGCCTACGCTTTTGGTGGCACAAGTCACAGGCCTTCAGGGAGGTCTTACTTTAACCTCTAAAGATAAATGCTTAACAGGGTCTCAGTACAGCTTGTTCCACCCCGCTGGCAACACAAGCACACCAAGTTTCCTAAGCCTCCAGAAGGAGCAACCTTGGCTTATTTGTAGCTGCATGATTCATAGTCTTTCCACGGTACACCCAATACAGATCTGTTTAGTCTGGCTTTTAGCTCTGGAGTGTGAGCTGTTGAGTCCCTTTTGTGCCAAGTCTCCTGCAGGAGCGACACACTGATAAATTACTGAACATAATGAGCCATATTCATCATGGCCTAACTGGAGCATTTCAAGAGTGAAGTGATTGTTCTATATTTATCTCAGGAAGAAAAGTATCATAACATCAACTCAACACTCTCTACGTGTGTACACATGTTCCAGCCCTCTCTGCATTATGATATTTGGTAAAATATCACAATATCCACAAAGTTTATGCCTGCTGCAACAACAGTGACCGTATAAAATACGACAATAGGGCTCCTTCACACCATAGTGCATGTATTAGTGTTCTCAATCCATACGTCCTGAAAGTCATTCTTAAGTTGCATTGCAATGCAGTTTGTACACATTGCAGTGTATGTTTTACACCATTTGTTTTCATCCTTTACTTGCTATGGTATTGCTATGCAGTCTAGTGTATTTTGCACTACGGAACCAAAAAGTAACATTTCCTATTTTTTCTGTGCACCCCAATGCAGTGCGTTGGTGTGATCAGAAACCATAAAGCAATCCTAACACAAAATAAAGGCAACTTGCCTTATGCTTTATGGTTTCTGATCACACCAACACACTGCATTGGGGTGCACAAAAGTGACATTAAACTCTCAGATTTTTTAACATAAAACAATACTGTAATGTGCGCCTTACTGTAATCCATGGTTGTTTCCCTTCTCTTTGCTGCTCTTCCTTTTAAATACTCATGTCTTCTCATGCTCTGCAGAACTTCCCTTTTCAGCTCAGGGTAGAGATGGGTAGCTCATGAGCGATCCGGATCTATTGAGCGGCTCCCTCAGAAGAATGAAAGAGCGGTGGCTCAGTAAAAATGAGCGGCGGTTCTTCTGGTCTGTGCTCTCTGTGGATGGAATGTAGAAGCAGAGAGTGAAACAAGAGCTGCTCTTGTAAGCAGCTCTTGTAATATGATCTTAGAGTGAGAGCCAGGCTTCTGCCAGCCCACCCATGCAACCGATCACATCTGTGAACCAACAGAGACGGATCTCGAAGAGTCAGACAGACTCAGGAATGATTTGGTTCTTTTGGCTCCTTTGCATCTGGGGGGGTGATTTACTAACCTAAACACACGCACCAGGTGCATGTGATTTTTACACAGCAAAGCGTATTTATCAACCAAAAAGTCTCTATAAGCATGTTTCCACTAATGCCATATATGGAAAAATCATGCACATGATGCATATATAATGCTGCTTCACAGTTTAGACAAAAATGGTTAGCTCATGCATTTACATTCCTGCATTCATCAACGCAAGCAACACAATGTAGAGCTAATTTACACAACATCACCTTGCAATTCAGGGCAGGGCTTTGCACAACACACCTGCTGGGTGTGTACACACTACAAAGGTGTTTAGTTTCCACCCATAGATCATGCTGGGAGGGAACACACTACAGAGGTGTATACATGTTCGTGGTGTGTTTATAAGGTTAGTAAATCAACCCC
>NW_017306452.1:846605-850286 GCF_000935625.1 Nanorana parkeri | reverse complement strand
AGAAAGGTCTAATAGCAAGAGCAAGGAGTAGTGGCTATTATGTTTAGCTGTTAGTAAGTCATTCGTGAGTTTTAGGAGGGTGGTTTCAGTGGAGTATAGGGGGTGAAAGCTGGGCTGTAAGGGATCGAGAAGGTTGTTATCAGCGAGGTGGCAGCTCAGGCGGCTGTAGATAAGGTGTTCTAGGAGTTTGGAGGTGAATGGGAGTATGAAAATTGCTCTGAGATTGTTGAGGTTGGTAGGGTCCAGTGAGGGTTTTTGGGTATTGGGGTGACCAGTGCAGGCTTTAGAGGGGAGGGAAAGATGCCAGTATAGCGTGAGAGATTGAAAATGTGAGTAAGAGAGTGTAGGATAGAGCAAGAGGGTGACTGAAGTAGTGGTGAGGGAACAGGGTCCAGGGGGCAAGTGGTGAGGTGGATGTCAGAGAGAAGCTTTGCAACCTCCTCTGTGGTGACAGGGTCAAAAGAGAAAACTAAGTGTGATGGTGGGTCTGGTACATTTATAGGGGAAGCTGACTGGACAGTGGCGATCTGATCCCAAATTGTATCTATTTGGTTTTTTAAATTAATGGCAATGTCCTTGGCAGTGAGTGAGTTAGTGGGTGGAGGCGGTGGGGGACATAGTAGAGAGTTAAAAGTAGAAAGAGTTGACGTGGTCTGGATGAGAGTGTGTTAATGAGAGTGACAAAATAAGTCTGTTTGACATTACGGGGGAAGGAATTATATTTAAGGATGGCAGTTTTATACAGGGTGAAGTCTTGCAGAATCCTAGTTTTCCGCCACAGTCGTCCAAGAGCGCGGCTATGTCTTTTTAGATTCCTGGTTTCTTTTCCTTGCCACGGTTGTAGTGGACCTGGTCTAAGTCTGCGTGTAGTGAGTGGAGCCAAAGGGGGTGATTTACTAACCTAAACAAACACACGCACCAGGTGCGTGTGATTTTTACACAGCAAAGCGTATTTATCAACCAAAAAGTCTCTATAAGCATGTTTCCACTAATGCCATATATGGAAAAATCATGCACATGATGCATATATAATGCTGCTTCACAGTTTAGACAAAAATGGTTAGCTCATGCATTTACATTTCTGCATTCATCAACGCAAGCAACACAATGTAGAGCTAATTTACACAACATCACCTTGCAATTCAGGGCAGGGCTTTGCACAACACAACTGCTGGGTGTGTACACACTACAAAGGTGTTTAGTTTCCACCCATAGATCATGCTGGGAGGGAACACACTACAGAGGTGTATACATGTTCGTGGTGTGTTTATAAGGTTAGTAAATCAACCCCACTACAGAGGTGTATACATGTTCGTGGTGTGTTTATAAGGTTAGTAAATCAACCCCTGGCTCTCAATGGATCAAGATTGAAATGATATAGTTCTTTAGCTCCTTGCGCCTTCTCAATTATACTGATTGAGATCCGCTCAGAGAGATATTTTGCACAGCTGACTTTTTTTATAATGTATTGCTGGGACTTGTAGTCCCGCATAGCTGGTGGTATTCTGCATTGCTGTATGATTATTATAAAGCAATGCAGAATAGCACCAACTATGTAGGACTACAAGTCCCAGCAATGCATTATAGTGGTGGGGACAATGCCCGGGGGTATTCTGCATAACAGACAAGCAATGGTTTTACTTTAAAAATAACTCCCGTTCCCTCCCTCAAACTACACCCCCTTCTCATTTCCTCTCCTACCATAGTAAAAAGAGCAGTTTAGTGAACCATGAGCCGTTTAAAAGATCCGGATCTTTTTAGTGAGCGATCCGTAGAGGAGCGCTCATGCAGATGAACCGTTTTGCCCATCTCTAGCTCAGGGCCTCTTCCTGTAGAGCTGGCTCAGATTACAAACCCATACAAACGGATACACAGACACCATGTATCCATTCCTGAGACAAGGCAGTATGCTGCAAAACAGAAGTTCTGCCCAGCATGAGAACAGATACAAATTTAAAAGGAGGAGCAGCAAAGGGAAGGGAAACTACCATGGATTACAGTAAGGCGCACATTACAGTATTGTTTTATGTTAAAAAATCTGAGGGTTTAATGTCACTTTAAAGCTCAAAAAGGTCCATGAGGTTCTTTGCTGTGTTTGTTACACTTAAGGCAGCCCATTAAAATGAATGGGCCTCCCAATGTGTGGCAAACATGCATTAACATGCATTCAGCTTCTCAAGCCTTGTTGATATTTTCCTAAGCAAGTAAAACTTAATTCAGCATTCCTCAAGATCTCAGAGCTTCATCTAAACACATAACCAACATATCTTTCACAGGGATGAATATTAAAACATGTAAAATGCACTATACATGAGTTGTGCATATGTTTTAAAGCCTAAAACAGGACAAAAATGCAGAGCATTAAAAAAAATGCATTAAAATTGATTATATTGCATGGAAATTGTTGAGTGAGTGACCCCCACTCCCTGCGCTATATTGACATCACTGCTTAGCTAGTCTTTTAATGTTCCAGTTAGGGACCAATGACGAGGGACTCCCTTAAGGAGCCCATACACTGCACGATTCTCGTACGAGAATCGCGGGAAATCCCGCAATCGTGCAGTGTATGGAAGGCGTGCGACCGTTTCTAATGTACGGTCGCGCGACTTTTGTATTTCGAGCATGTTGGAAAACCAGCCGAGAATCGTACGATTTTCGGCTGGTTGTTAACATGATCGAGAGATGACTGCCGAACGGGCCGCACGCGCACACTGCCCGTTCAGCATTGCAGTCATCGGAAGCACGCCCCTCAGCAGGGCGGGCTTGCGATGATCGCAAGTACGATCTGCCTGTCCAAGATGGGCAGATCGTACGTTTCTTAAAAGTCTTGCGAGATTGTAAAGTGTATGGGCACCTTTATAAAGAGGCAGCCTGAGGTGGTTTCCTCAGGCAGCATCTCATGAGGTCTCACGTGGTGGTGGTGGTGGTGGGGGGTTATGCCTGCTGCCCCCTTTCCAGCCAGAGCATCCCAGGTTGCTAAGAGCTAGCAGCCTGAGGCGCACTGGCTAGCGTCCCGCCAAGGTCACTGACATCACTGGTTGTCAGGAGCTGAGTGGGATGCTCTGGCTGGCGTCCCGCCCAGCTCCTGGCAACCAGTGACGTCAGTGAGCTGGGTGGAATTGATCATACGAATCCACCTGCACTCCGTACAGCGTACAGATCTTGTTGAAAGGTTGGTGCTTGAAGTGACAACACGGATGGCGCCGTGTCAGATACAGTCCATAATAGGAGTCACCAGCACTCGATGATATGTCTAAGAAGTAAAGCACTTTATATTAAATGGTATCATTTGTCATACAGCCAATGTTTCGGGGCCACACAGGGCCCCTTCTCATAGCGACATATGTCGCCCAGAAGAAGTGAGCTGGGTGGGACGTCAGACGAGGTACATGCACCCTCCCCCACTAACGTGCACCGCCAACCCTGTCCTTAGTCTTCCCCATGCCCTCCCAGGTAACATATGCCATCCAACACCCCGTTCATCCCCCAAGTAACATGCCCCCTCCACAGCAACCCACCACCACCCAACCCTGGTAATGTCCCCCTTCAGCACTTATCCCCCCCTTCCTCCACTTTAGGCAGCGAAAAGTGTAGGTACGCACCTACCAATGACACTGTGTTACATACAGTGCTACACAATGCAACATGCAGGACAAATGGAGAAGGTGAATCTAACTAGCG
>NW_017306452.1:842880-846575 GCF_000935625.1 Nanorana parkeri | reverse complement strand
TACATACCTTTACGTACACACTATACAACAGCAACAAAAACAATGCCAAGTATTACAAAACACCTTATTATATAATAATATTGAAACTTTATGAGGCACAATTATTACTATTATATAGTTACATATAGTTACATAGTATTTGAGGTTGAATAAAGACAAAGGTCCATCAACTGGGTTTACGGGTTGAAAAATGTAATGTATAAAGTAATATAATTATTCAATCACGCTATATAAAGTGAAAATAAAAAGTTGCTCTCATCATGCGTGGATGGTCTACACTGCAGCGACATCCACGGGTTGTCAGTCATTTGTTACATTCTTACACATCTCATTCATTGTCAAGTCATTTTTGCATTGCATTGTCCTTGTGCATCGGCACGTCTTATTCTCATACACTCAACCTTAATAATTATGCACCTAAATATTAAGGTGGAATTGTCCACTGGTCCACACCAGTGGGTTTCCAGCTAACGTGGGCACCTTTACATCTGCTTGAATAATATTCCGGTATGATGGTATTCAGAGTGAATACTTACAATACGTCCTGAATATTCATCGAGAAGTGTTTTGTACTCTACTGATATTGAGTTGCCAAAAATTAATGTGGGGCTTTGTGAGATGTTCAAAGATGGTGGCCAAAGTGTGTGACCTCCGATGTTTAAATGTATGTGGTTCTCTCATCATTTTCTTTCCTGGATATGGGAACTAGTATCAGACATGGAAAGGCTCTAAAAATGTGTTTAGTTTTGGATCGATTACATTTTCTTTTTTTCGGATCTCAGATTTTGGATCCGACATTTGATTTGGTTCCTTATTTGGAATTCAAATCCATTTGGTTTAGATCGATCCGAATTTTTAGTTTTTTGGGGTTTCTTTTATGAAAAATGTACTTGCTTTTTTGGTCATTTTAGTCTTTATTAGTCCTCTGAGTCTGTCCTGGTCATCTTAGTCCATACTGCTTCTATTAGAGCATGCTGGTCCTCTTAGTCTGTGCTAGTCAACTTAGTCCGTACAGGTCATTTTAGTTTGTACTGCTCCTGTTAGTCTGTACTGGTCATCTTAGTCTGTACTGGTCATCTTAGTCTGTATTGGTCATCTTAGTCCGTACTGGTCCTCTTAGTCCCTACTTGTCATTTTAGTCCGTACTGGTCATCTCAGTCCCTACAAGTCCTCTTAGTCCATACTGGTTATCTTAGTTTGTACTGGTCATCTTAGTCTGTATTAGTCATCTTAGTCTGTACTAGTCATCCTAGTCCGTACTGGTCCTCTTATTTCATACTGGAGTGGTCACCTTAGTCCGTACTGGTCACCTTAGTTCATATTGGCCATCTTAGTCGGTACTGGTCATCTCAGTCCATACAAGTCCTCTTAGTCTGTACTGGTAAACTTAGTCCTTACTGATCATTTTAGTCTCTACTGGTCCTCTTAGTTCATATTGGCCATCTTAGTCCGTACCGGTCATCTTAGTCCGTACTGGTCATCTCAGTCCATACAAGTCCTCTTAGTCCATACTGGTTATCTTAGTTTGTACTGGTCATCTTAGTCTGTACTAGTCATCTTAGTCTGTACTAGTCATCTTAGTCTGTACTAGTCATCTTAGTCCGTACTGGTCCTCTTATTTCATACTGGTCACCTTAGTCCGTACTGGTCACCTTAGTTCATATTGGCCATCTTAGTCGGTACTGGTCATCTCAGTCCATACAAGTCCTCTTAGTCTGTACTGGTAAACTTAGTCCGTACTGATAATTTTAGTCCATACTGGCCCTCTGAGTTCATACTGGTCATCTTAGTCCGCACTGGTCATCTTAGTCCATAATGGTCATCTTAGTTCGTACTTCTCCTCTTAGTCCATACTGGTCATCTTACTTTGTACTGGTAATTTTAGTTCCTACTGGTTATCTTAGTCCGTACAGGTCATCTTAGTCCATACTAGTCCTTTTAGTCTGTACTAGTCATCTTAGCCCGTACTGGCCATTAGAATTGGATATTCGGAAACTTGGATGTAATTCGGAAAACAAATCCAGATTCGTTTGAATTTGGATGCATCCGAATGTTTGAATTAAAAGGAATTTGTCCAAATTTCAATTCAGAATAAAGGAAACTTACATGTCTAATAAGTATCCCAATAGTGACAAAGAGCACAAATATCCTTTCAGATGTTCTATCTGCTCCCCCATTGTATCCTAAACTAGTTTTGGTTGGTGTTGGGTGTTTCTTTAGTGTTGTAGATACTTTTATTTTTCATTATTATTACAGCAACGGCAGATTTGTACTCTTGTTCCATCTCCAGGAGCCTTATACAAAACTTTACCAGCTCCGATAGCAAATGTATCAAAATAATCTGTTTTATTTAATTATTTTTTTTTGTATGAAGCAAACAGCCTGCCTCCGGTCTCCTCTATGATAAGCCGCGATCCAGCAGCAGCAGCTCTTATGTCAGCCTTTGTTAAATTCTTGCTGTAGACCTTCTTTTATTTTTCTTTACTCCCTTTTTAATAAAATGTTATTTGGACATTCTCTGCATTTAGATGTAACGCACTCTTGTAAATCTCAATCTCTTGCAAGAGAAAGAAAAAAAAACCACATAATCATCTTCAACGTGGCGGATTTGTGCAGCGGAAGAATACAATACAGTCCCCTATTCTGAGTTTATCATAATGATCCCAGTTACCACTGAGCCATTCATTCAGACAAAAGCAACAAGAGACTCTTGTCTCAGGACTGAGTGTCCTTTGGTAGAAAATGTAACGCAGCGGGACTCATACATCTGAAACCTTTCACTAAAAAAATCACAATAAATACACAGTGTTAATCTATACATTTATTTCTGAGAGAGCTTATGTCTTTCTGTATGTGGATGGATAGATAGATATAGATAGATAGATATATAGATAGATAGATAGATAGAAAGAAAGAAAGAAAGAAAGAAAGAAAGAAAGAAAGAAAGAACCATATAATTTCTAGACATGTGCACTGCCAAAAAATTTGTTTAGTTTAGTTTCGTTTTAAATTCGGTTTTGTGTTATTTCGTTTTTCAGGATTCGGGTGTGAAAGTCAATTCGGATTCGGAATTCGGATTCGGACGAAATTTGGTAGCGTTAGTTCGAACGTTCGTTTCGTTTTCTGCTCTTATTCGTTTCGTATTCGTTTCGTTCGTTCGTTTGCAGCAAAGTGACATTTGAAGGGGGAAAAATATTTTTCTCCTTCTCTAATGTCACTTTGCTCCAACGAACGAAACGAATAAGAAACGAATAAGAACAGAAAACAAAACGAACGTTCGTACTAACGCTACCGAATTTCGGAAATGGAAATTCGGATTCGTTTGCATTTGTTATGTCTGTAATTCGGAATTCGGATACATCCGAATGTCCGAATTTCCGAAAATTCGTCCGAATTTCGATTCGGAACGAAACGAATCGCACATGTCTAATAATTTCAGTTAGTCAAATAAATGAATAAGTAGTCTGTACGTGATATATTGGATAGGGTGGTGAGGGGATAGTCTCCCTGTCAGGTTTCTATTGCTGTCTGTGCCTCCGCTGGGGAGATATTAACCCCCAGTCTGGCTTTCCTCCGGTGACTAACTGAACACAGATTTTAAAAATTGACAGGGGAGAGAGAGAGGCAGAGAGAGAGAGAGGAGAGAGAGAGAGAGGAGAGAGAGAGAGAGGAGAGAGAGAGAGAGGAGAGAGAGA
>NW_017306452.1:840254-842862 GCF_000935625.1 Nanorana parkeri | reverse complement strand
GAGAGAGAGAGAGGCAGAGAGAGAGAGAGAGGCACAGAGAGAGAGAGAGGCACAGAGAGAGAGAGAGGGAGAGGGAAAGAAAGAAAGAAAAATAAATCATGAGAGGTGAAGGAAGGAAGCAAGGAAACATTTCAGTATCAGATGTTCTTGGAATTTTTCCTACTTGCAATTGATGATTACAATTTAAAGTGGAAAGAAAGAAAGAGAAAGAGAGAGACAGACAGAGACAGACAGACAGAGAGAGAGAGAGAAAGAAAGAAAGAAAAAAGAAAGAAAGAGAGGAGTGGTAAGAGAAGAGGGGAGGAGAAAAGGACAGGATTGGTAAGAAAAGAAAGGAGAGTGGAACAGGTGAGTAGAGGAGCTTGATGGGGGCAGAGAGACATCAGGGGAGAGGAGATGGGAGGGGGAGAGGTGAGAGGAGAGGGCAGGAGAAAAGGAGAGCAGAAATAAGAGGAGAGGAGAAGAGTAAAAGCGAAGAAAAGGAAAAAGAAGAGCAGAGTACATGAGAAAGGTGAGGTCATGGGAACAGGAGAAGAAAAAGGAGAGAAATCAGAGGAGAAGAAATGGGAGGGGAGGAGAGGTGAGGTAAGAGGAGAGGGGGAGAAAGGAGAGAGAAGGGGAGAGTAGAGAAAAAAGATGGGGGCAAAATTAGAGGAAAAGAAAGAGAAGAGAGAAGAGGGGAGAAGAAAAGTAGAAGATAAAGAGAGATCAGGGGAGAGGAGATGGGAAGGGAGGAGATGTGAGAGAAGAGAAGAGAAGAGGAGAAATAAGAGGAGAGCGGAATAGAGAAGATGAGATTAGAGGAGAGAGATGAGGGGAGGGGAAGGGAGGAGAAGAGGAGAATAGAACAGAGAGATAAAAGGAGAGGGAGAGAGATGAGGGGAGGAGAAGAGGAGAAAGGAAAGGAGAGGTGAGATAAAAGGAAATAGGATGTGAGGAGAGAGATGAGGAGAATACTCAAGATACATTATGGGGGAGGAGGAAAGGAGAAGAAAGAGGGGAGAGGAAAGGGAAGAACCCAGCAGAAATAAAAGGAGATGGGAAGGGAGAAGAGAGGAGAGGGAAAATGTAAATAAGGAGAGAGGAGAGAGATTGGGGAGAAGATATGGGAGGGAAGGAGAGGTGAGGGGAGAGAAGAGAACAAGAGAAAGGAAGGGAGGAGAGGAGATGAGAGGGGAGGAAAGGTTAGGGGAAAGGGAATATTGTATTCAAATAATAACCTAATTATAGAGCTACATTCATTTGTGTCTTTTAGATCTGCCTAGATTTCAGTTTAATTTTTTAGGTGGTTTTTAAATGGGCTCTAAGGGTGACCGAAGCTCCTTTTACCTATCCTTGACCCATTCATGTTTTTTTATATTAACTTTTTCAAATGTTTTTAAATATTTTATTTATATTTGTTTGTTATAAACTTTTTATATTTATTTTTATTTATTTATTAAATATTTTTATTTTTTACTTTACTTTTGGGGGCTTCAGGAAATTTTAGGGATCTAAACAGCTCCCTGATATTTCCCTTTTAAAATAGAAAAAGAGATTGAGAACACAGAGTCCTCAATCTCTTTTTCTGCAGCCCCTGTTTTAAATGAACAGGAATCCTCTATGCTGAGTGTTCCTGTTCATTCAGAACATGAGGACAGAGTATGTTTACTATAACCACAATTATGAATGAACACAAGGTGACGTAGATCACTTCCCATTCATTCATAATTGGGGATATAGTAAACATACTCTGTACTCAATTATTTACAAACACTCAGTGATCACTGATCACTTGTACCCGCTCTCCGTACTGACACGCTGTCAAAGGAGGCTGAGCGACATGAGATCAGCCTCCTGTGACAGCACTGCAAGCTGTCTCCACCCACACCGCTCTCCTCTGATCTGTGACAGGAAGCTGAGCAGTGCGGAGAGGAGAGATGCCGCCGTTTCTCTTCTCACCGCTGGGACACAGAGCGGCGCCCAGCGGGGAGGAGAGAAAGAACGGATGCACTGCTGTATCGGCCACAAAATGGCACTTTCGGCATTAGGCAAAAGTGCCATTTTCAGCTGATATGTTTTGGCTGACAATATATCGGTGCATCCGTAGTTTTATATGATATGGTATTATATTTATATTTCACAGAATAAGAGGGGAGGAACGGGAGAGGAGAGGGAAGGAGAGGTGAGGGGAGAGAAGAGGAGAGAGGAGACAGGAAGGGAGGAGAAGAGAGGGGGAGACGGAATAAGAACGTAGGAGAGGACACGGTGGATCTTGTCCAAGGCAGGTCCCTCTACCGGTGGGATAAAACAAATTGTTCACTTTTCAAACTCTGTGTGTGTGTGACATCAATAAACAGCCCAAAGATTATAAATCCGATGACTGTGCCGTTGCTCAGCTGTCTCCGGATATAGGCATGGAAAGGCACCAAGAAGCCTGGCATTTCACCAGAGCAGGTGGAGTCACCACCCTACCACGCAGCACAGCTTACCTCATCTACTGTTTGCTCTATGTAAATCTGATGAGCGCTCAGATGCTTTTGTTTTATGTAATTGCAGCAGGTAAGCAGCGTGCTTCAGACATAAGTGCTTTTGGTGAGTGGAGCTTTTCTACAAACACTCAGGGAAT
>NW_017306452.1:833193-840232 GCF_000935625.1 Nanorana parkeri | reverse complement strand
GTAACTAATAATGAGCACCTCAATAAACCAGATAGGAATGACTTAAATCCATACAATGGTTCCTGCTGTATATAAACGTCAATAACCTTTCTATATGTGTCTGTTTTGCAATTTTCTTCCTCAAACATGACTGCAAATAAAAAAAGGAACTTAGTTCACTATAACAAGGTGTGGAATTATTTTTTGCTGCAGGTAAAAGGATATTATTATTTTTATTACAATTTTTAAATATTTCTATATTTACCACTTGCAGCCAGCAGCTGTCAAACCAACAAGCAAGCCCTAGTGTTTTCCAGCTCATTTGACGGCTTTGTGTTCATCTAAACCTCAATAGCAGGGAGTTCATATTACACAGACTGTAGAGGAAAGACATATCTTCTACCCCAGGGGTGGGTAACTCCAACCCCCCAGCTGTTGTGGAACTACAAGTCCTATGAGGTATTGCAAGACTGGTAATTACAGGCATCACTCCCAGGGGCAGAGGCATGTTGGGTTTTGTTGCCCAGCCCTGCTCCACCCTCTCTCCTTCAAGCGATGTGACCATATGGTTTGGAAAGTTTTGAACAGGGTGCTAACAAGCGTTCAAGAAGAACATGGCTTTCCTTTTAGAAAGTCCAGCATGGTTTGCAAATTGAGTGCCACTTGGTAAATATTATTTGTGCAATAAATATTGTATACAAATAAAAACTTAATTATAAAGCTACATTCACTTGTGTCTTCTGCCTAGAGTTCAGTTTAATTTTTTTGGGTGGTTTTTGAATGGGCCCTAAAGCATACAGAAGCTCTTTTTAGATATCCTAGACCAGTTCTTCTGCAAAAAAGACCCTTCATTATATAAAAAAACAAAAATAAAATAGTTTCTTTGTCATAGAAAAAAAACAAAAAATAAATTAAAACAATTACACAGATAACAAGGGGGGAGGGGGGAAAGAGAAAATACACAAAGAATACCAATGCCTCTAAATATAAAAAAAGAGAAAAATAATACTAATATTTCCCTGAAGAGATGAGTCTTTAGGGATCGCCTAAAGGCAGTCAGAGTGAATACTAATTAGAATACTAATACCCCTAAATTTAAAAAAAACACAAATAAAAAAAGAATATGAATTCCACTTAAATAAAAAATCAGTATTTTTTCGGTGAAGTAAATTTTGCCCAAATCCCCCCATTTGTATTGGTATTGACAATAAGTTACTGTCCAGGTATTTCCGATAACATGGCAGCTATAGAAATAAAACCCGACGTTCTCATTCTGTAACAAAAAGCCAAAGTAGAAGCCATTTCAGTAAAAGGAAAATATTCCTCCTCTTAGTAGATTTCGAGGTATATTTTCTTCCCTCTTCTGTCAGAGAAATTGATGGTGAGCAGAGGATAAATCAAGGGTATTGAATATCTTAGCATCCTTTAAGCCACTCAACATCTCATTTGTGTTTGAAAACAAACGACAATCCATTTCGGTTATTTAAATTCAAGTATCTCAAATCAAGAATAATCAGATACGGCCATTTCTCATGTAATCACAGCATCTGTAAACGCAGAGGCTTAAAAGGGAATCTAACGTCATAATTTTTCCTTTCACAGTTGTATTTCTCTGGTATAAATATAAAAGTAAACGTGTGTAAACGTATTCTCTCGAGGACTCATTTTTCTGGATGGGTTTATGCTGGCCATACAGGCTCAGATTTTTTAATGTGATTGGACAATCAATCCAATTGTTTAAATGCATGGCATTCGGCTGATGCAATACGAATGGTGAATTTCCTGGTGACCGCTGTCACTGGGGCCGGAAAGGAAAGCTATACAAGCTGCAAGAAGTAGCAATTATAAGCCCTTTTGGAGCAATTTATTTTATATTCCTGTAATCGCCCCGCCTCCAGCATATTTTAGGTACTTTTAAAAAAAAAATACTGCAACAATTCTTCCATGGGGGTAAGACTAACGCCTTACAGTGGCGGAGCCAACAGGAGGAATATTACATGGAGCCACTCAGATACAGGGTGCCCTCATAGGAGTGCGCACTAGGTGAGCCAGGTGTTCCTGGGCGTATCCTAATCACCCAGATACAGGGTGCACTCACAGGCTTGCGCACAGTGTGAGCCAGGTGTTCCTGGGCACACTCTAATCACCCAGAGCACACCACCAAAACCGCAATAGCAGGCACTGTGTTTTCCGTCACCGAGCCAGTGGAGAGATCACAAAGATTTCTCTGTGACTGGCTCAGCGTTACAGAGCGCAGCAGCACTTACCACTTACATTCCTCACATAACAGCCAGAGACCTCAGTGCCTGGAAAGCTGCGAGAGAGCGTGGCTTACAGCTTTCCAGGCTTCTCATCCAATCAGGAAGGGGGGCGGGTGGTCACATGACCACCTGCCAGGCTACCTGCTTCATTACTGCACCCCTGCTGTAAGAGGTAAGGGACAGTTGTAGAGTTGGGAATCCGGGATGCCTCAGATCTGTGTTTAATATATATATATAGATAGATAGATAGATAGATAGATAGATAGATAGATAGATAGATAGATAGATAGATATATATCTATATATATATCTATATATATATGTATGTAGATGCACACATGTGTGTGTTATACTTTTGTGTGCCCTTTAGGATCACACTCGCTCCTCCCTCCAGGCAATGTGGTCAGTCCCAAGAACTGCGGATGGACGCGGCGCTATATAAATACTATGTAATAATAATGATAATAATAATTAACGCTCCTCCTCAGCATGTAGGAACACAGCAACTACACCAAGATTACCATTAGTCCCCATTTCCTGTGGACAGTCCCCGTTTTAAGAGGTCTGTCCAGGGAAACAAACATCCCCGGCAGCAGTGAACTGCAGTCATATAGTTTTGTACATGCTGTGACTTACTACTGATCCCTGAACCTTGCGCCAGTTACTGCTGAGCCCTGAACTCTGCATTACTACTGAACCCTGCATTACTTACTACTAAGCTCTGAACTCTGCGTTACTTGCTACTGTCCTCTACTCATGACCCCTGTACTCCATGTGTTACCTACTGATGACCCCTGTTCTCTATGAATTACCTACTCATGACCCCTGTACTCCATGTGTTACCTACTGATGACCCCTGTACTCTATGAATTACATACTCATGACCCCTGTTCTCCATGTGTTATCTACTAATGACCCCTGTACTCTGTACTCTATGCAGTACCTACTCATGACCCCTGTACTCCATGCATTACCTACTGATGACCCCTGTACTCCATGAATTACCTACTCATGTCCCCTGTACTACATGTGTTACCTACTAATGACCCCTGTACTCTGTACTCTGTGCAGTACCTACTCATGACCCCTGTACCCTGTACTGTACATGACCCCTGTATGCGTTTTCTGCTCCTGACCTCATTATTCCATTTGTTTCCTTCTACTAACCCCTGCACTCTGTATGTTACATACTCCTGATTCCTGCTCTCCGCTCCATGCACTCTTGACCCCTGTGTTCTGCATTACACACTCCTGACCTCTGCATGCCGTGCATTACACACTCTTGACCCCTGAAGTCAATAGCTTACACACTCCTGATCCCTGCACTCTGTGCATTACACATGCTTGACCCAAAGTAGAGTAGGCTCAAGGATTATTTTACCTTGCATCTTCAGCCGCTCCCACTGTTTGAACGCATGTAGGATTCACCAGGGTGCACTGTACACCTCATTCTTTCACTCCGCATAGTGCCCAGGAAGCTACAAGGAAACTGTCATTCTGGCAGCACCAACAGGTATGTTTCTTTACTTGTAGGAAATGATCTTAGCCTGTAAAGAAATCTAATGCAGCCCCCACATCTAAGTACTGGCAAGCTGCAATTTTTGCTCCTTGGGTTTGGATAGCCTTTATATAGTAAAGCGCACATCCAGCAGATGCTTCCACATTGAACCACCAGGGGGCGGTGCAGAAAGCTCTGCTGCTGGATCCCAGTACAACAAATACGCATTGAAGGATTTTGCAAAGCAAACCTGGGAGGAGAGATAAGTGTGTAAATAATGACACAGTCCGAGAGCTGCTTTGTGCTTCTGAATTATTCCAGAGTAGTATCCATTTTCTTGACATGGTTAAGAATATTTAAGCATTTAGCCATTTTCTGTAGACGGGAGTTATTTGTCTTTAATGCGCGCCTTGCATAAGCGAAGGCGTAATTGAGGTCAGGGGGGAAGGAGACGGATTTGAAGATGGGGCTCCAAACGTCAAGTGTGTCTGCAAGGACACAGTGTGGGCTGTTCATGTGCTCGGATGCAGAACTGTTATAATTTTGGGATAATACAAAGATATTAAAGCAGCTTAGCATCAGATTTATGTTTTCACATCAACGTGGTAAACTGGCCGCGTGAGCTCCTTCTTTGTCTAATAGACTCCCAAAAGGCCAACTGCTGACAACGCTGCTGCTAATTGGGAGGAAGTGGCTTAGCGTTGTCAGCCTGCAACCGGAAGTGTTGTTACCGGCAGGAGCTTCAGGTAAGAGACTTTGTAGTAGATTCACAAAAAAATGGTTTGCTTAAAGATAAACTTCAGGCATAAAAAAAGGCGAGTACATTTACTAATGTACCCATGTGACCCAAAGTTAGCATCTAGAGGGCTACTGCCTGCTATTTGTTGACAGCTGCAGCTGGGAAAGATCCTGACAGGGATCCAGAGCCAGCTGTGCCCGTCTCCTCCCCTGTCTGTCCCTCCAATGAGCACTGGAGGAACAGAGAGAGGGGAATCCCTTGGCAACTGACAGTCAATGCTCTCTGCAGGGAGAAGACCATGAGCTGAGCCATCAGCAGTTCATGATCGTTCAGCTTTCATTCTATAGAGCCTGTACCTGCAGTGTCCCGCACCGGCGCTAAGCATTGAGAAGAGTACATTTTACTCTTCCAATACTTCTCCTTTAAGGGGTAATTCCACTTTGCCAGGCACATTTGGGAAAATAGAATCCCTACCTACAATCTACCCATTCCCCTTGCCTGCCTGCGATGACCAAAAAGAAGTGCTTCTTAGCAAGAAATGCTTCTCATTAGCTGTCTGAAGCACTTCTCATTGGTCAGCGCTGTCAGGTGACCATGCTGACCAATAAGACTCACCATTTGTGAGCAAAATTTGCTGCTGTGCACAGTCACCGGCAGCCACAGAGGGGAAGGAGCGCTTGGTTAAATGTAAGAGCGGGGAGGAGGAGAAGGGGCTGATTGGTGGGTACAGTGACCGGCAGGTCTGTCATTCTCCATTAGGGGGGGTTGGCGAGTAGAGGGCGCATTGAGGAACCTGGCCTTGGGGCAGCAGAGAGAGTAAATCCGGCCCTGTTGGTGGGGGTAATTCAATTTCTCTAAATCCACCTGGGAAAGTGGAATTACACTTTAAGTGAGACGGAGCTTATATAAAGAACATTGCTTCAGCTTGGGCTTCCTCTTGGGACCTGCTGCCATTCTGTACTAGGTCAACTGGGAAGTGGTCCTTTGCTCCAAGTTGTATCAATTAATTTATAGGAACAAAGCAAGCCATCGACTCCAACTGCCCAATGGAGCGGGTTTTTCCATCCCTCTCCTCTCTCTGCACCGTATGGCGTGTGAATACTTTTCAGGGACGCATTTTACATTATCTTTTCACAGCTACAGACTCACCACAACGGCTTAGGAATCTGTATCGATAAGAAATTGTTCCCTGGCCATTGCCGTGTGCAGCTGAACCTCCTCTCTCCATCGATATTTTTAGCCTAGTTTCTTTTTTCCTCTTTCTTCTTTGTGCCGTGAGTGTAGCAGCTTTGCAACATCGCCACATTTGTTACATGCTGATTCCTTGTCACTTTCTCAGGGATAATAGCCTTCTGCCTGGTGCCTCCTGTACAGAGCTCACAAACTGCTCCTAATGTGCTTCTTAATGGTTTCGCTTAGAAATTGCGCGCCTTAAATGGCCGTTTCTATTTGTTTTTCTATCAAGTGGTTTCACTTCATTGCAAATAAGTTTTAATCCGTTTGTAGGTTTAATTCACAAATTAAAAAATGACAAAGGTTTAATAGTTCTTTAACAATTTGATTACGCGACCCCCGCCGTGCACATGCAGGCGAAGACTGCTGGCTATAATATATGACATCACTACGCTGAATGGTTTCCTACCATTCTTGGGTGCTGATGACTTTTTTTTTTTTAAGAAAAACAAAGTTTTGAGGAGTTCTATGTGACAATCGGAGATCTGGGGATGAGAGGCAACTTTTGAGGGGGGACAGACCGGGACTGGATTTCAGCCAACTCTGGCCTGTGCCATAAAGGTTAGACCAGGGGTAGGCACAGGGCTGTCTTTAATTTGGGGCAAAAGGGGCAATTGCCCTGGGCCCAGTCATTGTTGTGGGGCACAAAGTAGCTGCCCTTTGAGCCTGCAAAAGACACACGTGGCACTGTTCTGTTTACTATGTGATTGGCAACGCGTAGTGTTGCTCCACCCTTTGCTGTATGTCTCACCTAGGGTCACGTCTCCAAATTGGATGATGGGTGCGGAGTCCAAGAAAATGATTGCCCAGAGTTCCCTCACTCAATATTAAAGACAGCCACGGGTGCAAGCTCGGCACCCCAGCTGTGGTGAAACTAAAAATCCCATCATGCCTGTGGTTGTCAAAGTCTTGCAATGTCACAGGGGATTTGTAGTTCCACAACAGCTGGAGTGTCGAGGTTGCCCATCCCTGGGTTACAGTGTCCAAGGCCACACAGTACCTAGCTAAGACACTCTTTAAACTGGGTTATTTAAAGCCCACTTGAGATTAGACATGTGCATTCGGATTTGGACAAACCTGCAAATCAATGAAATTCAGTTGATTCGGCGGTTTGTCCGAATCCGAAATAACTAATTTTTTTATATGCCCCGAATATACTAAACCCTTTTTCGGGCATATAAAAATTAGTTACCAGAGCAAGCGGCGGCAATATTGGCCGCCAGCGCGTTCTGCGTATGCCCGCCGCCATCTTGGAGGCGGGGTGCATAAGTCACATGACGCCGCGTCATGGGTGACATTATTCGCAGAACAAGCGGCAGCTAACTCGGC
>NW_017306452.1:826385-832674 GCF_000935625.1 Nanorana parkeri | reverse complement strand
TATATATATATATATACAGTATATCTTTCTTTTATCAGTGACAATGCAGCATCCTGTCTTCAGACTATAGTGCTCTGTGCTGGCAGAGCTGAGTAACCCTTCATCACAAGTGTCCTCACATGGACTTGTATTGCAGAGAAAAAGGGGAGGATCTTAACATGTCTGCTGGATCTAACTCTAATGACTACAGGAGTACCCAACCAAATATAGTCATCAATCAGCAAAACAGAATGCGGTGCTGGATTCTCCATCATATAAATGGCATCACAAATTCAGTGGAATGATTGGAGCCTCCTTGTAGTGGCAGATGTGAAGAATTTGGGACTGTAGGGCCGAGATCTTACAAGAGGAGTCCCCTATATTAAAAAAAAAAAAACTTAACTCAAACACATAAATATCAACAGTGAATGGACTGACTTGTAAAGTAGTATTAAACTCTCAACATGTTTTCAATAATGAATCCAGATCAAACAAGTAAATATCGCCCAGCAAAGTATTCCTTTTTTTTGCCTAAGCACTTGCAGTCGAGTTTCCAAACAGCTCCAACTCTCACAGCTCAGCTTCCCTGAACTTCCTGCCCAGTGCAAGATCACAAGGGAAAGCACAGTCTGCAGCAGATGTCCATCAACTAGCTTGGAGAAAGCAGGAGGGAGCGTCTTGTCCTGCTAGAATAGAAATGAGCAACATTCAAAGTTTTCAGTTCACAATGCAAAGACAATTCGGGGACCACTTCAATTTTTTGGGGGGAAGCATTGGAGTCAATAGGGAAGGCAAAATAAAGGTGGTTTGAGGTAGCTGTTAAAGGTGCCAGGGGCTTTAAAAGAGCTTCTGAGAGCTATAAAAGCTCCTTGTAACTATGCTGGACATAGTCTTGTGCCAAAAGCAGACCTTCATTAGCCTCATTATTTTACATGCAATCATTACAGAGAAAAGGGAAGCCGCACTCCAACATAAAAGCAGAGATAAATGTTTATTACTCCATCTGGTACAAGTCGCAAAGTCACCTGAACCTCAGCCCTCTAACACGTTTCACTCCGTGATGAGTTTTATCGTAGAGCAATTATTATTTTACACAGGGAAAAAGAAAGAAAAACAGACAGTGAAAAAAGTAAACTAGAAAAGGTAAAAAGACAGTACACGAATAATAATAAGTAGACACAGAAATACACAAACACCAGCGATTGAAAATGGCAGTAATTGGATGCCAAGTCCCTTGAGTTGCAACATTAATTTAGCTGCAAAATTACCAATTTCACAATCTGAAATATTTCACATGGTGAAATTTTCTGACAGGGTTTCTTACCAGGGAAACTAGTTAGTAGTTCAAATGAAATGTTAAAAAAAGAAAGACTAAAATAAAATGTAGATAATAACACAGTAATAATAAAAAATATTTCAATGCACCCCTCTGATTACCACTACAAGATCATACAACAGAACATAGATTTGCCACCAAAGTCTCCAATTGTGTACAAAATAAAATGTATAACAACAAAAATAAAAACCTGGAAACAGTGTCCTTCTTTTGTCGTTAAAAAAAGAGCGCCAAAAACAATATCACTGTATAAATGTATCAAAAGCCCAGCACAGGGAATCTCTATAAGTCCTCTAGCAAATAATTTTTCTCCACCACACATGTGATTCCAGTTAATCCACGTGTGACCTCACACCCAGAAAACTCACCGAAACAATGTGACCTTTTCATTACACAAAGGTCTACAGTATGTTATAACTCTCATTTGCCATGGATATAATATAAGCAGCCTTATCATCTACAACTCTCTACCATGCCGCCAATAAAAAAAGCTTCAATAGTGTGCTACCATCTCAAACATTTTTATTAAGAAGAGTAAAAGAGTCCACTTATGTTTCTAATACCGCAGCAACATGAAACCGCAAACAAGTATTATCACGCCATTGGGTGTGTGATCATGGTCCCGCTCTCTGAGTCCTGGACCTACACCTATAGATTTTTCTTCAGCTTTCTGGCTGGATGGAAAAAATCAGACAGATTGCTCCATTCACGATCATGGATAGAGGTATCTGCCACTATGGCTACTGCATTTTAAAAGTTGGCCCCGACGACTGGCAAATTACTTGAACAGTGCCTGCTTCTGAATGGATGCAGGTGCTGTTTAGCTGCCTGGCTCCTGCCTTGAATCGAAGGCTGTTAAGTGGGGGCCAACAGACAGGGCCACCCACTGAGTGAATTTTGGACAGTTCATCAAAGAATTAGCTCAGTGTATACCCAGTTTTAGGGCCCAGTCACACCATATCCAGTGCGTTCCGGTGCGGTTTGAGCCTGGAACGCACTGGATTGCATAGATCAAGCCGGGCAGCGTTCTGGGGTGGGAGGGGGCATGTAGGTGCCATTCATGTTTAACTGCTCAATAAATTAGGAATTACTTTGTAAGAGTTTATTTTAAATTTAAATTAGGTGGCGACCTGGGTGGGACCAATACGACTCCAGTAGCGCCTTCATATTTTAAAACTGACCAAAACTTTACTAACTACTTTAGCTCAAAAAGTTTCATTAAGATACACGATAGCAGAAGTCGCAGTCCAGATCGCTTCCAAAGACCAAATTTAATTTTGCTCCATAATTAGCCACTTTTCAATGTGTCCCTAAAACATTCTTATCTTTTCCAATTCTTTTATGGCTTGTCCTTTTGTTTTGCCGTTCGTTCGAGGCGCCTCTCCCTCATCTGCATACTTTTTCTAATTCTCCATCTGTTAGTTAATTTCCTGACATTCAACACAAGGATTACTTCTACATTATAAACCTATTCAGTGGGACTATATCGTGATCTGATTACTCACTGTAATCAACGCCGACTGCCAACGCGTGAGAAATGAGCAAAGGGAACGGCCATTACAGGCAAAAGTCCGCAATGTTTACATTAAACAAGGAGAGGAAATGTGCAGAACTGCTGGCCCAGTTTTATGGCGCTGTATTATCCAGATAAAAGGGAGATTCGAATGCAGCGGATATAAAAGGCATCAACATGCAAATTGAACATTGCTAACGACGAAAAAATGGTTATTAGAAAGTTTTACAAAACTTTAACTCATGAGGAAGTCCACGGTTATTTTTTTTAATGTTTTAGTTCTTGGCAGATGCTGAAGAGTTGAGGAAAATCTAAACCCAATCACTAAAATCTCATCAAAGCTCTAGCGTGATTATGAAACGAGAAGGAATATCTCATCTCGGCTATAATTTGACAAGAAGTCAAAGGGTATCTCAGCCCAGTAGACTCCACCTATACGTTTTTAAAACATTAGGTAGACTGTCCCTTTAATTGGTAATATTGATCGATGTGTATTGTTATTGTTAGATAGAAACTGTCACAGATTTTATTTTAATTGGCTTTGATTTGGAAGTTTTGCAAGTTTATACATTAATGTTAATGAGTTATGTAAGATATGCAATCTTTTTTTTATTAGCTGATGGAAATCTTTAGGAAATCAACATTTAATACAGGATGCATATATGAAACTCATGTTGCAAAGCACGCTGGGCTTAAGAAGGGCCAGCACTGCTTGCATGGTTGTTTGCAGCCTTTGTTTAATAGCCCAACCTCTACTAGGATAGAGAAAGCCTTTGGGGTTGATTTACTAACCTTATAAACACACCACGAACAAGTATACACCTCTGTAGTGTGTTCCCTCCCAGCATGATCTATTGGTGGAATCTAGACACCTTTGTAGTGTGTACACACCCAGCAGGTGTGTTGTGCAAAGCCCTGCATGAATTGCAAGGTGATGTTGTGTAAATTAGCTCTACATTGTGTTGCTTGCGTTGATGAATGCAGGAATGTAAATGCATGAGCTAACCATTTTTGTCTAAACTGTGAAGCAGCATTATATATGCATCATGTGCATGATTTTACCATATATGGCATTAGTGGAAATATGCTTTTAGAGACTTTTTGGTTGATAAATACGTTTTGCTGTGTAAAAATCACACGCACCTAGTGCGTGCGTGTGTTTAGGTTAGTAAATCACCCCCTTTGTGTTTCTGGGCAGTTTTGTCTCAGATGTGATGCAATGTGATTGCATTTTTCCTACCTGGTTGCAAAACAAGACAATTTTTTTTTCTTGTTTAACCCGAGCACTTTCCACTTTCAATGTTTGCATAAACACACTCAACATATTTTTAGTACATCTAAAAAAGAAAATGTTTTGATTTGTACACCAGGACTGTAATTGATCATCTTCAGTTTAATAGCAGCCTGTCTGGGGATTGAAGAGCTGGGTATAGGCCTGGGAGGCAGGGAGGGACTCATGAGTAGTGGACCATGAACAATCAGCCCGTTATCTGACACTGCCATTTGAAAGAGGCAGAAAGGACTAAAAATACAATTTATGTGTTTTCTAGTTCAGCGATTAGCGTCGAATGGCGGTGTTTAAAAGACAATTAAACTGGAAAAAAAAGTTTCAGAAGCTAAACTTTAAAGAGACTGTACACATTGTCATGTACAGAGAGAGATATCACCATCAACGATGATTGGATCTGGGGAATCGTTGATTAATCATAAGTCCAAGGTATATTCCACCGCACTCCTGACCAGAAACAAACCCAAAACTCGGGTGGGTGCCGATGCGACCGCAGATGCCTTCGCCAATAGTACAAAATCTGTAAATGGTCACTCGCAGATCTGTCATAAGACAGATCTTATGAGCTCACACACAGAATCTCAGCACCCGATTTTTCTTCTTTTTCTGCTATTAAGACATTATCTGTCTTATCCACTATTTACTTTTTGGGTCTTTCAATAAACCTTAACAGCAGGTCCATGTAACAAGTAATATACACATACTCAGTATACCCATACATACAGGGCTGTCCCTGAGGTGGGAAGGGGGGTGCTGGGGGTGAATGGTCATTGCTAAGGTGGAATGGGGGGGTGTTGGTTGTGAATGTGTCCGGAGGGGGCAGTTGCTGGGGGTGGATGCTTCAGCTTGTGGGGATGTTCTGCTGTTGAATGCTCATAAGCTCTGGGTATAGCACTAGCACACTGAGGTCACTGGTTGCCAGGAGCTGGACGGGATGCCAGCCAGAGTAACCAATGACGGTCAGTGAGCTGGGCAGGAAGCTGGACAGAACGTCACAGGTTGCACAGAGCTCTTAGCATCCTGGTACACTCCAGCCGCCTCTCTCTGCTATCCCCCCCCCTCTGCTGCCCCCCCTCCACACCTGCCACCCCCCACATGACCCTATGAGATGCTACCTGAAGAAACCACCTCAAGCTTCCTGATTATAGGGATGGTCCTGCATTTGTAATATACTCATATTCATCTCTTTGGTGGCCTGTGTCTCCTACCTTCCCTCCATTCCTCCACCACTGCTGCTTCCTTTCGTCATTCAGAACTTTCAAGAGTGTTGGATATCTGTGTCTTGCATGCATTGGTTCCTTCCTCTGACCCCTACATTGCTACAGGCCTCAGCAGTGATATGGAGACTGAGGAAGGAACCAGATGCATGACAGGGGTCACAGGCATCTGAAACTTCTGGAAATGTGGAATGCTGCAGAATCGTACAGATATAATGCACTATGCTGTCATAAGGGAAGAGGCAGCATATATGCAGGTATATATCATTGGCATCTCCATTCCAATCACCAGTGTGGAACCTTGTGCACCGGCCACTACTTTAACTTCTGCCCATGTGCGCAAAGATGCTTCATTTGCAATACTCCTCAGTGAATGGTTCCCTGAGGCTTTTTACAAACTAATGGTTTTTACAGCCTTCATTAACCACTGGAGCTTTCATACCTCTATACCCCTTATAGGACAGATCGATTTTTACATTTCCTCTAGGGGCCTGTTTTTTCGGCGATAATGTGTCCCATTTAAAACAATGCTAAAATGAGGATTCTAATACAAAGCTTTTCAGTTTTGCACATTTTCATTAAATGTAACAACGGAAAAAAAAATAGTAAAGAACAAAATGAATTTTAAAAAAAGCATTGGTTAAAAAAAGGAAAGAAATAATGAAAAAAATGGCAGAAAAATACGAGCCAAGGGGAGGAAGGAGTTAATTTGGGCTGATTTGGATTAACTAAGCGTTAATAAGGGGTTAAATAGGAATACAATTTATTTATTAAAGTATTTATTTTTTGTAAGGCTTCTTTCATTTATGTTATATGCAGATCAAAGGTCACATTTTTAAATTACATAAAAGGGAAATAGTAAATACAATGAAACAATACATTGGTTCATTGTATATACTTAGTGACACTTGCAGACTATCTACAAGTGTAATTTTACTGAGGAATGCTGGCTTTTG
>NW_017306452.1:824937-826361 GCF_000935625.1 Nanorana parkeri | reverse complement strand
GGACATAAGAGACGCATCCTTGAAACTTTCATTACGTTTTTTAGGATGTATCTCTTATGTTCAAAATCCTCAAGTGATCGAAAATAACTATCTGCAATTGATATAGTTGTAATTCCACATGCTATGTGCACTTAAGAATATTATCAGCAGTTAGATAGACATAGACCCAATAAACTACAGGAAATCACATTTTTATCATTTACATTTGAAAGCCACCTTTTAGCATACATTTGGATCCTGGAGTGTACATTCCAAAGCAAATGCACATTTTTATTACAAATGTTTACTAAGCACCTTTACACTTTATCACCTCAAAGTGTTATCATAGCCTTTTTTATGGATAGAGAGGGGTCTCGGCAGGTTAAAACCCTTGCTGGGTTATTTTGTATTGCTTTCTGTGTACCATGGGGAAATTTCCCTTCACTTACTACCCCAGAAATGCAACAGGAAGTTGGAAGAAATCTAACTGAGGGGAATTCCCCTTATAAACAGTTGTCCCTAGATCAAGTGTTCCCTCTTTGATTCCCTTTACCTCTTGTTCTGGGAACTACTGTAAAATTTTGGATTTCCCCCCAATTTTTTTTGTTTCAGTGGCAATGGTCACCAGTACAAAGAAGTGACTCTTCCCAAATGGTGACACAGGCAGCAATAAACCCTGAGGGGGAGGGGGGGGGCTCTAACCCTTGGCTAGAATAGTTGAAGGGGTTTCCCAAAAAATAATTTTCTCAAAGGGAGGTGAGCAGAGACGCTGATCACGCAAAGAAGATCTCTAAAGAGCATCAAGGATGACTACCTTTGCTACTATCTGCATGGGGGCAGACATATTCCCTGCAAGCCTATCTTTATGGTTGCCTGTGATCCCGTCTAAAGCAAATCTCACAACCCAACCGATGTGAGTACTGGTATTTTTTTTTTTTTTTAAATACCATCAAGCCAAATTTTTCTTTGAGCTCTGATAAGTCTACACTAAGACTCGACAGATCTCTGCTTTCTCCATTCTTCTTTCCTTGTTTGGAAGAACTCTCTTCCCATTTACCCTTGCCTACTCTATCCTAAACTAAGAAATAACTACGTTTTGCCTCGAGATATGCTTTAAAACTGCACCCCAGGCAGAACTTATATCCTGTCAATGTTATAGGTAGGGATGGGCTAACTTTGCGGTGAACCCCATTAAAGTCTATGGGGTCCATTGAAGTTTCTTGTGTTTTAAAAACTAAAAACATTTTTTGGCTTTAGTCCTCTTTTGTACTAATTTATTCCTGTGACCCAAAGCCAGCATCTACCGGGCTACCACCCGCTATTTGCTGACAGTGCAGAGGAAGATTCAGACAATGTTGTTGGGATCCACCCCACTGCCTGATTGACAGCTGGCTCTGCCACTCTAGAGCCAGAGCCAGTTGTGCCCGCCCCCCCCCCCCCCCCGC
>NW_017306452.1:819245-824838 GCF_000935625.1 Nanorana parkeri | reverse complement strand
GTGCGCCCGACCCCCCAAGAGCCCGGGCCGTTTGTGCCCCCCCCCCCCCCCCCAATGAGCGCTGGAGCAACAGAGAGGGGAGGGTGGAATCCCTGCGGGGAGCAGTGATTGACAGTCAACAATACGTGCAAGGGGAAGACCGTGAGCTGAGCAATCAGTGGTTTATGATCGTTCAGCTTTCAATGTATAGAGCCAGCATGGGATGCCTGCAGTGTTCCACGCCAGCTCTAAGTATTGGGAAGAGTGCATTTTACTCTCCCAGTATTTCTCCCTTAATTAAGGTCATTTGTAAGGCTAATAAGCAAGCCAGTCATGAAAAGCTGACCACTACCATGGTGGACATTGGGGGACATGTACCAATGCCAAGATTAAAAAAGGAATAAAATAATAATAATAATAATACTTTAAAAGTGTGTCTCTGCCTACACAGTACTGCCAGCTCCTCCTAACAGGTCAAACACAAACACAGGTAATATGGCTGCTTTGAGCTCACCCTTCTATAGAAAGGGGGCTGGCTTATCAATTTCCAATTATTGGCTTTTGTGACTCAGTTGATCAGGGGCAAAGGCTACGCACTGCATTATAGGTTGTATCTTATTTGAGGCTCTGAACCTGCTAGCTTATAAGTTAAAAGTTCAGGATTTGCCACAAACCCATGGAAAAGCAAACTTTGTGGTGAACCCCATTGAAGTCAGGGGCAAATCCTGTGTTTTAATTGTGGTAATTTGTAGGGCCATTAAGCAGGCTATTTGCAAACAAAAGTCATGGAAAGCTGAGCCCTGACATGGTGGACATGTACCAATGTCAAAATTAATTAAATACATAAATAATAAATACATTATTCAATATTTTTTTTTTAAATAGTGTCTCTACCTACATAGAACTCCCAGCTCTCCCTAAAAGTTCCAACACACACTGACAATATGGCTTCTTTAACCCCCCCCCCCCCTTCTATAGAAAGGGGGCGGCTTATTAATTCCAAATGATTGGCTCTTGTGACTCAGTTGATCAGGGCAAAGGCTATGCACTGCATTATAATTTGTATCTCATCTGTGGCTGTGAACCCGCAAACCTTTTTGTCTAAAAGTTCACAATTCACTTAGGATTCATCACGATGAGCCTATGATAGTCGAATCCCTTGTCATGGGTACTTTAAGTCAAAAAAATGTTCCCCCATTTATTAATGATTTGCAAAATGAAAAAAAATGTAAAAAAAGGAAAAAAAAAATCAATGCAATTAACTGAACTTAGGGAAAAGCAGGAACGTAGATCCCAGAGTTCAGAAAAAAAATTCCCTTTAAATATCACCGATACAATATCACCCACCTCTAGTTTTGTTCTAATATCGTGAAGTGATTTTTTTTTTACTTCACTTGGCTCCCCACTGAAAACAGCTACTGTTAAAGTAAACTGACTCTTTACATGGCTTGTAATCTGTGAAATGGTCGTTCTTTTTTTTTTCTCCATTATAATATAATTTTGATAGAGAATGTTTTTGTACTGTGTGAGAAAATAGAAAATGGAGTTTTAAAAAGGAATGCCTGGGTGAGCCACGATTATATCCGTCCCCGTTACATTAGGCAAGCTTTCAAGTGAGCAGCGGAGGAATACTATAATTGCTACATGTCAGGGATGACTGAATGCTTCCATCCGAGGGGAAGTAAAGAGCCACCAACTCCTTCAAGGAAGCTATATTTAGTAGGCACGGCTGCACATATGGCCACCTGGCATTAATTTGACGACGCGCGCGTCGGTACAGAGGTGACAAAAGATTTTTTTAAATTTCTCTTTGAATTGGCAGCAGACGGCGGAGTAAATACTGACTGCCAGTCTCATAATACAGCAGTAAGCTATCTTTTATAAGAGGTGACTGAGTTGGTAAATGTTAATGGTTTATGGCCAAAGGATTTTTTTTTTATATTTAAAAGTGTGCATGAGTCTCATATACATTTTTTAAATCAGATTTGGATAGAGTAGAGAGGGTTTAGAACCTTTCTCTGTTTTTATTGAAGTCTCAGACCCTGATGGGAAGTCACTGCTCTATTTGTCCTGATGGCCAATAAGACATATTTTAGAGCTGTCCCCAAAACAGATCGGCAGGCGAAAGAAAATCTTCCACTGGGGACAAATGTTCCGGCTCCAAGATATGAATTACCCAGGGTTGACCCTATAATGATTGCCCCAGGCAGCATCACATTGGAGGTGGGGGGCAGCCGGGTGATGGGGGGCAGCAAGGGGGGTAGGTTATTAACAGCTTTTAACAACTTGTGATGCTCTGTGCGGTTTTCCATCTAGTTCACCAGTCACCGGTCTCTGGCTTACATCCCGCCAAGTTCCTGGCAACTAGTGACATCAGGGAGCTGGGTGGGATGCCAGATGCCAGACATAGCCACTGTAAGCACGTTTTAAAAAAAAAATCAAAAATCAGCTTTATTGCATAAAGAAAAACAGGGTACAAGGTACAAGGGTACATAGAGGCATAGCCCCAGGAGCGCGATGTAAGCACGTTTTGGCATGGCCCTGCATCCACCCAAATGACAAATCAGCACAACAACCCTGACACCCGCCCCCCAGAGTGACCATTCACTGCAAGCACAACCCCAGACGGTGAACCTTAGGGACAACCCTGGAATTACCCACACTTTGGTGAAACTTTATATAATTTACAGTTGTATGTCCAGGACAGGAAGTGAAGGGAAATCTTCTATCAAGAAGAATGAGAAAAATTGGCTGTACATGCAGCTTAACCTTCATTCGATTCAACTAAAGAACATGAAATCAGCTTCCGAGATTATGCATTGCCACGTTTTAGGTATTGGGTAGATTCTAATCAAATTTATACATCAGCAACAAAAGTCAGAGAGACAAGAACTGTGCAATTGGGAAAGTGCATATATATAAATACTGTAGCTGTTAAGTACCATAAGGCATTGCAAGACTCCGAGAGTCACAGGCATGACTCCTAGAGGAAGATGCATAATGGAATTTGTAGTTTCACCACAGCTGGAGGGCCAATGTTTGGCTATCCGTGCTATAGGATTTATGAATATTTGCCTAGCAGCTTCTGCCTACCAAAGGATTTCCATGATCAGCTTGGATTGTGATAGGGTGGAATGAATCTAGAATTGAACGCTACACCTTGCTATTGAAGTCCTGATACAAGTTTGTTCCAATGAAAGACTGTTTTCAAAGACAACAAGGGCTTAAAGCCCCAGACAAAATATGACCCCCCTCCCCTCTCTCCCAACCCCCTTTTACCCACCCTACAGGGTATTGACCTGTAGATGTGCTTTGAGAAAATGAAACAATGTATCCACACTTATTAATTATATTGCTGGATGTTGCAAATTAGCACAGCATCCACCAGCATCCAGTTGTAGTGGCTGCTGTGCTAACTTCCATTCAGTACTTTAGTTCTGGTTTGGCTCAAGAAGTCGGTGGTGACATGGGTACTCACCCTTCTCCACTATATCTAAAACTAAAGAAAAATACATTTGGTTGACATTCCACTTGAAAGCTCAAGCTGACCTCACCAGTAGACATGGATCTCACAGCTTTACCACCCATCACTGAGTCAGCTCCAAAAACTAGGAAGAAACTTAGCAAACCTCACATATTCAACAACACCGGCACATATTATTTTTTATTGAAAGGTCCTCGTTGAACTACTGCCTTGTGCCCGTTCTAAAATATTTCCCTCTAATTTCTTCTATTGTCTCTCATATGTTCCTTCTGTACAGAGCTGCAAAACACTGCCTTGTAATTCTTCCTCCAAATTGTTTAAATGGTAATATAAAGTTTATTTATCACATATATAAAGGGAAGAGTGAGAATAAACAGTTTTCAGGAGATTGCCACATGTTCCTTTCTCTCCGGAGAAGCAGAGCACTGTATTTTAAAGCATATGCATAAGGCATTTATTGCATTCCATAAACTCCCAGAGTTGTATGAATTGCACAATGCATATCATATCGTTATTCTGCTGTAATAGAGCACACGGATCACTGGCTTCTGGTGCTGCTATTTTGCTGCAGGACTCTTAGCTTAGAACTTCTATACCCTAGTGCTAGGTAAGTACTGGCCCTCTACATCTGATTTTAGCTCTAGCAAGCCAAATTTCTAGTAGCCACTCCACTGGAGGTGGTAGGGGCTGCACATAAAGTATAAAACATTTTGACTTTACCTTCACTTTAAATTAAGAAATTATACACAGGACCACTGCACATAGCCTTTAAATCTAACAAATTGTGTTGGGGGTCCTGCAAAGACAACATCGCAGATACCAATGACACAATTTTGAGTACTTGACACTTTCAAGCCATACACAATCCTACATCTCTATGCGAGCGAGTATCATGTTAATATTCTGCTCCAGACTTCAGTCGTTTCACACAACGATTTTATCCTGTGTAAAATAGCAATTCCGTATCAGGACGGGAAGCTGATCCTGTGATCATACATGTGTGTTTCGGTACACTTTGTAGTTTTGTTTTTTGATTGCTAAAAGCCTAAAAGTTATTTTGGCTACACGCCATTATGGATCCTTTTGTATTTCTCCTTCAAAGACCTAGCTGTAATTTGAATATCAATCACACATTTATCTGCCTTTTGCTTTGACAGAGCCCAGCGGTTTTGCTGTTATAATAAGATAAGATACCAACTTGCACACATATGGATGGAACATTTAAAGTGCACCTGTCGTTTGTAAAAAAAAAATAGAGTCAGGAAGTTGGGAATTTGAAGCTTGCAGAGTATGTGGGAATGTCAGAAGGGTACCAAATTTCTGTCTATATATATATATATATATCGTCATATATATGACTACATATCGTCATATGTAGTCATTTATACATCATTAAATGTATTTTTTAAATGCAAGCAGTATAAGTACTTGAATTGGACATGATATCATCCTTCCGCAGTCCCTGTACAGTAGAGCTCAGACTTCAGGGAGAAGCATCACAAGCAGCCAATCAGTCATGCTGCAGTGCAAATAATATGCTGAAAGGAGGAGGGGCCAGAGTGATAGAGAGATGAGCTCATCAGTCTGAGTCTGCTGCCTCTACTATTACTGTCCAGTAACAGGCTGAGGGTGGGTAAAGACTCAGTGGTGTCCATAGCATAATTGCCTCCTGGGGGGCTATGCTGGCAGTCATGTTCTGGTGGGAGGGGTGGCAGGGCGTTGATGAGATTCATGGCTGGAGTCCCAGCTCTGCACGAAGTCTCACCCAGCTATATGATGGCACTGGTAAGCTTCAGCTTACGCTGGGCTTTTTCACTTGGCTCCAGTTCACGTACGAGGCAGTGGGGTAGGTATCTGTATTTAAAAGAGGACTATGGCCAAACCTTTTTTTGGCCATAGTTCTCTTTAGGGTCACAGGAGGACATTTACTAATGTGACCCAAAACTCAGCATATAGTAGGGTATTGTCACGGCCAGGAAGGATCCCGACAATATTGTTGGGATGCACCCAGCTACCTGATTGACAGCTGGCTCTTCCTCTCTAGAGCCAGCTGTGCCCGCCCCCTCTCCTGTCTGTCCCTCCACTTAGCACTGAAGAAACGGATATGGGGGGGGGGGGGGGGGGTTCGCG
>NW_017306452.1:808708-819013 GCF_000935625.1 Nanorana parkeri | reverse complement strand
GGGGGGGGGGATTCCTGCAGGGAGTGGTGAATGACAGTCAACACTCTCTGCAGGGAGAAGATCATAAACCGAACAATCAGCGGTATGTGATCGCTTGATAGTTCTTGGTCTATAGAGTCGGTGTGTGCCAGCTGCAATATCACGTTGGCTCTAACTATTGGGAAGAGTGTATCTCACTCATCCCATATTTCTCCTTTTAATGCAACACCTTTCCTCATCTATAACAATATTATGAAACCCCTTATTAGATCAGGTGTGGAGACACTATAAACCCCTTTTATAGTAATAAACTTGTGAGTTGAGGATAAGAGACAGCAATGCTAGCAGCCTATCCTCCAGCGGTGTGTTTTTCGCCCGTGAGATGATTTTACATGTGTTAACATCATTGTCCTTTACAGCATCGGGAAGTGGCTGGCAGGGGGTAAAAGCACTGGGCCTATGGGGAGTATGTTTGTTTCCTGCCCAGCGCACGGTATTATAAAATTATTTGTCTGTAGTAAAAAAGAGTTCAGTATGATGACAAGAATAATCTCATTAAAGTTTAATTTTAGCGCATTGAAACGACTGGAAAAAAAAAAAAAAGAAGCATGACGCAAAGGTTAAGTCCGTCAGTGGAGCTGCTCCCCTAATAATACAGAGGAGAAACTGATCCAATGTCTTTCTATTAAGAATGAGTCTGAGCGGCAGCGAATGTGGGAATTTTCTTTTTGTTTCACGCTCTGGGCTGTAAAATATATAATTTTACCAACAGCGCTATTCATGTTCTCACGCATTGTTCTGACTTTAGAAATTTGGCAGCCTTGTGAGACGGCTGCAAATTAAACCAACACAAATGTTCCTTTTTGGAAACGAAGCCATCTGTTAACCCTATCAGTGAATTCCTGATCATCGAGGGAGCTGGGAACCGTCTATAAAAGATGACCATGAGATTTGTTACAATATCACACCAATGGGAGAACAAGGGTCATTTGCAGAGGTTGAACATGATAGTCCCTGCTTTTAGTGAACCTGCGCTCCGCCCATGAGGAGCAAAGCTTCATCTAACTTAGCCTTCCCCAGCAAAATATACTTAGGTTTTCATGCTCCTCCTTTCTTCCATTCAGCCAGCGGGAGTAGAGATAGCTCCTTTTAAAAGAAGTAGTGAACCTGTGCTCCCCCATGTGGGGCAATGCAAAGATTCAACTAACTAAGCTTTTCCCAGCTAAATATACTGTACTTATGTTTTAGTTTTTTTTGCTCCTCCTCCCATGTGTTCAGCTGCTGGAAGTAAAGGTAACTCCTGCTTAAAAACATAGTGAACCTGTGCTCCTCTAATGAGGGGCAAAGCAAAGGTTCACTTAACTTAGCCCTCCCCAGCAGGATATACTTATGTGTTTTTGCTTTTTCTCCACTCCGTTCAGCCACCAAGCTGAAGGTAGATCCTGTTTTCCTGTTTAAAGGAGTAGTGAACTTGTGCTCCACCCATGCGAGGCAATGAAAACATTAACCTAACTTAGCCCTCTAAAGTGGTATATACTTTTGTTTTATCTCTCTTCCTCCACCCTGTTCAGCCACCAGAAGTGAAGTAAACTCCTTTTTTTTTCCATCATGAGTTTTTATTAGAAATTTTACAGGAATACAAAATCCGAATAATACAATAGATATGTTAAACACCAGTTACTATTGTGAGTTTACAAGTGGAAATGCATAAGCAGAATCCCGAAATGGTATTAACAGTAGTCAGTTGAGGTAACGTTCGGCTGGGCACACATGGAAAAGATAATAGGCATATGTGAACAAATAGTGTATTCAACCAGGAAGGAACATATGACAAACATTACAGTTTCCGGTCATACCTAGAGTAGACCATTATTATCGGATTGGAAGGAGAAGAGGAAAAAGAAAAAGGAAGTAGAGAAAAGAGGCAGGAAAGACGAAGATGGTGGGGGAGGAGGTTCAGGTTCAGAGACATGTTATTTGAAGTATGATATACCGAGATAAGGTCTATAGAGGTGGCGTTGTTTCAAGCTCTTATCAGGTTTGGATCATGTTCCCCCCCCCCCCCCCCACCCCAACGCAAAGATTCACTTAACTTAGCCCTCGCCAGCAAAATATAGTTATGATTTTGTGCTCCTCCTCTTTTCCGTTCAGCCAGAGGAAGTCATTGTAACTCCGGTTTAAAAGAGTAGTGAACCTGTGTTACCCCCATGTGAGGCAATGCAAAGATACACTTAATTTAGTCCTCCCCAGCATGCAGTGAAATCAGAGGAAGCAATCTGAGTCCAAGAGAGGAGCTGGAACAACTGTGCAAGACTGAAGGTAAAGCTGGAGTTCAGCTTTAGGCAATGCCTGTTCCATTGTATTACTAGTATCACGACTGCAGCCAAAAACTACTGCTCCCTACACGTGTTTCCAGTTTCTGCTTTACATGTTATTCCCACTGACAAATAAGTCACCAAACAATGAAACGAGCCCAATACTTCAGACGCTAAACATGACATTGTACACTGAGGTCTTGATGAAGACAGACAGCGGATACATTGCATTGTGCTCACTCAGTTGTCACAGCAACTCTTAAACACCAGCACATGCCCGCCAGTCTCTCCACAGATCACCAAATATGTTCTCTGAAAATGATGTAATATGGTGCTGAGCAAACAGGTTTCAAATTCTACATCCTATTTTAAAATAAGTTAGTACATTCTTAAAGAGACCCCATTAAAAAATGGGCTTGCCTCTCTAATCCTCAGCCACTATCATTGGCCAATGGACTCTTCTGTACCAACCATCTAATGGACAAATTGAAAACCCAACTCCAGCTTTTAGCCCTTACACTAGTCACGTGTCTGAATATGCGGCACATTTTGCTGCGTTTGGTCTGGCACTGCTGCCGCTCTATCAGACTAGCAATACGGGAAGTGATGCAATAGTATGCTGTTCTTGGTAGTAAAGAAAACAGTCGCATGACCGCTGCTTACTACTGGCGAGAGAGTGAGGCCAGCATAGTGGCCAGTGAGGAGAGCCGAAGGTGGTACAGAGTTTTCTTAAGATTTTGGCAACCATCTTGGATGCAGATGAACTATATTTAGCCCCATCTGCATCACAATGAAAGGAAAATGTGAAGGTAGAGACAGATACCCGCCTATTAGGCCTTCCCCCTTAAGACGGAGTGGGTTGGAGCCCTAGGATTTCTTATTGAAAAGCTTTGTCTGCAGCCATGCACAGGTGGCACTGACCAGCTGTTAGCGGGGATTTTGAAGTAGGGAGAGTAAGCTGGTTCAGAAGCTCTTTGTGTAAGCCCTTCATTCTTATTCCGCTTTAGTGTTTGTCATTAAATGGGTCTTGTTGTTTGGAGGTGGATTTGGTTGAGTCACCTTGTTCCCTTGAAAGCTTTGCCACACAATTAGTACCCAACACATCTGTGTCAGGAGAAGATGGTTTTGGTCAGGGAAAGGGGCCAAAAATATTTGAAAGTTCACTTTAAAGTTGAGGGAGCAAGATTCTATTATATCATTGTTCTGCAAGATAAGTTTACTGGTGTGTTAATGCGTTAATGTTTCAACACTTATGATGTTCCTCATAAGGACATTATCCTTTTGTTGGGCACCAATGTTCTCACAGTGGACTCAAAGCACATTGGTACCTTCTCAGAAAACAAAGTGGAAACCATCAATGGAGCACTGTTTCTGCTATGACTCCTCTTTTTTTCTACATAAATCAACCAGGTCTGCCAAGAACCTCCCACCTATACAACCAATTTGTTCATCCAAAAGAACCCAAGGTTTTCATCTTTCTTGGAATCACCCCTAACCCCTGATAAAGAAACTGCAAATGAAAAAAAATTACTCTCCATCTCATCTCACTTTCATTTGGCGCTCGCAGTGTTTGTTTAGGATGAAATGCCGCCTTGTATGGAATGCAACGGGTGTCAGAACCATATACAGATGCACAATTGCTTATTGTTTCAGAAATAAGACAGGTGAGGTGGCTGAGATCACATCCAATTTTCTATTTGCGCCGGCTAAATTGGATCTGAGCTGTCGCCGTGCCATCCGAAGGAAGAAAGAGTGCGAGGACACCAAGTTTACTCTAAAGTCAGCTAGCTGACAAGTAAGACGCTGCTACGAATTATAGGGCGCCTGATGACAAGTTGCAGGAAAGTTTGAGTTCAGTGAAGCCGGAGAGAAAGAAGGAGGAGGGGCATTCCGACGTGTAAAGACATAACCGCCGGTTTGAGTGACACGGCGTGCGCTACATGAATGCTGACTTGGTAGGATGAACTGCAAGACAAATACACAGCTGACACCCTATTAAAGAATGAGAAGTAAGCTATTCCCTGTACAGTAGGATCCGAATGTTCAGGACCTGTCAGGGAGCTGGGTGAGATCGAAGTGACAGTAGGAATTGTTTCCTACAAGCCGGAAGGTGGGGATTCTGACATTGATCTCGGCGAAGGAGAAATAGTTTGTTGTTTAATCTTTTCTGTTCCTTATTACTGCAGCAAACAAGTGCTCAAAAAACGTAACTAAGTAAAAACAAAAAATGTATTAGGGAAATAAACTCAAATTTTCAAGAATTGTTTGCTCTACACACTGGCTGCCGTGCATGTGCAGCTCCAGGTATTGTAGGATGGGGGCTGTAACTCCCATGTACATGTGTGGCAGTTATGTAATCTGCGAAGATTCCGTTCCCAGAAGACCTGGAAAAGATGGCAGTGCCAGCGATGGCAGTTTATGTCACTGATGAGGGACCTCACATGGCAGGAGGAGAGCTCACCAGGGGGTAACTGCCATAATGTGCAAGTGTTCTGTACAAGAGCTCTAGGGGCTCCAGTTCAGTAGAGTTTACAATATGACTTAGCCTTATAAGAGAAATAAAGCCAGCCCTTTTTTTTATTTGGGTCACAGGAGTACATTTTGCTCATTTACTGTGACCAAAGCTAACCAAGTTGAGTCACAGTCGAGAAGGATCCTGACAATATTTTTGAGATCCCTTCGGATGCCTAATTGACAGTTGGCTGTGCCTTTCTGCGCATGGCTGAGGGCCAGACCCAGCCGTGCAAGCCCCCTCCTCGACCTGTAGCTCCAGCCAGCACTGGAGGAGCAGAGAGGGGAAGGTGGAATTTCTGTGGGGGGCAATGACTGACGCTCACTGCTCTCAACTGGGACAGAGCCAGAGAGTTCACTGATCAGCACCCACATGAGTGGTCAGCCCTAGGCCTTATAGAAACGCAGGACAGCTGCAGCCTCCCATGCTGGCTCTAAGCATCGAGGAACAGTGTGTTTTACTCTCCCTGTACTGCTCCTTTACCTGACACAGTTAAAATGCATGCATGTAAACATAAAAGCCTGCCAAATAAGGTATGTGTAACTCTATACAGTCAATATTGTGATTTACACAACTCTGCTGTCATGCACATCTATAGGGTATAGCAAGGAGGCTTTTATTTTTTACATTTTACATTATTGAATATACTTTCTCTCTCACTATGTATGATATACACTCACCTGCCACTTTATTAGGTTCACCTCTTAAACTGCTCGTTAACACATATCAGCCAATAACATGGCAGTAACTCAATAGATTTAGGCATGTAGACATGGTCAAGATGGGCTGCTGAATTTCAAACCGAGCATCAGAATGGGGCAGAAAGGTGATTTAAGTGACTTTGAACATGGCATGGTTGTTGGTGCCAGACCACACCAACAACCATGCCAGACTTTGGTGCCAGACGATTTGAGTATTTCAGGAACTGCTGATCTACTGGGATTTTCATACACAACCATCTCTCAAGTTTACAGAGAATGGTCCAAAAAATAGAAAATATCCAGTGAGCAGCAGCTCTCTGGGCAAGAATACCTTGTTGATGTCAGAGGTCAGAGGAGAATGGGCAGACTGGTTCAAGCCGATAGAAAGGCAATAGTAACTCAAATAACCACTTGTTACATCTGAGGTATGCAGAATACCATCTCTGAACACACAACACATTGAACCTTGAAGCGGATGGGCTACAGCAACAGAAGACCACACCGAGTGCCACTTCTGCTAAGAACAGGAAACGGAGGCTACAGTTTGCAAGGGCTCACCAAAATTGTAAAAAAGAAGATTGGAAAAACATTGCCCGGTCTGATGAGTCTCGATTTCTGTTGCAACATTCGGATGGTCGGGTCAGAATTTCATGTATACCAGATGAAAGCATGGATCCATCCTGCCTTGTATCAATGGTTCAGGCTGGTGGAGCCTCGCATTATGGATGTGCAGCCGTCAAATCTGCAGCAAGTGTGTGATGCTATCATGTCAGTATGGACCAAACTCTCTAAGGAATGTTTCCATCACTTTGTTGATTCAATGCCACGAAGAAGTAAAGCAGTTCTGAAGACAAAAGGGGTCCAGTACTAGCAAGGTGTACCTAATAAAGTGGCCAGTGAGTGTGTATATATACAGTATTAATATACAATGTATTAAGAAACATGTAGCCCAACCATAAAAAAGAAAGAAAATATGCTCAAAGCCAATATACATTCCTTTACAAAGTCTTTGTTTAGAATAATGCACGTTATAGCACAGTCAGTCACAGTATTTGACCAGGCAGCTTATGAAGCAAAGCACATTATTCAGTAGTTCTATATCAATGTCGCAAAACACACAACTCAAAGGTTCTAAATTAAGGTTTTTATTTTAGGTTTTTTTCTGTGTGATTAACACTACACTGCCTTTCTATTAGGAGCCCATATACCGACAAGTTGTGCCCAAACACTGTCTCGAGGTGTGGTCGCAGTGTGCATGTTCTGGGCGTACTTCATACCTAGGATTTTGGCAGAGGCTGCAGTAGGGAACAGATGAGGTGCAGTGGCCACTAGCAGTGGGAAGGCTACATTAAAGTGACATTAAAGGCAAACATTTTTTTCCCTCCCCCAATGTTGATTAAAGCACTTACCTTAAATGATGCCTCTTAATCCGATCTTCTTCTTCTTTCCTGTCCTTTTCAGCCTTCTCTCCAGCGCTGCTGCGGGTCTCCAATCCAGAGCGGACTCCTCTGTCCTTGCTGGCACTTCCTGTCCCACGGTGTCTGCATGTGGGTGCACGTGTCCATATACTTACCTTGCATCTCTCCTCGTCTCCCGGCCGAAAATCTGAACTGCGCATGCGCCCGCCACAAGATGCTCTGTGGCCGCTCGAGAATTTTCAGATTTTCGGATGGGAGCGTGCGGGGAAGACACAAGGTAAGTTTAAACTGCTTTTAAAGCGTTTTTTTGTTTTGTTTTTTTAACTTTTTGCATTTATCTACTGATTGCTAGCAGTAGATATATGCAAAAAAAGTGAGGGTTTAGAAACCCTTTAAAGTTAGCTTTACAGGTCCCAATGAATAGGTTCCTGACATGTCAATATATTCACTAAAAATATATTTTAAAAGCCTTCCTTGAGCTCTAGTCTAATAACTTAACTGAGGCTGAAACGATGCCATCTGTCTGCTTCAGGCTGGACAGAACATTTCCTCAGTCTCCTCTCCCCCAGTAGACAGACTGCAACACTGTAACCTTGTAACAACTCACTAAGAACTGTAGGCACCAGGATTTACATGACTGTCATCTCTGAGCCAGCATCAAAGCCCTGGAAGTAAATGGTGACCTTGGATGAAGCCTGTACAAAGACCGCGCCATCCATTTGGAAAGAAAAGCAGGTGAAGGTATTGTCAGGGGTGGTACTGTGATAGTGTGATCCCTATGAGAAGCAATAAATACCTTTGAAGTGTTACAATGACACATTACTAAGCATGCATGCACTTTGGTACTCTGTTAGGGGGCTTGCCACTTGCGGAACTACCAGGGACGCAGCAGTTGCATGTGCGACCAGGCCCTGGGAAACCGCTACTTGAGGGAAGTAAGAAGAGGGTCTAGTAACCGCCAAGGCAGGTGTTGGTGGTGGGAGGGGGGCGGGTCTTCATGGTTTCTTGCACCGGGGCCTTAAAGTTTTTAGTTAATCCTCTGGGGCTTGCTATATACCGAGGGGTTTATTTGTTACTTTTTTTAACACACGTTTGCTTAACGCAGCTCCTTTTCCTTACTGATTAAGAGACTTTAAGCTCAATAAAAGTTAAGAATCTATTGTAAACTTTTATCTTGCGATTCAATTAATATGATCACATTTAATTGTATAGATAATGGGTTATTGACCAGCTACGAGGTGCTGAACGCTCGCTTAAATAAACTCATAAAACGGCAAATAAATATTCAACGGATTTCGCCCAGCCAACAGCTTACGGAGACCTACGCCCAATTGGCAAAGGCGCGCTTTTTGTAGATAATGAGGAGATGCCATTTCTAAGTGGAATATATATAGTTTAAGTTATGCTATTATTGGCATTTTAATTAAATTGTCAATGCGTCGTTTAACGTGAAGTGAAAAACATAAAATAAAATTCAGCCTCGCTTCAGTATTAAATTAAAACGGGAGAAAAAAAAAAATAATGGTTTGTAAGCAAAGACTCATTTTCCGGTGTTTGAAAAGCAGAGATGTACATGTAATGAGGAGTTTAAACTGCCTCTTTAATGTCTGTCCCATGAGCCCGCTCAAGTTCCTTCTGCATTTTACGAAGTATCACGTCACTGATTACAATCACCTTACACTAGCTGTAATCTATGGCAGGTGCACATAAACACAGAGCGCCAAACGCAATCGGCCTATGGGGATTCCGTGGATGTCGGCAAATCTATAGAAAAACCGAGAGCTTTAGCTAAATGGAAACTATATTTTCAGCATTTATTTTAGCATTTACCTAAAAGTAGTTTTTTATTTGTTACATAGTTAGCCAAAATGCTAAAAAAAAAACAAGGGGGCTAATCGCTTAGCTGCCGAAGGCAGCCGAGTGAATAACCAGGCCGAAGTGAAGTGAACCGAACGCTGTTCGGCTATTCACGTCAGCCTTGTACGGCTGATTTCTGCCATACATCAGCTAAAATCAGCCTTACATCAGCTGCATTCGGCTGCCTTCGGTCAGCCGTCCATCGGCTGCCTTTGGTCAGCTGAACATGCTCTGCATGGTCGGCTGAGCTGTAGTGCAGAAGGAGTTCGACTCCAATCCAACATCTAGACAAAGCGAGCCGAAGGATCAGCTGAAACTACGGCTGGATCCTTCGGATCAATAGTGAATAACCCTCCAAGTCTATTGAGTTTAACCAACAAAAAAATGAATGAAAGATTAGTAAACATGAAAAAAATTACTCTAATCAAATAGCAAAGAGTGGTGCAGGCATAAAGCCTGTGCCACTCTTTTAAACTAAGAAAATGGAGCAGATCTTTAACAAAAGCTAGTAATCAGCAATCTGCTCTGTTCTTTATGCTGCGCCTTCTTCATGGCCACCATAGATTTACTAGCGAATGCTGCAGAGAGCGGTGCCAAGGCATTATATGGCGCTGCTTTCTGCAGAACTCGAAACCTGCACACTGACAAAGGAATTAGGAGTGATCGGCTCCATTCTTTATGTTGTGTCTCCGTCAAGGCCACCATGGACTCACAAGAAAATGCTGTAGAGAGATGTGCCAAGTCATTACATGGCACCACTCTCTGCAGCACTCTCTGCCCACCGACATAGAAAGAAGAGGTGAATTAGGAGTAATCTGTTCCATTTTGAATGCTGTATTTGTGCCAGACACAGCCCAGAGAGCAGGAGAACTGGAGCTGTTTGCTTAGCCTCTCTCTGCCCATGCCCACTCAGCTGAGAGTGATGAAAACTGCTGCCATCCATCTGTTAATTAGGTGTAGAACCAGTGCAGGTGGCACAGACAGACGTGAGACAGGTCTATTTGCTTTGTTAATGTAGCACACGCCTTTCAGGCCAGTTATAATAGCGCAGGAAGCTTTGTTAATTCCCCCTATTATGCCTGCTTGTAGTAACCAAACCCAAATACCTGCTGATCCTGCCAGTCTCCTGGGTGCTCCCCCCTTTCATGTTTCTTCTGTCAGTGCTATCAATGGGTTCAGGCCCATGGTAGCGTTGACAGATATGCATAGTGAGCCCATAGACCGACATAATGTAAGCCCATAGTCCATCCCTACCTACGATGATTGACAGCAGCTCCCATCTGGAGACATGCTTTCTAGTGCTGGTCACATGAATGCATAATTTGAGGCAGAGCAGAGTGTCATAGGCTGTCTCTGACTCCACCATTCAGAGCCTGGGGATACTGTGCTCGATAGCAATCATGTAACTGCTTTACATTTATAAATAAAAAGATATTTACAACTTGTTTTATTTACTTAATGTATCTGCTATATATTTATAGATATATAGATATATCTATATATATATATACATATATATATAT
>NW_017306452.1:805618-807812 GCF_000935625.1 Nanorana parkeri | reverse complement strand
GTCATTGCTGCCTTGCCTAGGGCAGCAGCAAAGGAAAATACAGCACTGCACAGAGCTCCTGGGATTTGTACATCTCTGTTTTAATGTATGATTTTGTTTTTATAAATATAAATATAGGGATGCACCGATACCAGTTTTGCGAGTACAAGTATTGGTACATTTTTGTTTATTGTCATGTGACAGTTTTTATAAATCAATACAGACTAATGATTTCAGGACAGTGGTGGAGCGCCAGAGCCGGTCCCAGCTGCAACAGCTGCAACCCTGGTAGTTCTCGTGAAAATGCCAAGTATCGGCATTGGTACTCGAAAAGTATTGGTGCATCCCTAGTCTAAAGTTGCAGGCAATATTGGCTGCTAGATGTGTAGGCCACCGATCAGGAATGAGGTAAAAGGAGACAGCAGCACCCAAGCAGGAGCATAGCCAAGACATGAGCTAAAGGTTGGTAACATCTGGGCAGCGGGGTACCTAGGCAAGAGACAGAGGGAATTTGGGATGCAGGCCAAGGTCAGTAACAGCCAGGCAACAAGTTACAGAATTGTAAGACGAAGACGGTGTCAGGATACAGACCAAGGTCAGTAAGAATAGGGTAGAAGATGTACAAGCCAGAAGAAAGCAGTTTCCAATTGGAAGGCTGATCTCACAACAGGGTGGCAGGTTATCAGGAACAAGCTGAAGGCCACTTAGGAACCTGTTCATGTCACACTCCAGTTCATATAGGCCGTATGGTTTCAACACCCGGGCCGTGCACAAGCTGCTTAACGTGCACACTAATGTGCATGCTCACTCATGCTGATGTACGTCTGGTAGTAAGCATATGTAGGCGGCTATGTAGCACTCACGCATGTGCCCGCACTGATCTTTTTGCCCTGGAATGCACTGGACCTTCTTTAAAGTACACCTTAAAACATTGAAACAATATATACTATATATATATAGATATATATATATATATATCTATATATATATAGTATATATTGTTTCAATGTTTTAAGGTGTACTTTAAAGAAGGTCCAGTGCATTCCAGGGCAAAAAGATCAGTGCGGGCACATGCGTGAGTGCTACATAGCCGCCTACATATGCTTACTACCAGACGTACATCAGCATGAGTGAGCATGCACATTAGTGTGCACGTTAAGCAGCTTGTGCACGGCCCGGGTGTTGAAACCATACGGCCTATATGAACTGGAGTGTGACATGAACAGGTTCCTAAGTGGCCTTCAGCTTGTTCCTGATAACCTGCCACCCTGTTGTGAGATCAGCCTTCCAATTGGAAACTGCTTTCTTCTGGCTTGTACATCTTCTACCCTATTCTTACTGACCTTGGTCTGTATCCTGACACCGTCTTCGTCTTACAATTCTGTAACTTGTTGCCTGGCTGTTACTGACCTTGGCCTGCATCCCAAATTCCCTCTGTCTCTTGCCTAGGTACCCCGCTGCCCAGATGTTACCAACCTTTAGCTCATGTCTTGGCTATGCTCCTGCTTGGGTGCTGCTGTCTCCTTTTACCTCATTCCTGATCGGTGGCCTACACATCTAGCAGCCAATATTGCCTGCAACTTTAGACTAGGGATGCACCAATACTTTTCGAGTACCAATGCCGATACTTGGCATTTTCACGAGAACTACCAGGGTTGCAGCTGTTGCAGCTGGGACCGGCTCTGGCGCTCCACCACTGTCCTGAAATCATTAGTCTGTATTGATTTATAAAAACTGTCACATGACAATAAACAAAAATGTACCAATACTTGTACTCGCAAAACTGGTATCGGTGCATCCCTATATAGACCTTGTGCCCCTTTGGGTCTTCAATTTCCCTGTCACCAGTTCCAAGGTTGTTGGACCAAAGGTGCAAGGGAAGCCCCCTCTTCAGCTCAGTTTACACCAGGTATGGTACATTCAAACCTGCATACATAGAACTGTAAAACTACAGCTGATCAAAAGTAAGCAAACCTATTTTTTTTATAAAGCACCGTAAAAATAATAAAGAAATGTAAAAAAATATTAAATAACAATCTGATGCCAGGTCCACCTTGATATCTACCCACAGCAAAGGTCCACCTTGCTATCTACCCAAATCAAAGGCAGGATAGATGTTGCAGTATTTGCTTATTGCTAATTAAAAAAAATATACATGAAACACAGACTTGTGGCAGTTTTTTCATAAAATCTCCTTGAGATGGTATATGCTTCC
>NW_017306452.1:798666-805455 GCF_000935625.1 Nanorana parkeri | reverse complement strand
CCACCCCCCTCCCCATCGAATTTCAACATTTTCACCCACAATACCAGCATCTTGCTGGAGGAAACTGTGGCCATGTTGGAACTTTGCTTCACATCCTCTGATCATGTAAAACTTTAAAGGAGAACTATGGGGCCAGTGTTTTTCACCATAGTTCTCCTTGGGGTAACGGGAGGACACAAACTAGCGGCCTCCCGTTACCCTAAGCTCAGTATACTGCGAGCTACAGCTCGCGGTATACTGAGACGCCGCACCTGGAGCGGATCCCGACTTAGATGACGGGATCCGCCCAGCTGCGTGAGTGACAGCTGGCTCTGCCTATCTAGAGGCAGAGCCAGCTGTACCATCCCCCCCCCCGTCCGTTCCGCCAGTCAGCGCTGGCAGATCGGAGCGGGGAGAGGGGAATCCAGCCCCTCCCCCTGTCACGGCAGAGAGCCGTGACAGGATCGAGAGGTGAGGGAACCCGGTATGTGTTCTCTCACCTCCCGATCTACTGAGCCGACCTGTGACAGTCTCATTGTCACAGGTCGGCTTAGAACTATGAGGTGAGTGGAAATCACTCATGTCATAGTTCTCCTTTAATAAGCTATTGGCGTAGCATTTTCCAACTGATCTCATCCAATACAAGGATGTATTACATCTCCGTCCCCAGCATAAGGCCTATTGTTTCTTGGAATTGAACGCTTCCCTGTTCAAGCTCGCCCGCTGGTTGTTCACATTTTATTGGCAGCCCAACTCACAATTGTGAGACCCTGGGAAAGTCCCTCCAGCAACTCGGTGACAGAAACTGTTAAAACTTCAATTACATTATGAATACAAAAGATGATATGCTCTCACAACCGGCTCTGTTTCACGATTTGATAATAAATGGAAACTTTGGATCCCCTAAGCTAATATGATGTGACTTCTACAAGCTTTTATATATTGCTTCTTCTCTCTCATTTACAATTCCTAATGTGACACCTCTTCTACTTCCTTAAGCTTCCTTCCCCCTCCAACACGCTTTATCTCATTCTTTATTTTATTATCCTCGTCTAACCTTCCCATCCTATTCCCCTACTACATATTGTTTACTAGACATGCACATTCGGATTCGGACAAACCTGCAAATCAAAGAAAATCAGATGATTCGGCGGTTCGTCCGAATCCAAAATGATGAATTTAATATATGCCCGAATATACTAAAACGATATTCAGGCATACATAGATTTGTTTTCAGAACACGCCGGCGTGTTCTGTGCATTCCCGCCGCCATCTTGGAGAGGGAGTGTATAACGTCACATGATGGTGACATCACTCGCTGAATGAGCATCGACCAGATCAGCCGCCAGCGTGTTCTGCGTATGCGTGCCGCCATTTTGGATTAGATCTTGGTATACACCAAGATGGCGGAGATCTACTCCTAAAATGGCGGCTCGCATGCGCAGAACTCTCCGGCGGCCGATTTGGCCGCAACTCGTTCTGTGGTTTCAGTGTGCGGTGTCAGATTTGGAGGCTCGTTGCCTCCAAATCTGAAACAACAAAAATTGTGTTTCCTTTGAGGAAACAAATGAAAACGTTTTTTGTTTTCATTTGTTTAGTCTGGAAATTATTTTTTTGGTTGTGCACGTCTATTGTTTACCTAAATTTGTTGTTCCTCGTAACCATGCTTGTTCAATGTATCCTGGAACTTCTTCTTCTGCTCTTTGTTCATTATTTTTGAAAAACTTTAATAAAAATGGATTATTGAAAAAAATATATACTCGGTAGCCATGGTGGCTCCATATAAGTTACACAGCATTTACTAGGCATGTGCGATTCATCTTGTTTCGAATCAAAATTTGGACAAATTTTTAGAAATTTGGACACATCCACATTTCCAAATCCCAATGCACCTGAATGTGTCCAAATCCGAATTTCCGTTTCCAAATTTTGGATCCGTCCGAATTTTGTTCAAAAAATAAAATGAATTGAGCATGTGACATTTCTGGCCAATCAGATGTGTTTTGTAGTTTAATGCATCTGAATGGGTCTGAACATGAATTTACGTTACGGCAAATGGGAGCCATATAGTATATGGCTCCCATGTTACCGTAATGAAAATTCGTGTTCAGTATATACATATGATACTAAAGCTGTGGCTCATAGACCCGAATGGCATTCGGGATCCAAATTTACGAATTGCATTCGGGAGCTCCCGAATATCGTTCGGGTCTAGGAGCCATACACATACTGGGGGGAATTTATCAAAACTGGAGCAGACAAAATCTGGAGCAGCTGTGCATAGCAACCAATCAGCTTCTCTGTCTCATTTTCAAATCTTACCTGAGCAAACTGAAGAGAGGTGCTGATTGGTTGACCATGAGCAACTGCTCCAGATTCTCTCTGCTCCCGTTTTGATAAATTACCCACACTGTATATTACTAAAGCTGAAGCTCCAGACCCGAAAGGCATTTGTGGAGCTCCCAAATGCAATTCAGAAATTCGGATCCTGAATGCCTTTCGGGTCTGGGAGATTCAGCTTTAGTATTAATATATGTATATTACTATTAATATATCTGTATATGGTTTTCTGTGGTATTCGCAACAAATATTTGTAAACTTATCCGAAACTAACGAAAATTCGTATTTCATCCGAATCCAAAACCTGAACCAAATTGAATTTCCTAATCCCGAAAAACTAAACATCCGAACTGAGCCGAATTTTTCCGCAGCTTACATGTCTATTGTTTACCTAAATTTGTTGTTTCCGATAACCATGCATGTTCAATGTACCTTGGAACTGCTTCTTTTGCTCGTTGTTCATTATTTTAAAAAAATAATTAAAAATTTAATTAAAAATTGATTATTGAAAAAAAAAATTACACGGTAGCCAAGGCGGCCCCATATAAGTTACACAGTATTTACATAAATAATGAAATGCTGTATCATTTGGGCAATTGTGATAGTATTCTTGCTAACACTCCAATATCCAACCAGATCTGAAAAATCAGCTTCGAGTGGTAGAAAAGACTACTTCCCCTCTCCTGATCTACGAAGGAATTAAACATTCATTTGAAGTAAAATTAGCGCTAAGCACGCTCAAAGCTGAGTGTACGTATTTTTGGATTATTTTCTCCGTGTCCGTTAGCCTAAGGTCATTAGGATTTTTGACAGTTTAATGGCTGTCCTTAGAGGGATTATAGCGGGAGAGGATTATTACAGCCTATTAGAAAAGCTAAAACATTCTGCATGACATTGAAACAGAGGGAAATGCTCCGAAATTGAATATGTTTCTCCGAGAGTGAAGACAAAATATTTACTCTATTGATTAACATTTCCAACAAAAACATATGTATATATTCTGGCAGCATAGATGCTCCTTATCTTCGGAGATCATCCAAGCCCAATTAGTCTATGTGTGGCACATAAATAAAACATAACACAGTCTGGAAGATGAATCAATGAAGGCAGAACTACCCAGATCATTTTGTCTGCCACATCTCTCTCTATATATATCTGTTTTCTTCTTTTAATTGGGGAAAGCAAAATCATTTCCAAATCCCAATGCACCTGAATGTGTCCAAATCCGAATTTCCGTTTCCAAATTTTGGATCCGTCCGAATTTTGTTCAAAAAATAAAATGAATTGAGCATGTGACATTTCTGGCCAATCAGATGTGTTTTGTAGTTTAATGCATCTGAATGGGTCTGAACATGAATTTACGTTACGGCAAATGGGAGCCATATAGTATATGGCTCCCATGTTACCGTAATGAAAATTCGTGTTCAGTATATACATATGATACTAAAGCTGTGGCTCATAGACCCGAATGGCATTCGGGATCCAAATTTACGAATTGCATTCGGGAGCTCCCGAATATCGTTCGGGTCTAGGAGCCATACACATACTGGGGGGAATTTATCAAAACTGGAGCAGACAAAATCTGGAGCAGCTGTGCATAGCAACCAATCAGCTTCTCTGTCTCATTTTCAAATCTTACCTGAGCAAACTGAAGAGAGGTGCTGATTGGTTGACCATGAGCAACTGCTCCAGATTCTCTCTGCTCCCGTTTTGATAAATTACCCACACTGTATATTACTAAAGCTGAAGCTCCAGACCCGAAAGGCATTTGTGGAGCTCCCAAATGCAATTCAGAAATTCGGATCCTGAATGCCTTTCGGGTCTGGGAGATTCAGCTTTAGTATTAATATATGTATATTACTATTAATATATCTGTATATGGTTTTCTGTGGTATTCGCAACAAATATTTGTAAACTTATCCGAAACTAACGAAAATTCGTATTTCATCCGAATCCAAAACCTGAACCAAATTGAATTTCCTAATCCCGAAAAACTAAACATCCGAACTGAGCCGAATTTTTCCGCAGCTTACATGTCTATTGTTTACCTAAATTTGTTGTTTCCGATAACCATGCATGTTCAATGTACCTTGGAACTGCTTCTTTTGCTCGTTGTTCATTATTTTAAAAAAATAATTAAAAATTTAATTAAAAATTGATTATTGAAAAAAAAAATTACACGGTAGCCAAGGCGGCCCCATATAAGTTACACAGTATTTACATAAATAATGAAATGCTGTATCATTTGGGCAATTGTGATAGTATTCTTGCTAACACTCCAATATCCAACCAGATCTGAAAAATCAGCTTCGAGTGGTAGAAAAGACTACTTCCCCTCTCCTGATCTACGAAGGAATTAAACATTCATTTGAAGTAAAATTAGCGCTAAGCACGCTCAAAGCTGAGTGTACGTATTTTTGGATTATTTTCTCCGTGTCCGTTAGCCTAAGGTCATTAGGATTTTTGACAGTTTAATGGCTGTCCTTAGAGGGATTATAGCGGGAGAGGATTATTACAGCCTATTAGAAAAGCTAAAACATTCTGCATGACATTGAAACAGAGGGAAATGCTCCGAAATTGAATATGTTTCTCCGAGAGTGAAGACAAAATATTTACTCTATTGATTAACATTTCCAACAAAAACATATGTATATATTCTGGCAGCATAGATGCTCCTTATCTTCGGAGATCATCCAAGCCCAATTAGTCTATGTGTGGCACATAAATAAAACATAACACAGTCTGGAAGATGAATCAATGAAGGCAGAACTACCCAGATCATTTTGTCTGCCACATCTCTCTCTATATATATCTGTTTTCTTCTTTTAATTGGGGAAAGCAAAAAGGGTGTTTAATGAAAGTAATAGAAAATAATGTTCCAGTTTAGGTTGTTTAGTTTAGGTGTTTGCAGCGAAGGGTATTATTAATAAGACAGCACATCAAGACATTTTTGACAATTGTGCACTTCTAACCTCGTAGTAACAGTTTAGTGAAGGCCCTTTTCTGTTCCAGCATGACTGTCCCCTGTTCACAAAGCCAGCTCCATGAAGACAGGGTTTGGTGTGGAAATACTCAAGTGGCCTGCACAGAACACTGACGTCAACCCAACTGAACAAGTGGATGAACCAGAATCCTTATTGCAAGGTAGGTCTACTTGTCCAATATCTGTACCAGACCTCACAAACACTCTTTTTTTAGCTGAATAAGCACAAATTCCCACAAACACACTCCAAATGAATTCACTTCTGTTTGCTTCTGTGGAAGTTACTTCATCCCAGGGTGGCGAATCAAGATGGCCAAAGATGCTAAACCCGGAAGAAGACCAGGTGAAGATAGAAGCACCGGTGAAGGAGCTCACATTGCTGCAGGGGAGGTGAGTATAGGTAGTTTGGTTCCACTTTAATAAAATTTCCCAAATACAGGTAACAGAAAAATAAATAAAAGCAATTGCAGATACTGTATACTTTTACATATTAGTGAATTGATTTACCAAAACCTAAATTCAACCCAGATTGGGCAGATTAGCAGGTACCCATATATTCATATATATTGTCTGAGCGGGTGAACCAAACTGCTTAACATTCGAAAACCAAGTAGAGAGCAAGTAAACCGGTCCTTTGGGTCTTTCACCAGTTAACTTCCATGCTTTTAGAGTCTGCAAGAAGGATCCCTGTCTCTTTACTCTGACCTCTGGTCAGAGTGTGAGACAATAAATAGGTATTCGCTATTTATATGATTGTCAAGAAGGGGATAGCTATAATATAATTATAGAAGGCAGCAGACTTCCTTACTGGGTAAATGTCATAGCTAAGTAACAACATAATTAGGTAAAAAACGTCATTACGTTGTAAAGGCTGACAAGACGGATGCGTTAAATTGCAGAATGGGCTTATTTTCACAAATTTGCTCACATCTAGTTTTTTTAAATTTCCATGCCAATGGTATATATAAATACTGGTTGTGTCATTTAGACAGCATAACAGTGTATATGTAAAAATATACCAGAATGACAATATACACATACATTTCCAATTTCTTTTATACTTCATTAAATATTATTTACTGCAATTTTACCCTGTAAAGACGCTCTTTTGTTTTGTAAGACCTGCTATTTTTTTGCCTTTTTTTATATGTATGCCTATTCCATTTCTTGTGAGCTCATCTGTTACAAGTTCAGTAGTATAAAAACCTAGTTTTTTAAGTGTGAAATGCAACCAGGTGCATGTCATGTGCAATGTATGCGTTCCTTGAACATGTGTTCGAGGGGGAATACAATTGTGCTAGATGTGAGCGAGTTGTCTGTTTGGAATCCCAGATTCTGGATCTAAGCAACAAACTGGCAACACTGAGGAGCATAAACAACATGGAAAAGAGTCTGGACTTAACGCACCAGGCTGTCATGGAGGGGGGTCAGGCTGAGGAGGGGGGGTTGGAGCAGCGGGATCCAGAGGTGGGTAGCTGGGTTACTGT
>NW_017306452.1:797205-798052 GCF_000935625.1 Nanorana parkeri | reverse complement strand
GGGAAGTCAGAAATGGAGAAGGATTTGGGGGTCATTGTAGACCACAAACTGAAAGGTAGTTTGCAGTGCCAGGCTGCTGTAAACAAAGCTAGCAGGGTCTTGTCCTGTATTAAAAAGGGGATGTATTGCAGGGACAAGTCTATAATTTTGCCACTTTATAGATCATTGGTTCGACCTCATCTGGAGTACGCGGTCCAGTTCTGGTCACCAGTACTAAGAAAAGATGTCCTTGAGTTGGAAAAAGTCCAGCGAAGGGCAACCAAACTAATTAGGGGTATGGAGGACCAGAGCTACGAGACGAGGCTACTAAATTTAAACATGTTCACATTAGAGGTGAGGAGATTAAGGGGGGATATGATTTCCATGAACAAAATGTTCAATGGTGGTAGCAACATTAGCGATAAACTGTTTAAAATTAACTCCGTTACAAAAACTAGAGGCGATCACCTAAAATTGGTGGAAAAAACATTCCAGCACAAGGGACGAAGGGGGTTCTTCACAGTAAGATCAGTTAGGGTCTGGAACTCACTGCCACAGGCGGTGATTTCAGCAAATAATGTGGAATTGTTCAAGAAACTTTTGGACGATTTCTTAAGGGACCGTAATATACAGGGGTACAGGTACTCCTAGAATGAGATCCTAATAGGTTGGACTTGATGGACTAATGTCTTTATTCAACCTCAAATACTATGTAACTATGTAACTATGTAACTATGAAATGTTGTGACCACCAAACTACTGCACAGATTCTGTTGCACCTAGAACGTACTTCTTTCAGGGAGTTGTAGTCACTCCGTATCATTACCATGAATGGTGGCCTCGGCTTGCTCTGTGGTCTCCCCCCCCC
>NW_017306452.1:791538-796966 GCF_000935625.1 Nanorana parkeri | reverse complement strand
TTCGTTATCAAAAGTCAAGATTTCCTAGGCTGACTTTCTGTAGCATATTGCAATAATGAGGTGAAGCGTACAAACCCGTAATATGTCAAAAATGCAATTTTTCTGCTCTCGTACTTCTTAATGAATATGGCAAAAAAATGTCAGGGTTTTAATGTGTCAAACAGTAAATTGTTCTCAGACAGGTTCACAGAAGCAATATGGGAGATTAATGAACAGACTTTATCAAAACACTCGCCTGCTAACGTGATCGCCTGCTAACAGAACCAGAGGATTCCACCCAAAAATAGGAGGTTTTTTTTATAGCCCGCATGTCTACACTTTAATAGTTATTAGGGGAAAGAGACTTATATTTTCTGTTGTAATTTTGACAAAGTTGACATTTTCTGTGCTCACACTGGCAGAACCATGAGAGAGAGAGGCATGGGAAGGGAGAGAGAGGGAAGAAAAGAGAGCAGGGAGAAAGAGAGAGAAAGAAAGAAAAGAAGAGGGAGCAGGAAAAAGAGAGAATAACACTTGGGAAGGGAGAGAGAGAAGAAAAGAGAGCGGGAGCAAAGAGAGAGAGAATAAGACTTGGGAAGGGAGACAGAGAGAGAACAAAAGAGAGCTGGAGGAAACAGAGAGAGAGGGGGTGGGGGGAGTAAAGAAAATAGTGGAAAGAGAAAGATAATTAGACTTGGGAAGGGAGAGAGAGAGAGAGAAGAGAAGACAGCGGGAGCAAAGAGAGAGAGACTTGGGAAGGGAGAGAGAGAGACAACAAAAGAGCTGGAGGAAAGAGAGAGAGAAAGAGAGAGAGAAGAAAAAAATAAAAGAGAGTGGAAAGAAAGAGAATTAGACTAGAGAAGGGAGAGAGAGAGAGAGAGAGAGAGTGGGGGGGGAGAGGGAGAGAGAGAGAGAAGAAAAGAGATAGAGCGAGAAAGAGAGAACACAAAAGAAAGCGGAAAGAAAGAATGAGAAATGGGAAGGGAGAGAGAAGAAAGAGCGGGGAGGATGAGAGAAAGAAAGAGAGTGGGGACAGGTGATAAAGGAGGGGTGGAAATAGAAGGAGAGAGGGAAGTAGAGAGATACAGAAAGAGACAGTGGACAAAACAGGGGGGGATAGGAGAGAGAGTGAGAACCCATCAAGAGAGGGGAAGGAAGGAAGGAAGTGAGGGAACATTTCAGTATCAGATGTTCTTGGAATTTTTCCTACTTGCAATTGATGATTAGAATTTAAAGTAGAACTTAATTTTTTTTTACATAAAATAGTATCAGTTATGTTTTCGACAGCAGAAGGGGTTCTGTGTGTCTCTTATGCCACAGAATCTCTTCCCTGTTACTGCTAATAATATTTTTCTAATTTCATACGGACTGTACTGCAGGCATAGCTCAGTATACAATTTGGCATCTGTAGAATGCTAGGATTAGGTATTAGGACTGTTGCTTGCACATGGGAGTCACTTGGTCCCAGTACCTAATGTTAGCATTCTGTGAACTACATCATCTTTGGCGCTGGAGTAGTGAAGAAAGAAGACTGCGGACATGTAAGAAGAGTGGAAGAAGATAGGCAGCAACGCGGTAACAAAGGGGACTACGGATGCAACATGGGGGGGATTTCACTGTGCGCAATGATAACCTGTGGCATTGCTGTACATTAAAGCTGAATTTTACTTGCCATAATGTGTAATGACGTGCAAGTGTGAACAGCATAATTTCACGTTACGGCAGAGTTCCTTCCTTCTTCCAGTGATGCAACATCACTGGAAGAAGGAAGGAACTCTGCCGTAACGTGAAATTATGCTGTTCACACTTGCACGTCATTACACATTATGGCAAGTAAAATTCAGCTTTAATGTACAGCAATGCCACAGGTTATCATTGCGCACAGTGAAATCCAAAAAGATACATTTGGGGACTTTTCCACTTATGAACACTTGTAAAAAGATTTTCAGTGTCATCTATTTCTATATCTCCCAGTGAAGCCAGGTGTTGAGGAGGATGGGTAAGGTATACAACATTTTCCAAGAAGTTCTTCGTATTCGAATATATTTGCATATTTGAATTAGCCTGCTTACCAGGCAATGCTGTTTTACCTCAAGCCCTGCTGGTTCAATTATGAAATAATTACTACACAAAATAACATGGAGATCAGGGCGCCCCATATGTAACCAAGCTGGAGGTGAAATTGGCCTATTTTCTTCCCCGTCTCAACGCAGGAAGCTTTAAACACAATTTCAATAAACGGGGAAAAAAAAAAATCTGACATGATTTGAATTTGTGACCCTAAGTTTACATTGATGTTCTTTTCAAAAAACATTTAAAGGATCAATCCACACAAAAAATGTATTTCAATTATAACTTCAAGTGATTCGTCAAATTGGCTTTTTTTTTTTTTTTAATCGTTAAACAATGCCAGTGGAAAGATACCCAAAAATAAAATTCAACATTTGGAAAAATAGACTGCAAAATATATTTCTAACTCCAGGAAAACAGCTAAATACACAATTGATGCATGGTGCTCCAAGCTCGCTCCCGTGATGGAGTACAATCATCTCTGAATTGGTGCTGACACTGTCCTTCCTTCTGGAGGGTGGCTACTTTTGTTCCTCATGGTCCCTGTGTGTGTTGTAAAGTAGTCACCGCTCCAAGATTGCTCCCGTGATGGACTACAATCTCATGTTTAGTTTACTAATTTGTATTGAGATTGTAGTCCAATCCTGGAAGCAAGCTTGGAGCGGTGACTACTTTACAACACACACAGGGACCATGAGGAACAAAAGTAGCCCCACTCCAGAAGGAAGGACAGTGTCAGCAACAATTCAGAGATGATTTGAGAATCTACAGCCGAGTGATACACTACTACTATGCAAAACTTCCATCAGATAGCGCTTCCCCCATTGGACACAGTAGTGGTGAAAGGGGTGGTGGTAGGAACCAAAAAAGCCAACGGGGGACCAGACGTCTGACACACTCAGAAAAGCTCTTTAAAGGAGAACTATGGGGTAAGTGTTTTTCCCCATAGTTCTACTAAAGGTCACTGGAGGACGCGTCCTCCCGTGACCCAAAGCTCAGTATATTGCGAGCTTCAGCTCGCGGCATACTGAGACTGCTGCAGCCGGGACGGATCCCAACATTACTGTTGAGATCCACCCAGCTGAGTGATTGACAGCTGGCTCTGCCTATCTAGAGGCAGAGCCAGCTGTACCCACCCCCTCCCCCGTCCATTCCGCCAGTCAGCACTGGCGGATCGGAGCGGAGAGGGGGGGGAATCCCTGCAGGGAGCCGTGAGTGACAGTCACGGCTCTCTGCAGGGACAGGATCGAGAAGTGAGCGAGCGACGGTATGTGTTCGCTCACTTCCCGATCTATTGAGCCGACGTGTGACAGTTTCATTGTCACACGTCGTCTCTAACTATGAGGTTGAGTGAAAACCACTCACCTCATAGTTCTCCTTTAAGAAAGCAACATTTTTCACTCCTCTGACAGGGTTGCTTTAAACTAGTTGTAAAATACAATTATCTATTTATTAATGAATACACAAATGCAATATATAGACATTGCAGAGAACTTTCTGTGAGGGACAGCAATGAAGACAAGATAGTTATTTTTTTAATTTTTGCACCTGCTTGGGCCTTAGTTTTTTTTTGTACAACAGCAAAAAGTTTCCCAGCACACTCACCAGCCAGCATGCAAAAAAACTTGTCTCACCGCTAAGGTTAGAAATAGAGGTTTAGATATACGTCTTCTGCAGAAAATGTGAAAGCCGCGCCAAGGCACCTCTATACAGTGCAGTCCCAACTCTAAACTATGAGAGTCTCCCTCTTGGAGCACATGATGTGGCAAAAGATCAAATTGTTAGTTAGGTTTTTTTTGGACACAGTGGACACATCGACACATTTTCACTACAAGTTTATCTTATCCAGCATTTTCTGTTGATTATTATTTAATTTACAATCTTATCTTATTTTTAAAGTTTTTTTGTTAATTTTTTAAGAAAAACTATTTACTTTTTCATTGCTTTTGTATTTCTCAAATTTCTTTTGTTGAATATTTTCTGCTACTTTAAGTCTACTTTACTCAATTATTTGAAAGTCTATTAAAGCTCTTCCAGTCATATCCTAGTTGGTAATAGAGAAAGCACAAAGCGGCGTACTTCAGATGCAGAAATGGACAGCAATTGATCACAAAAAAGCTATTTTGGTGGAACATTGTTCAGATTGCGCGTTGTTTGTCTGTCATGAACACTTAGCTGCATGGGGGGGGGGGGGGGGGATGTACGTCTGTGACAAACAATGGAGGATCTCTAGATTGGTGGTTCAATTTAGACATGTTTTTGAGCCCTCGGTGAACCAATGTTCTCATTTGAAATATACCTCATCTTTTATTATGAGGAAGCGGCGCCATTCGTTACTGAACAATATAAGGAATACACAATTAATTTCCTTTTTATCCCTTTTCTGTAGGTCAAAGTTGAAGCGCATTGTAAAAAAAATATAAGAGAGAGGTTTATATCATTGTGTATGTCTATAAACAGGATGAATTATCCATCAGTGTTAATATTCATCGGTAGCTTGAATCTACAATGTTTAACACAGAATATTTTAGTGCGAATATGACTGCGCAAGCCCGGAGAGCAGTTTTTTAATGGGACCATTTTTTTGACTAACATAAAAACAATTAAGGATTCCATCTAACCTTGAAAGTGAGCAAATTGAACTTTCTACCGAGCAATAAAATAAGCAGTTCCTTTCTTCAGATGTGATGTAAATCAAGAATCAAGTTTAATACATTAGCCCGTTTAATTCCGGAATCAGGTTTAATTCTTTAACGCATTTAAATTGAAAATCAAGTTTAATTCAGTAGTGCATTTTTTATGTGCAATACTCTGAAGGAATATCGGATGAGCTTCATTTAGTGTGTTTTATCATAAAGCCGTTTTCCTGCTTGCTATATTGATGAAAGAAGGCTTTTCTGTTGCATGTGTGAACCTGGTAAGGGTTGTCTGGACTTATTTGTGTCAAGCTTTTCTTTTCCTACATAACAGGAAGTAACAGTTTGGATGCAGATATCATTAAGTGTAACCCTACCCCAGTGGAGGGACCCTTACTGCAGCATTGTGGTGTAGCTCTAATGGTTCGTTAGAAACTTCTTTTTGATTTTGAGGACCTTACAACCAACTATACTGCCTGCCTGATAAGTATAAATGTGCAAGGGGCAGACATTGATTAAGGTAAAATAGGTCCTAGGCAAGGTAGCATTTTTGTCCCAATCCCTTCAATTGACATTGATTAGGAGATTAGGATTGCAATAGAAAACCTACCAACTTTGCATTGTCTAAAATGCCCCCCACCCCCATCATACACCCACTGCCTCCAAGAGCATCCCCTCTTGTGAAATATAAGGCAAGTGCACACACAGCTTTTAGCAGGGTTGTCCCCATAATGAAGCAGACT
>NW_017306452.1:764337-791429 GCF_000935625.1 Nanorana parkeri | reverse complement strand
GGCTGGCCACTGCCTCCACCCACCCAGCCCAGCCCACCTCCAATCCAGCTGACACCGTTACCCTAATGCCTCTGCCTATTAGGGTGCGTTTGAACTGCAGCCTTTACTTGTCAAATGCAGCTTCATGTGATCGAACGCAAAATGCAAAGTTTGCCTGTTTACATAAACCCTCAATGATGTGCCCCTAGGAGGCGAGTCCTTAATCTCCTAGGCTCACAGGACATGGGTTGAATGATGATGGAAATCATTCAAACCAACCAGATAATGCATGGCACTGAGCTTCAGAGCAATGAGTTTTTTTAAGCTTTGAACAGAGTAGAGAAGAGTTGATACCCTATTAGGTTGTTCTTTTGCTGTCTTTTCCCTGTTGGGGAGATTTACTTCACGTGAAGCTTTGAATACTTAACATGTGAGAGGAAATCTCCCCAGTGAAAGGAATTCCTCTCTAAGACAGTTGTCACCAGAACATTTGCTCCCATTGGAAGATTTTTCCTCATCTCTTGTTTTCATGACAACTCTAAAATTTAGGATTTCCAATTATTTTCTGTTTGGGTAACAAAGGTCACAGGATGAATAGATGGGTTTATCTCACCAGTGGAGAATAAGATGACAATGAAAACTCGGCATTGGGTCTAACCCTTCCCCACTTTATCCAAAGCTAAAAGGCAACATTTTGGCGTTACATACACTTTAACCTAAAGACAGGTTTGTCTTTAGCACATAATATACATGTACATATAAGGTGTAAAACAAGAAGATTAAAAAATAGATTTAAAAAACTGACGAATCCCTTTAAGCAACTTAATTGATATTCAAATTTCCATCCTTGAGTTGACAAGACGGCTAATAATAAATTACATCCTGCAGATGGAGTTAAACTTGTGGAAGGTAAATGGGCATGAACTGATGTAAAAATACTAAGGTTTCTTCTATTTCTTTTCCACTTCTAAAAGAAGCACCATTTGTGGCAATTATGTGATCACATCACATTAACTTGCTCCAGTGGACTCAGTTGTAACAGAAGTTAATGGAATCTATCATAGGGCGAGGTCTGGGACTGGACCCTTTTGTACTGTGTCCATATAGAGATATTTTAAAGCAATTTTTGCTCAAATGTTATTTCACTTTTTGTTTTTCACATGCTATATAGACTTGATGTTGATGGATTAAAAAAATCACTATATGGCCAAAAGATTGTAGACACCTAACCATCAGTCTTATTTGGGCTTGTTGGACATCCCATTCCCAAAGCATGGCCATTAATATGAAGTTGCCCCCTCCGCAGCTATAACAGACTCCACTCTTATGGGAAAACTTTCCATAAGGTTTTGAAGTGTGTCTGTGGGAATTTGTGCCCATTGAGCCAAAAGAGCATTTATTGTAGTCGGGTATTGATGTTGAATGAGAAGACTTGGCTAACAATCGGTGCTGTTATATATTCCAAAGATCTTCAAGAAGGATTGCGGTTAGGACTCTGTGCAGATTATTTAAGTTCCTTTATACTAAGCTTGAAAAATCATGTTTTTATGAACAGAAAAGGGCCATTGAAAGGAAAAGATGGCGGCCGCACGCATGTGTGCAAACCTATATTCCGTATGGCCGGAAACCATGCCATGGTGCACAGGCGTGAGCAACCAAAAGTGTGCAGAAAGAAGCATACATGTCTGGCGCACAGGAAGTGACGCATAATCCTTATGGATTGCCCTATATAAACGTGCCTGCCTTTTGCTACAGTGCTGATGTCTTCAGCTAGTGGCCTTGTGAACCGGTTACCTTGTTGGATTGCCGGTTGCCTTGTTCTTGACCCAGATCGCATTTACTCTCACTGCTTGCTGCCTGCCCTCTGACCTCGGCCTGTTTACTGGACTCTCCCTTGCCTGTCGTTTTTGTACCTCGTTGCACGGCTGGATATGACTTTGGCTTCCTCAACCTCGCTCCTGCTTCACGATTTTGTCTCTGTGCTGCCCGCCCAGTTTGACCTCGGCCACATTGACTACTCTGCTTCTGGACATCTCAAGCACGGCGCCCGGTCTCCTTATTGGCACTTGTGCTTCTCTTTGTTCTCCAACACTTTGTCTCCACCTCCAGGGGGTTCAGGACATGAGACGCAAGAGAGGCCTCCTCCTACCTGGTGCGTGACAGCCATTCCCAAACTGTTGCCCCAATGTTGAAAGCGCACAAATGTCCTAAATGCCTTTGTATGCTGTACCATTAAAGTACTGTATATGTCCAGCCAAAACATGTTTCTTAGTTTTCAATAGGGTGGGGAAGTATTAGAACCGCAGTGGGTTTTTACTGCTATTTAGGGATCCATTAACAAGGCTTCCCCTCACTTCCTGTCCCATTGACAATGTATATTTTCAGAAAGAAAGCAAGGGGAAACTTTCCAATAGAAATACAGACAATGTAGAGTAAGTGAAAGTCAGAACCCCATGGATTTTTGTTTCTGTCCCTCTTGCAGGTGGTTAGCATCCTCCTCTTGCATTTCCTTGGTCCGGAGTTTGATTTGTGATAAGTAAAACAATATTCCAATTAGGAAAAACAGCAGATTCATCCTTTTTACCTCTAAATATCTACATGTAGATGTTTCTGCTCTGCAAAGAATTTCACAGTTTGCCAATCCAGGTGATCACTTTCCTTGAATTATATCATTTTTCTGCAAATTGGACAAATCTGCCTGCATATATTCAGGAGAATTAAACAATACACAATGTCAGTTTTCCTGTTGCCCCCTTTTTTTTAACTGATTCACTTGTCAGGGAAAATAATATTGCACGATTCTCCCCAGCAACCTAGCTTATGGGAGGTGGACCAATATAAAAGGTGACATCAACTCAAAATAATACTAGTAGGGTAACCTGATGCTATCTGCAACCTTGCTATTAATGACCCTACAATGCCCCATGCCAGGAGAACAGTAAGAACCATTGCAGATGAGAACTAGGAAAGCACACCTGTTCACGTTTGGTTTTCATACCCTTTTGTTAATAATAGCTCCAACCCTCCCCTTGTAATCAAGAGCCAGTCAATATGGCTCCCAGCAATTCCTATGCCAGCTATAGCATGGTGATCGCATACATTTGTTTGCAAACAAATCTTCTTGCTCATACTGTCACATTGCCTTGCACAGAGAGGCAGTGTGACAACGGAAGCCATCAGGCAGTGGCTGTTAAAAGGGGAATACAGTATTATTATAATTTTTTTAATCTTTTCCCATTTGCTAACCTTTAATAAAAAAAAACCTAAGCATTTTTTAAATAGTATACCAAATAAAATCTGTATATGTGCTTAAAAAAACAATGTCAACATTTTTAGGAAGGCAAAATTGTCATAGACTTATTGTCAAGTTAAATTATGCTGATAATAAATTTGATCTGGACATCTAAAGTTCAATGGCATGTTGTCATGAAGCCGCAAAATGTCATCAGACTTGACCTGATTTTATACTTTGCCATGCCTGCTGGAAAAGCGAGAGAGTTAGGTTTTAAACCAGCAATCTGCCCTTGTACAAAACTACGACTGGAACAGCATGGCACTAAGTGCTGACTGATGTGACATATAAAAGTATAAAAGCACAACACACAAAATGTCTTGCTAAGTAACCAATAAGTGGCTATAATGCCAGGGGAAATTAAATAACTGAAATAAATAAGAGCCTTTCAACAAGCAATCTGCGTTCCTCAACCCAATTTGAATTCAAAATTTCCGTGGTGGACTGGAAAAAAACAGCACAACGCCAGTAAAGACCTTATAAAGTCCACCGTGGACGCCATTCATTTGTGGATCACGGCGTATAATAACCCAGAGGAATACAAACACATCAAAAGGAGATGGTAAATAGGGTATGGAGGAGGAAATGGCTTTCAGAGGACATCGGGAATACTGTACGGAGAAGGAGAACTAATTTCGATATGTAGCCCAGCTCCCAAAGAGAGAGACGGGAAGTTTGATCAAGCCTGGCAGAATGATGGTAAATAATCAGATGGAAGGACAGAGCCAAGAAAATTGTCTGTTCCGGATTGGGGGAGCTGGTGGTTCCATATATGTTGCAGGAGGGAAATGAGGACATGTAAAGAGATGGCTGAATATGGGAAAGGGATAGAAGAATCCAGGGCATAATTCAAGGAAAAAGGCAGAATAAGGTAAATCTGATTTTCCCAGTTTGACCAGCAGTTATTCATAATGCAGAGAAAAATGGCCGTTGATCAATGAAACAGGTAAACATGATATTAATAATATGTCTATTAATTTTTTTACAATAAAGGTGCTATTATACAAATTCTAACAAAGTATAATTTGTGACTCGTTTTCTTTATTTCTTTAAAACGGAATTGCTGGATTGACATAATTTAAAGTGACACTAAACTCAGGAGTTAAATCTTAAAAATGCATTCAAGGACATTAACTATTAACATAAATTAGGGCTGTGGAAATTAAAGATTAATTTCTCAATTAATCGTTAAACTTTTTGATCGATTAAAATTATTTTGATCGCTAATGAAAACACTCACCTCTCCGCCGGCTTCCGGGAATCCCGTCGGCGATCCGGTGACGTCACGGAAATCGACGTCACCGGACTCCTCCCCCCTTCCCCAAGTGGCTCGAAGGGAAGGGGGGGAGCTGTCCGGTGACGTCGATGTCCGTGGCGGCTAACGAAGGGAAGGGGGAGGAGTCCGGGGATGTCGATGTCTGTGACGTCACCGGACTCCTCCCCCCTTCGTTAGCAGACGTAGCCACTTGGGCCGGTGAGTTTGCCCAAGAAACTTTCTGCCCGAGCGCCAGCCAAGGCATTGGCCTATACACATACAGCACAGCAATGAAGTAATAAATTGAACTAGAATCACACTAATCCAGCACGTTATTATTCTGAGTTGCCCCACTCAAGCGGCGGCCATATTGAGTGGGGCACGTGAGATTAATAACGTGCTGGATTAGTGTGATCCTAGTTCATTGTATTACTTCATTGCAGTGCTGTATGTGTATAGGCCAATGAAGTTGGATCTGTATGTGCGTTATAATAATCAAAATTAATCGATTAATCGATTTAAAAAAAATTAGATTCATCGAACACGAAAATTTTAATCATTACCAGCCCTAACATAAATGTATCTTATTTTTATATAACTCGACTGTAGATCCTCAAATCATCTCTGAATTGGTGCTGACACTGTCCATCCTTCTGGAGGGTGGCTACTTTTGTTCCCCATGATCCCTGTGTGTGTTGTAAAGTAGTTACTGCTCCAAGATCACTCCTGTGATGGACTACAATCTCATGTTTAGTTTACTCATTTGTACTAAGATTGCATTTCAGCTTGGAGCTTGGAGCGGTGACTACTTTACAACACACACAGGGACCATGGGGAACAAAAGTAGCCCCCCTCCAGGAGAAAGGACAGTGTCAGCACCAATTCAGAGAGATGCAGCATGTTACCACAGTGCACAGTGACGTTCTGCACATTGTGTGGTGCATTGTGGTGCCCTATGACCTCCTCACATGTTCGTTTCCAAGGTGGTTGAGTGGATTGGTGACCCTGGTAGAAGGGGACATTGTTTGAGGACATTAGGGTACACATGCATCTATCTGTACCAAATAGAATTTCAGTTTGGGCAAAAACTTTATAGAGGAAACCTCACGACACAACTGCTCAAGAGCTAGCAATCACTCACTTGCTGAACTTTAGGAATAATCGGTTATATTGTTTAAAGGAAAACATAAAGAGTAGAAATACATTGTATTCATCCAATAATCACAGGTTTAGGAGGATTTTCTATTATTTTTTTTTAAATGAATGTTTGATTTATTTAATAATCTGATTTGTTTTTTATCTAAGGTGAACAAACATATTTCATATATAAATCTCTATAGTTTAAAGTCAGGTAGGGCAAAAATCAATATCAGATAGAGAAAGGTAACAAGCAAAAATAGGTGTTCAATATTTAGCCCTACGAGAATAAAATTAAATCCAATTTTCATTTTACACTACATAATTTCTCTAATTTAATTCTGTTTTCATATGCATCAATTTGTGCTGTTGCACCATGTAATTTTCTTGATTGGATATTCCCTGCTCCTTCTGTGTGACTTAGGGGTCATCAAAAACATGAACGCCTCGGATGAAACGTGCATATTAATTCTTGTTTCGCTGGCATGGTCATGTATACTAAAAGGGAGAACGTTACTTACCTGTGTGAACTTTGCACCAAATGAACTTACCAAAGGTTAGAAGGATTGCTACAATGTAACTTTAATTTAATTCATTCATTAATGAAAGCTGCCTATTGAACGCCCATCTGTTTCCATTTTATTATTAAAAAATAGTCAATGCCTTGTACAGTTTGGCTGTCAGAACTAATTCTTGGGAAGGTGTTTGAGGGCTTGTTCACACCAAATGCAGACCAGATCTGCATGAGTTTCTGCACATGCGGTGCAGTGTGTTTTGCCGTGTTTTTGATGCGTTTTTGTCGCGTTCCGGGCCTAAAATTTACTTTCAGGGCGTTAGCATGAGTTTTTTATGCGTTGGCAAGTGTTCTAGAATGTTCCAAAGCAGGTAAAATAGAGCTTGCTGCAGTTTTTTTTTACATGCTCTGGAACTGAACACTGTGGTGTAAATTAGAGCCCAAAATACCATTGAAATACACTGGGCGCAGTTTTGATCCATTCTGTAACTGCGCTGCTCTGCACCTGCTCCGAGCTTGGTGTGAACTAGCCCTTATGCAGTTTACCTGCTTTTTTTAAATGGCTTGACAGGAATTGAATAGCTTGAGGGCATGTGCCAACTGACTTTAGGTTTATTTAATCGGTATGACATCAGAATCGGTGACCTGCAGTTTACCGCCAACTGACCTGCATTTGACCTGCTTCAAGCAGATATTGCATACCCATAGACTTCCAAAGTGACATTAAACCTTCATTTTTTTTATTTATTATTATTAGGATCAGACTTGAATGAAATGACATTTGTTTCTTTTTAAAATATTTTTATTTTAATATTTTCTAGCTCGACCTCCCTGTGTACCAGTGTCTCCCTCAAGTAGCTGGCTGCTGTGGAGACACCCATGCATGCGCTTTCCTGCAGCTAGCTGTGTGCGTCCATAGGCACACACAGCTTGTGGCAAGCCATGCCCGCTGTTTCTACTGTCACGCTTTGACAGACAACAGAAGAATCCTATGGCTCCCCTGCCCTCAGTACCCTTCCACAGGACCAGAAAGTTCAGGGAAAGCCAAGTATCGTCCTGGTCCCGGCGGAGGAGATGACTGACTGCAGGTAAGTGTTGGGGGTCGGTGGTTACAGGGAGGTACTGGTCGTTTTTTACCTTAAAGGATAGAATGCATTAAGATTTTAAAAAACGACTAACCTTTAGTGATACTTTAACGTGAACAAAAGCCCATCAATCCAGGCCCATTTTTGCAGCATACCTGATCAGATGCCCAATGTAAGTCTATGGGCAACTGGATCTAAATTAATGGGCAACTATTTAGATACGGTTGTCTCCAGCTCCGGTCAGGTGCACAAAAGCAAACAGAACAGTGTTCTGTTTCGGCGGACCCATAGACCAAAATGGAGTCTGGTCATTTCAGTTTTTTCTTCCATTGCAAGATGGGGGAAAAACTGGACAGACACAAATGTCACTGCTGCGACATCCGATCTATACCTCTTTGATCATGAGGGGATCCATGCATGGATCCCCTCCTGATCGGATAGTGTGAAAGGGACCTTACAGTTTTCTCAATAAAGCTAGAATTACACTTCCTTTTCTTCTAGGGAAAACTGAGCTGGGGTGCTGAGAGGCATTGCCCCCTAAGTCATTGCCCATAATATATCTTGGGATGATGGGCCTGAGCGTAGCTACTCCCCCAATCAGACCGCAATCATAGCGGCACCCACAGTTGATAACATTTGCTGGCTGCTTTATAGTTCATCTTTATAGTGCCCGACAGATGGAAGTAATCTAGCATCGACTTCCTTTGCAGCTCTGAGATGTCATTTAATGGAATATACAGTGCAGCAAGTTAATGCAGTAATATTAGAAAACCATGAAATGTGTTGTGCTCATTTGTTAACGGGAACTATATAATAATGATTATTTGTAATAAAGCCATCAGATCTTATTTTGTATTTTATTTAGATGAGTCCATATAATTTTCACAGGGCAGCAGTCATCTTGTTCAGCTTATAAAGGACTTCATCCCCTTTGTTGGCATATATGCATGCAAAGGTGTGTTATAATAAACCATGTTTTTTAAGACTACTGTACACCTTTTACCATGGTCCGCAATCACTGTGGCACACTTTGTGGTGGTGCACATTCTTTAGCCCACAGGAAACTGTCCCTACTATGAAAGGACTAGTTGGTTGTGAGCCGAAGTTCTTAGTCCTCCTATGCCTCCTAGGGCAACAGAATTGTACTACCCCTTCCTACAGTATTTGGATGGCTGGCCTTAGTATCATACATACTTCCAAAATTACTGCAGCACATTTTTAGTGGTGCACATTCTTTAGCCAATAGGAAACTGTCCCTACTATGAAATGACTAGTTGGTTGTGAGCCGAAGTTCTTATTCCTCCTCTGCCTCCTAGGGCAAATGTATTGTACTACTCCCTTCCTACAGCATTTGGCTGGCTAGACTTAGTATTATACTTCCAAATTTGAAAGTCATAACCAAACAAAGAGCAGAGGCTGAAAGTGATACTTTGCCCACTTTGTATTAGCACATCTAGATCCATTTAATAGGAGAGCAGGGCAAACTGTCCCCCTACTCTGCCAGCACTTTGGCTCTATGTATATGCCCCAAAACTGAGTCAACTCTAAACACATTGTGCATTTCCACTGGTGGAATATCGCACTAATTGTGTAGCTACTGCCTATGTTAGCTATTCAGAAATCTAATCCTAATTACCAGATTCTACTTGTAGAATCTACTGTACGTCTTACATTTTAAAGGGTTTGTCTACCCAAAAGTGATATTGTAATCATGGGTGGAGCCCGGTGGGCTTCGGGAGTCTCTGTTTTCTTTTATGTCGTTGATATGCCAACAGTGACATCCCCATTAGACATGTAAGCTGCAGAAAAATTGGGTTCGGTTTGGATATTTTGTTATTTCGGAATTTAGATCCGAAATTCAATTTGGTTCAGGTTTCGGATTCGGGCAAAATCCAAATTTGATGAGTTTACGAATATTCGTTGCAAATAGCACAGAAAACCATATACAGATATTAATACTAAAGCTGAGGCTCCCAGGCCCGAATGGCATCCGGGATCCGAATTTCCAAATTGCATTTGGGAGCTCCCGAATGCCATTCGGAAATTCAGATCCCGAATGCCATTCGGGTCTAGGAGCCTCAGCTTTAGTATTATATGTATATACTGTATATGGCTCCCATGTTGCCGTAACGAAAATTCGTATTCAGACCCATTCGGATGCAATAAACTGAAAAACACATATTGTTCCAAGCAGGTTTCCGCAGGGCTGTAGTTACCATGGGGCAAGTGAGGCCCTCTCCTCAGGCGCAGCTGAGAGGGGGCGCAGCCAGGGCCTGCCTGCCTGCGCCCCCTCGCACCTGTTGCCATTGCGAGCACAGGGCGCCATTGCCAACAGGGGTGCCAGGCGGCCAACACAGCCGTGGCTCGCCAGGGAGAAGAGGAGCGGCACAGGCTCCAGCTTCTCCTCAGATCCCTGCTGCTCTCCCCCCCCTCTATGGGCAGAGGGCTTAGTGTCCTCAATCTCTTTTTCCATTTGAAAAGGGAAAGGTCAGGGGTCTGTTTAGACCCCCGATATTTCCCGAAAGCCTCCCAACAGAAAAAAAATAAATAATAATAAAAAAATAAATTAAAGAAAAAACAAACCGCCCCCCCTCCCCCACACATACGCACGCACGTGCACACACTACTAGACATGTGCAAAGACTAAAAATGTGTTTCAGACGAAATGAACGGAAGCTAAAAATGTTTTGTCAAACGAAACAATTTTTTATGCTATTTTGGATTTGGCCACCAACGCGTTCTGCGTATGCGCGCCGCCATCCTGGAGGCGGTCGTATAACATCACATACTGCACACGTCTGTCGGGGGGCACAATTTTCTGTTCTTGCCTCAGGCGCAAAACTAGCTAGCTTCGGCTCTGGGTTTCCGTATATTAGAAAGTCATACTAAAGTTATCGTTGCTTCTTTTCTTAACCATAAAAGCAGGACATCAATGTTTGATCCCCCAGTCTCTCTCCGCAGAAGAACTTCCATATCCTGTACCAATCAGATATATAGAGCTGGAAACAATTGTATATATTAGGAGGTATCTGGGCCTTCAGCATGCAGTTGTGGATGCAGGATGCCTAGCTGGCAGTAGGACATGCAGGAATGATTGGAGTATAAACTTGTGATGGGCGTAATGATGTGTGAATACCTTTTTGTTTTAATTCAGTAACTCAGTATTTAGATCTGAGATACATACATAGCACATGGCAATAAAACCATCGGAGCAACCTTTCTACTAAGTTAATTTCTTTAGCCCTGATTGCAAAACCGTTCCTTTGGCTTAGCTTAATTAATTAAACGTGTCACATTACTCCTGTTTACAAATTTGCATTCACTGCACTTTTGTTTAATTAGAAGAACATTTTTACCCTTTCTGCTATCGCATATCATATGGTATGTGTGAGGAACTTAAAAGGTAATATGTAGTGTATTTTCATTGGGCACACATTTGTATTATTATTGTAATGTGTCCTTTTAAAGATGCCTGAGCTCTTGGAGCTTAAAGTGAACCTGTGCTTAGCCCATGCACTGTGAAACAACAAGTTCATTACCCACCGCCACCACCACCACCACCACCACCATTATTACTTTCCTTTGCTCACCCCACCACTCCATTTAAAATTATTATTACATTATTATTACATAGTATTTATATAGTCCCAACAGTTTGCGCAGCGCTTTACAATATAAGGAAGACATTACAGTTACAATACAGTTCAAGACAAGATGGTAAGGAGGGCCCTGCCCCTGAGGGCTTACAATCTAAAAGAGGAGGGGGAAATGATACATGAGGTAGCTGTGGTAGCTGTGGGAATGAATTATGTGAGAATGTTCAGTGGTTAGGTTGCGGTGGGATAGGCTTCCTTGTTGTAAATCAGCGTTGAGATGGAAATAGCCCGTCTTCAGGTGTGAAAAAAATCTGTTCACACTTATATGTGGATCTAAATGAAGAGTTTAAAGCAGCAGTTCAGTCTAATCTTGAGGGACATTTAGAAAATAAGGACATTCACATCCTTTGGGACTTTCTGCTGCAGGAGATAAATGTCAAATGAAAGTCAGCCTGACTTGGTTGGTAGGCTAGGGCGACCCCTAAGTAGGATTTATGTGCAGATTGTCCATATTTTACCTGAATTTGGCTTGGTCATAAATCAACACAAATCTTAAAGAGCTCAGACTGGGAGAGGTAGAAGAAAAATAAGGAGCCAATCAGTTGTGCTGCGTGCTCATGTGCTAACAAGGGACGCACTGATAGGAGAAAAGAAGCGAGTTCATCAGTCTGCTGCTACTCCTTTCACTGTGCAATCACAGGCTGGGGAGAGGGACAAGACCTGTAAGTGTTGTGACAGACCACCTGGCACCCCGACTGGGTACCTCCGTCAGAAATCAGCTTTCTCTGGAACCCGAATTCTATCGTCATCAGTCCAAACCTGCCTAATTATTGGACGGAACCAATATATTAGGACAGAAAACTAAACTCCCAAAATAGTAAAGATGTACCCCAAACATCAGACAACACCAATGTTGAAGTAAAAACAGTAACTGACTTTATTGAAAACCAGCTCAGTATTTATACAGCTCTGGAAGTCTAAAGACATAATACAATCAGACATTCAGACAATGCAAGCAGACCATCCCCTCTCCTCCCGTGCCTTAATTAAAGAGTAAGGAGAGAGGAGACACATGTGATTGGATTATCTTGTGAGTGCCTATCATATGTTATGTCACTCAGCTACAACTAGTGTCAAGTTAATCCCATTGTTAACCCAATCACACAAATGGACAAACAGACTTGACTAACAGACTAACAAGTTCATAAGTTCATTGGGAGTATCAGTCCAGAGTTAACCCCTTTGGTGTTGCTGGATTCATGCCCTGTACCTATAATTGGCACAGCGTGACTTAAACATAACGCCAGGGGAAAGACGCGGCATATCCACTCCACACATAAATCAGGGTTAATAGTTCTAAGGGGTACACGTACATAGCAATCCTCGGGGTTCCAGAAACAGTCCCTCAAGTCTAAGTTCCATGTAACCCCAAGAGGCCTGATGGGGGTCTCCATATTCCTAGGTTCATAGTCAGTAGGAAGGAGGCTAGCCCGCAGGCTTCTCCAACAGCCCTGTGATGGTTGCAGCAGAGAAAATCAAGTCTCCCACCTTGCCGGACAGGGCTGGACTGGGTGAGAGAGCTCTCTAAATCTCAGGACTGCATGGACAAAAAGGCAAATCCTTTGGCAGGTAAAATGACTCCCCTATATGTATTGCATCTGTGTATTCAGCTGTTTGCCTGGAGTTCAGTTTTAATAATAACAATAAATAAATCCATTTATATAAAGAGATCCTTCACGGATAGGATGCTCTATAGGAAGAAGGTAAAGCAAAGGTCATTACTGTCCGCTCGTAAATCAAGGCCAATAACTATATATTCACTAGAACACGTAGTCTTTAGCGTTTTATAAAGAACTCGGTAATGAAGATCAATAGCGCTCCAGAGGAAAGTGGCATAAATAATTCGGCAGCCTATACACGGTGGGATCTTTACCGCGCGTTGTATACAGTAATTGGATTTTATAGATAGCTGTGGAAAACTTCAGCCTTCATTGATTTTGATCGTAAACTAAAAAGGCTACAAGAGGAGAGGAATGGCACTTTTTATGAAGAAGTCTGTCAGCTGAAACTGAACGTGTAATGAAAATGTGGCAGGGAGGCCTGTGATCAATTCATATTTCTCCGAAAGTGAGGGAAGAATTTGAATGCTTTCATTATAAGCCGCCAGCAGGATTTTAAGAGCGCCATAAACTAGTCAGCGATATCGCGGTCATCATTTGGAGGTTTTTTTTCTTTTTTTAAGACTTCCTGAATTACAACTCTTTTAATACCTTTTGATTTGCGGAATTTATATTTAGTGCAATAGGTTCGGCGTGATTTTTTTTATTATTCATTCCTGGTTTACCGTTAAATAGCGGCTGTCATGTTATAGTTAACCAAAAGGTTCTGGGAATTTTTTAGTTTTTTGTTTAAGAGGCTCAAAGGATGAGTTAAAGTCATACTTTTTTGAGGTTAATTCCATAAAACAAAAGGAAAGCATCGAAAGAGTATCAGGATGATCTGTCAAGGTCTCATTTAAAAGGGAGGTGTGGTGTAATAAGAAGTCTTTGTCACAGTTGCAGTGGCCTTTTCCTACTTCAATCCTTTTTAATTTCTCTGTGTGGTTTGTCCTTGTAGCTGTCAGTCAATGTAGCTTTCCAAACCTGATCCTTTCTGATCCTACAATTGTGTCTATGTGTCCCGCCTCTTGACACATCCCTCATGCAATGCAATGGATACATTCCCCCCTCTTACAACCTCTGCCACCCTCCCTTTGCTCTTGCTCTCGGAACAATTTATTAGGAACACCTTACTAGTACTGGGTATTGCCTCCTGTTGCTTTCAAAACTGTCTCAAATCTTGGTTGCATGGATTGCACATTCCTTGAGATTCTGGTCCATGATTGCATTGCAATTCTCCTTTTCTACTGTACTCCAAAAGGCACTCCATTGGATTTAGATCCAGTGGTTGGCCTACCATCTGTGTGCCCCAACAGAAAAAGACATTAATCAGACCAGGCTACGTTCTTCCAGTCTTCAACTGTCCAGTTTTGGTGAGCTCACTGCAGCCTCCGCTTTCTGTTCTTGGGTGACAGGACCAGAACTTGATGTGATCTTCTGCTAAGTTCTGCTTTGTTCTGAGATGCTCTTCTGCTGTCCATGGTTGTAAAGATTGGTTGCCTGAGTTGTCGTAGCCTTTCTGTCAGCTCCAACCAGTCTAGCCATTCATTTCTGACTTCTCTCATCAAAATGGTGTTTCAGTCTACAGAAATGCTGCTCATTAGATGTTTATTTTGTGCACCAATCTGAGTCAACTCTAGAGACTCAGAGACTGGTCCCAGAAATAATCAAAGCAGCTCATCTGGCACCAACACTAATGCCATGGTCAAGATCACGGAGATCAATTTTTTCCCCATTCTAGTGTTTGATGTGAACATTAAATGAAGCTCCTGACCTGTATCTTCTTAAGTTTATTTACTGGGCTGCTGTGTTATGGTACTCACAGAGCCCCTGCCGGGTTTTACAGATCTTCTCTGAGAATCCTAGCCAGGACTTCCAGAAGACCCACCAGTTCCTCTAGTGGTACTCACAGGAGCCCTACCATTATTTCTAGTGGCTCTCATATGATCCGGACTGGTATGGCTAATGATAGCCACATAATCCAGATCAGAACATCCAGAGCACCCCAAAGTGATGCTGGGCATGTCGCCTCTGATTCAAAGGGGTATTTAAGCACCAGCTCTGCATGGGGCGGGTGCTGTGTCTTCGAGCCAGCTTCTTTTGTGTATAAAGAAGTTTAATACTGCTATTGCTTCCTGTTTGCTGACTTGCACTATCTGGCCATTCTACGTTTGCTGCCTACCCTGATCTTCTGTCTGGAACCAACTACGCTTTCATCTCCTGCCTTATATACTGACTGCTCGTTGCCAACCTGAACCGCTTGACAACTCTCTGCTAGCTGCTTGCCTCGACTCCTGCTTGGATCCGCCTACGCTATTGTCTCCTGTTTTCCTGTCTACTGGCTCCTGACCCAGACCAGACCATTCTCAGGTTATTTCCGGTTGGTACCTCTGCCTTATCCTGACTATGCTCCGGGCTACTATTTCCTCACTGGAGCCCTCCTGTTCTCGTTCCTCCCTTGGCAGGGCAATCCTGGGGCCACCACCTGGTATCAGCAAGCAGCTAAACCCATGTTCACCAGCAGGTGCCCTAGTGAAAACCAGCTGGTGCTTAGACTCCGTGCCTTTAGTGAGCCTGTGTCACTCACCAGGGGGTGCATGATGAAGGGACCCAGAGTGGCTCCGAAGCATTGACAAGATGTTTTTGCATCAATAAAATGATGATCACTTCTTGAAGATCTGAGCACGGTGTGCTGGTGATACATTCTACTACTTGGATTTGAGGCCACAGTCACTTCAGCACCCACCTTAGGAGACATACCAGTAAGAAGTGTGGTGGGATTTCTCTGCAACCCACCAGGGGGTGTCACCTTAACATGCTGTCACGTGGCTGGCTGATAATTGCATAAATAAACAGGTGTGTAGGCGTTTCTTATAAATTGCAGGGTGGGTGGACATATTGCAATGGTTTCACCAATTTTGACAGTTTGCCTGCTACCTTCCTTTAAAGCGTTGCTTTAAAAACCTCCAGATCCTTTAATAACCTGCAGGACTTAGCAGGTATTTGGTTATATGACATGACATACACACCCGCGTGTACTCAGTACAAAAGGCTACTATTGAGTTCAATGAGCTAAAGTCCATTAACTCAGTGCAAAGCATTGAATGATGTCAATGTAAAGTGTGACATCAAGGTCAGCAGAAGTTATTGCATGATTGTATTTCAATGGCTCAAGCAGGCCTTCCAGGGTGTACAACAGAACAATGAATAAAGTGGCACTTTATCATCAGCCACTGCAGAGTTACAAATTACATTGCAGTCCATTATAGAGGAGTAGAATGCAGAAGACAGAACTCAGAGGATTACATTATCAGAGAATGTACTTTGTAATGTGAATGTTTACTTAGCTTAGTGTATAAGACTAGGCTGTGTTTACACAAGTCTAACAAAAGTCCTTTTTAGATCATTTCCCTAACAGTTAAACTACTTTTTTATAACACTGGTCAAAATGGAGAAAAACACATCTTTTTCGTTTTTAAATCTCTTTGACTTTAGATTACATAGAAAATAAAAATCTCTACTTCCCTAGTTATAATAATTATTATTATTACTAGGGATGCACCGATACAGATACTATGGGCGAGTACTTGTAGGCTTCTGATGCCTATCCCAATACCGGAACTCCCAGTCTCAGGAGGCGAGTCATTACACGCTGCCCGGCTTCCTGATTGACCGGGAAGCCAGCTTCAGGCTCCCTTGTCACCAGGCAAGCATGAAGCTGGCTTCTTGGCCAATCAGGAAGCTGGGGGGCCGATAATGACTCACCCCACAGCTTCCTAATTGGCATGGAGGCTGGCGCTATGCTCCCTTGTCATGTGTAATGACTCGCCGCCCAGCTTACTGATTGGTCAGTAATCTGGCCGATCAGGAAGCCGGGCAGCGAGTCATCACTGGCCCCCTGATTGGACAGAAAGCTGGCTCCATACTCCCTCATCAACAGGTGATGAGGGAGCATGGAGCCGGCTTCCCGGCCAATCAGGAAGCCGGGCACCATGTAATGACTCACCTAACCTGCTTCCTGATTGGTCTGAAAGCTGGCCAATCAGCTAGCCAGTTGGCAAGTCATTACCTGCCCCCTGGCTTCCTGATTGGCCAGACAGCCGGCTCTATGCTTCCTAGTTACCTGGTGATGAAGGAGCATGGAAACGGCTTCCCAGCTAATCGGTAAGCGAATGATTACACGTCACCTGGCTTCCTTAATGGGGCTTCCAGTATTGGTATCGGTGAGTACCGGAAAAAAAATATCAGTACTCGTACTCAATACCGAAAAACCGGTGTCGGTGCATCCCTAATTATTATTATTATTATTATTAATCAGTTATCACAGCGCTTTACAAAATGGAAGGAAGGTTTACATTCTGTAGATAATCATTTTACTGTTCACGGTCAGATCTCCCATTCTTATCTGTGATGAGGAAATCAAATAAGTTTTGCAGGGCAGTATTGCATAATCCCACTATATCAGCCTTGTGAATGCAAAATAACTCCCTTTTAAAAAAAAAAGAGTATCCTTTTCCAGCTTGGAGATGAGGTTTGATTTAGGGCCAACGTAGGGTTCGACCTGAACTCTGGCTGTTTGCCATTTGGCAAATTCGTGAGCTACTCGTCCATCTTTTGAGACCAACCTACGGCTACAGCTTATGTCATTGGTTGCCAGTACGCTAGTGATGCTAGTGGCCGCTGGCAACACATCTCTGGCCCCATCCGGCTGACAGCAGGCAGGGAAATGCCATTTAGTGACAAATGTTTTTTTTAATTCTTTGCAAATGTCACTTTTTCTGTAGTACATTATATACATGGTACAACTGTGCCACTTCTCATGTTCAGGGCATCCCCCAAGCAGGTTATTTAAAGAAAATTTGTCTTTTTAATATTGCCCTTTAAGCATTTTTCAAAGAGCTGCTCCCTGCTCAGTGCAATATTTTTTTATTTCATTTTTACATTGTTTTATACAGTATACCCCAAGGCAGTACCCGGCTCCCCATGCCCTTTGTTGGACAATGCCTTGGCTATTAGCATTGGCAATTTAGAATTGAATATCAATATTGAATTCAACGTGATTCTTTTCAAAGTTCGCAATTTGCAATCCTTTTGAAAAGTTCACAGAACCTCCCACAAACCGAACCCAAGCACATTTGGCTCATCACTTACTCTGAAGAGTTAGCTTTGTGAGCCTAAGTGCTTGCCATTGGCCAGTGTGACCAAACTGCCCAATCAGCTCTCACCATTTGCTATTTGCCACTATGACTAATACTAACTTCATGCTTTCAGTATGGTGTATAGACCATACGCCAGCAGTGAGGGAAACCTAGTGCATGCTGTGCAAATGTATGAACAGTGGGGGCAGGGAGAAGTGGTGGACTGGAGTGGGTTGGTTAATTTTCTCATATTTTGTGAGAAAGTGGACTTACCCTTTAAGGCAGGGGAGGGCAAAGGCCCCCAGCGGTGGTGAAACTACAAATCCCATGATGCATCTGTCTCTGGAAGTGAGAATCTTGCAGTGCCTCGTGGGTTTTGTGGCTCCACAACAGCTGGAGGGCCAGAGATTGAGGTAACTGTATACAGTGAGGCATGATACCAAACATATGGAAAAAAAGATTTTGGATTTACATACATATAAACTGAAATATCACAATAACAGCTGCATGCATGTGCCCACAAGGGCCCAATCACACTCTTGCAGTGTGTACATACATAAAGGTGCATTGCTCTGAGGCACCAATGGGCTGCCCAATGCACCACAAAAGCTGCATGTACCATTTCTGGAATGAGTGCAGTGCTGTGTGTTGTGCTGAGCTGTCAATGCATTGTTGGCAAGGTGCGTTCGGTGCCATTCATGAATAGTCCCTGTTTTTTTTTTTAGGAAAGTAGCCATCATTCCAAGCTCACTCCCGTGCTGGACTCCAATCTCAATACAAATTAGTAAACTAAACATGAGATTGTAGTCCATCAAGTGAGCGAGCTTGGAGCGGTGACTACTTTACAACACACACAGGGACCATGGGGAACAAAAGTAGCCCCCCTCCAGAAGGAAGGACAGCGTCAGCACCAATACAGAGATGATTGGAGGATCTACAGCCGAATGATACATAAATAAGATACGATGTTGTTAATAGTTAAGGTACCTACATGTATTTTTAAGATTTAACCACTGAGTTTATTGTCACCTTAAGAGGGCATTAAATGTCAATCTGGTGCGTTGCCATTCGCCACCAGAAATCAATTTGCAGCAAAAATTGAGTCAAGAAACATCAAGAAAAATATCTTTGCAAGAAAGTGGAGAACGCTTCTTTTTCGTTTGTGCGTAGTCAGTGCGAGGTCTGTCTATTCTTTAAAGTTAATTCCTCATGTCTGAAAGTTAATTAATAAAAATAAGCATCGCAATGCATTCTGCACCTCCTGTACAATACAGGAGATGAGCGCAGAACAATTGCCAGCCTGTCTGGCATCACTTCAAGCCTGAAACAATCTGTTTCATGCAGCTGTCTCCTCCCTGAATTTGCACAGCATTGTAAACATCTAGCTCCAAGTAACAATTTTCTAAACATAATGTTCTGAATAACAATCATCAATTAACAAGACCTCATTGTTGCTGAGAGCAGCTACAATAGGCAAACTCATGCACGTACCCCCGTGTTTTGTGTCGATCTAATTCATTGCAATTGGCCAGGTAGGTGGGCTGTAGTTGAATTTTAGGACAGAGAGTATGTAAACTATCCATTCACTAGAGATCAGTGACATCACTGAGAATGCAGCCTATCCATTCACTAGAGACCGGTGACATCACTGAGAATGCAGCCTATCCATTCACCACAGACCAGTGACATCACTGAGAATGCAGCCTATCCATTCACTAGAGACCGGTGACATCACTTGGAATGCTGCCTGTCCATTCACTAGAGACCGGTGACATCACTGGGAATGCTGCCTATTTTGTGTCGATCTAATTCATTGCAATTGGCCAGGTAGGTGGGCTGTAGTTGAATTTTAGAACAGAGAGTATGCAAACTATCCATTCACTAGAGACCGGTGACATCACTGAGAATGCAGCCTATCCATTCACTAGAGACCGGTGACATCACTGAGAATGCAGCCTATCCATTCACTAGAGACCGGTGACATCACTGAGAAGAGGCCAAACAAGCTCTGCTGCATTGCTCAGTGCTGTCAATCTACCAATGTCCCTTGGTTGGGCCATTTGATTGTTAGCTTTTCAGGGGCAGGGTCTGCTGTGGAATGTTCAACATGTTGATTAAGGAGCCATGAAATACATCCGTTTTTTATATATTAAAGCTGCACTGCAGGCAAACAGCTAAATACAGAGCAGAATACAAGTATGGAAGCTTTTTTACCTGTCAAATCGCACAAGGGACCTGATTTTTCTAGGTTGTGACCCTCCCCCAGCCTGTGACTTAATGGTGAAAGGAGAAACATGATACTTATGAGCTCATCTCTATCTCACTTTGGTCTCTCCTGCTATCAGCAAGGCATCTTTAACTGCAGCACACCTAATTGGGTGTGCTTCCCCCTCCCTGAGCTCTGCTATACACTGGCTGCAAGAAAGTTATAGCACAGTTTGGACAACACTTGTATATTTTGGCTTCTTTCACTGCATTACCTGATTCCTTGTGCTGCTTCTGCCTGTCCTTCTCTGGGCTCTGCTGTACATTGGTTGCAAGAAGCTGATAGCACAGCTTAATTAACACTTACAGGTTTTTCCCCTCCGCCAGCCTGTGGCTTGAGAATGAAAGTAGCAGAAGCACGCTGATAAGCTCATCCCTTTGTCATTTGCTCTCTCCTTCTATCAGCAAGGCTTCTTTCACTGCATCACACCTAATTGGCTCCATGTGCTGCTTCTCCCTCCCCCTCTCTAAGCTCTGCTGTATAGCACAGCTTCTTTCACTGCAGCACATCTAATTGGCTCTTTGTGCTGCCCCCCCCCCCCCCTCTCTGTACATTGGCTGCAATAAACTGATAGCATGGCTTCTCACACTGCAACGTAGCATCTTGGTTCATTTGCAGCTTCTCCCTCCCCCTCTCTAAGCTCTGCTGTACACTGGCTTCAAGGATTTGACTGTGCGGCTTCTCACACTGCAGCGTACCTTCTTGGCTCCTTATGCTGCTTCTTCCGCCCCCTCTCTCAGCTCTGCTGTACAATGGCTGCAAGAAGCACTCAAGTATACCTAATCAGCTCCTTGTGCTGCTTCTCCCTTCTCCTCTCTAAGCTCTGCTGTACATTGGCTGCAAAAAGCTGATACCAAGGCTCCTTGTACTATGGCGTATCTAATAGGTGCCTTGTGTTACTATCTGGCTTCAAGAAGTTGCTAGCGCGGCTTCTCACACTGCAGCGTAGCTTCTTGGCTCCTTGTGCTGCTTCTTCCTCCCCCCTCCCTAAGCTCTGCTGTACATTGGCTGTGAGAGGCCAATATCAAGTCACATTCAGGTACTTACACCGCTGGCATTTAAAAATAAATTTAATGGCGTATTAATGATGACAGATCTGCATTCATTTGTGTCTTTTATTTCTGCCCGGAGTTCAGCCCCAATAAAATATAGCCGTGCGTAAAGTGCCGCGGCGACACGCTTCCGTTTCCACGACCAATCGCGCCGCCATTCAGTTTTCTGAAGGCACAAAGCCGGGAATATCAGGAGCAAGGATGGGGAGCACTCTCTAATTCCGCCGAGCTCCACACACCCTGGAACATTTATTGCCGCTGTAAAAGTATTGATAGATCAAACCGCGAGAAGGATTTCACAAAAGATCTCGGAGGCGCCTTCGGGGGGAGAAGTCAATAAATATAGCGCATTCGGAGACAGTGATTTTCTGACATTTAAACTATACTGATTTACCATTTAGAACAAAAGCTTGTCTAATATCTGCAGCGGAGCAGAGGCAAGGCGTCTGTTTTGAATGCGGCGCACAGCTGCCCTCGCTGTAGAGAAGTTATAATTTACACCTAACTGATCTGCATCGTGCGCTTAAAAAAGAAAAAGAGAAAAAAAAAGAGCGAGATGAAAAAAATATAAAATGTTAATATCCCATTCACATCAAGTGATCTTCAAATACGAGACTCATCTAGGCTAACATGTTTTACAGACATGTACAAGCTATTAAAAATGGAACGCTGGCGCATCTTTTTATGTGAATAACAAGCTGTTTCTTTCTTTCTTTTATTTATTTTTTACTGCAAATTAAGTATTTCTTTAATATCTGGAGAGGTGCGTGGAATGCCCTTCAAATAAATAAACTGCTAAATGCAACAAAATAACAATGCTTTCTATGAAGGAGTGTTGTCATATCTGTTTAGAATTATCCGATCCCCGCTTGATAAAAATTAATAGCGTAATAAAAGATGAAAAATAAACTTTTGCAGGAACATTCATTTTCAGTCCATAGATTTTCCATGCAGTACTTTTTTACACCACAAGATGGCATCTATATAATTCAACTAGGGATGCCCCGATACCGATACTAGTATCGGTATCGGTGCCGATGCTGAGTATTTGGGCGAGTACTCATATTCCCCCAAAGGCTCCGATGCCTAGCCCGATACTTCCGGTATCCAGAAGTCGGGCAGCACGTCATTACATGCCGGCTGGCTTCCTGATTGGCCTGGAAGCCGGCTCAATGCTCTCTCATCACAAGTGTCCTGATTGGTCTGGAAGCTGGCCAATCAGGAAGCCAGGCGCCGTGTAATGACGTGGCGCCTTGCTTTCTGATTGGCCGGAAGGACGGCTTCATGCTCCCTCGTCACCTAATGACGAGAAGCACGGGGGCGGCTTCCCTGCTAATCGGGAAGCCGGGTGGCGAGTCATTACATGCCACCCGGCTTCCTGAATGGGACTTCCAGTACTCGGTATTCGGTATCGGAGAGTACCAGGAAAAAAAAAATATCGGTACTTGTACTCAATACCTGTATCGGTGCATCCCTACATTCAACCCAGCTTTCACCCCCTATCAGCATGCTTCTTGTCTCCACATGAGCTGATTGGCTCCGTGTACTGCTTCTGGCTCTTACACTCCAGTCCTGCTGTACAGGGACTGGACACCAGGTCAAATTCATGTGCTTGCCCTGCATGCATTCAAACAATACATTTAATAGTGTATTAATAATGACAGAGCTGCACTGATTTGTGTCTTCATTTAAAATAGATCTATTAAACTGATCTCCCTCCAGGGGTGTAACTAGAAATCACATGGCCCCTTAGCAAAATTTTGTATGGGCCCCTGTGATTTCTAGTTATGCCCCTTGCAGAGCCCACCTGAGTTCCCACACAGCCCACGTGAGAGTGACCCTGCAGAGCCCACCATATACTCTCTATGGTGGGCTCTGCAGAGTCTCAGGTGGGCTGGTCACACCCATGCACACCTCTTACCTGTCAGCCCAGATCTGCTGTCAGCCTCCTCCACTGCCAGGCCACGCCTTCCTCCACTGCAGACGCCGGGCCCCACCTCCTCCTCCACTGCAGACGCCCGGCCCAGCCTCCTCCATAACTGCTGGCTGTCACTGACTCAGCAGCGGCTGTGAGGAGGAACACAATCTGTCAGTGATCAGCGGAACGTTCCTCCTCACAGCCGCACAGCCAGCAGCCTTCGATGCTATAGCAACCCAGGCAGCCCGCACGGCACTAGGGGGACCCCTTTGTTCCTCGTCCTGGCCGGGCCCCCCTGTGCCCCGGGCCCCATAGCGGCCACCTGGAGCGCTATGGTGATAGTTCTGCCATTGTCTCCCTCACATTCATTATACTGCTGCTTGGAGATACACCCAACAGCCTACAGGTAAAAATAAAGAATATATATTCACCCGATCCTCAGTCCTGCAAGGGTGACCACTCTTTCCCTTCCGACTGTGGTATGTCCCACGGCGTCATCATGTCTTACATCACGTAACCTTAGACCGCTGGAGACCGGGGGAGAAGAGGCTGTGGCAACAAGTCTAGCAGTCAGGTAGGACGAAGGATTGGGTTAGCATTTCTTTATTTTAGCTCTCTAGACAAAACAAGCACTTCACCCTTGCAGCACAAGGGTAGCCCCACTGCAAGGGTCAAGCTTTATTTGCCTGGACTTCTGCTTTTAAACAGTGGCCCTTGTTTTCGGTAACAACTGAGAGATTTCCCTTTTTTAGTGGGAGGGGGAGTAGCTTCACTTCAAGGGTTCACTTTTCAATACACTGGAGTTCCGCTTTAATATTTTATGGGTCAATGACCAGAAGACTAATATGCAGATCAGGGGTGCTGACCATTTTCTGACTTCACTTGTTTGGGACCAGATGGAGTTCAAGCTCCTCCCATTCAAAGGCTGATGGGTGTATCTCAAAGCAGCGGTATGATGAAGATGAGGGAGATCAGTTTATTAGATATATTTCATGGATATAAGATCTGGTGTAGCCTTCAATGCATCAGATTTCACCTAGCAATCAATATCCGCCGTTGGGTGGAACCATCTTTGAAGCCTCTTATTTCTTGCATACAACTCAACACAAAAAAATAACTGACACAGTCATCCAAAAAAAAACAACCCAAAAACAATGTCAAAAAGGCGAAAATGCCCCGGAGTATCTTAAAATGAGTGAATAAAGTCTTGATGGACCATAGTCACTCTTCCATCACCGGAGCTTTTCAAAAGGAAAATTGCCATCCGGATATGCGCCATTGTTTCATTTCTCTTTCTTCTTCTCTTCTGCCTTCAGCACAGGAAAAAAAAAATTCATTTCAAGCTGTGAATCTGTGCTCAGTCAAGTCCTCAGTCCATAAATGAACGAGCTCGGCGTATCTTTTCAATACGAGCGCCGTGTATGAGGCCGGCAGTAAAAGGAGGAATTAAATGTTGAGCAGGACGCGGTACAGTTTTTTCTTTTTGGTTTAATTAATTTCTGGCAAGCAACAGTAAGCTGACCTTTCCTTTCCTCCATGCACTTGTGGATATGGTGTGTGAAATGCCTCTTTTTCTAGATGTTGACTGAAGAGGAACCGGGAATACAATGACTGAGAATCTTGAGATCTCCATCAATGTCAATCGGCCGGCCTACCGGCTCTCATTAAGAATCGGTCACAGTGCGTGTGTTATACCCATCAATGGTCGCTGCATTTCAAATTGCACCGAGCTACGTGGAGCATTTATGTGAATCTTCTGTCAGTAATTGAAGTGTCGGGAAGATAAAAGAATCTGACCATGAAAAAAAAAACGGTTGAAACTGCCTTCTGTTATTTACTGGGAGAAAAGAATTAGGAGAAAAGTGCAAAGTGAGGACCAAACCCCTGTCCATTACAATGGAGGATACTGCATAGAGACCGCTTAACAGCCTTCATTATACCTAGCATGCTCTGTAGAGATTCCACAGCATGGAAATAGATACAGATGATAGATAGATAGATAGATAGATAGATAGATAGATAGATAGATAGATAGATAGATAGATAGAGAGAGAGAGTAGATACCAACTGTCCCTCATTTGAGATCAAATTCCTCTGTCCCTCTTTCCTCCTCAGTTGTCCCTCTTTTTAGCCTGATGTACAGATATCTACGGAAAGGTTTCATTCAACTACCAGAAGTGTTATTCTGAACCAAAACCTTCAACTTATCTCTCAACTGTCTTGTTTGCCGGTATAAAGGAAATGTAATGGTGACAACAACTAAAAACCCAAATCCGGTTTTAAACAATTATTTTTTGTACATAGATTCTAAATGGTCCGTATAGCTGGGGGCGTGGCAGGGGGTGTGTCTATTGATTAAATACATTGTGCTCGAAGGTGTCCCTCTTTCTCATCGCAGAAAGTTGGAAGGTGTGAGATACAGTAAATCTTCCATCCTTGCCCCTCACTTCCTTCCTTCCATCCGTTGCCTCTCTTTCCTATGTTACCTTTTCACTTTTCTGTCCTTTTCCCCCTTCCTACATTATTTACACCTTCCTTCCTTCCCTTGCCTTTTTTCCTTCCTTTTATTTTTTTTTTCTTTCTTTCTTTCTTTCCCTTTGTTGCAACCCTTCCTTCCTACCTACCTTCCTTCCCTTTCCTTTTTATTCCTTCATTTCTCCCTTCATTCCTACCGTTTATTTTTTGCTTTTCCTTCTTTTTCAGAAATTGCCAAGTTTATGGTCAGCATTGAGCTCCGGACACCGCACTACAATTCTGGTCCTTTAGATCATGTGACTTACGGCAGCTGGATATAGCTCAGCTCCCCTGAGTGGCAGCCGCCGGGGCCTGGCGGTGCAGCCAGAGGCAGGCTGCTATGAGATATGTTTCCCTCCATCTCCTCAGTTCAGCTCCTGTGTGCTGTAGAACGGTGCGCTCTCATTGACTCTGACAGATGGTTATAGCATTATATCCGCATTCCCAGCAGACTGTTTTGTAAAGAAAATAAAGTCAATAAACTATGTAAGGAGCGCGCTGGAGCTATCTGTACAGTGTTTGCGTAAATCTGGGCAAAAATAGGCTCCGGTAATATAAATCATGTACATAAATCTTTTTATTAATCAGATCCGCGGCCTGGAGTAAGAGTTCTAAACACCGTAATGAATTTAACGATGAATTCCTAACAAGAGGGAGCAGAGCAGCCACAAACCTGCGGAGGTCCTGACTGTACAATTATCTGCCGCGCTATTTATATAACGCGCATTTATCAGAGGAGGACGCCATAGGTGATTGGCCGAAGTCACTGATGCATACCCTGGCACAGCGGTGCCCAGTCCTCTACAACTCTCCCATGCCATTAACATGAAATCTAATTGGCCACAAAATCATTCATGTTCTGGGCAATGACATCACATTTCCAATAATATATATATATATATTATGGAAAATACCAGTATTTTGGTATCGAGTACGTGTACCGATATTATTTTTTTGGTACTCGCCAATACCGAATACAGAGTACCGGAAGTCCCATTAAGGAAGCCGGAAGACTCGTAAGACTCGGAACCCAGCTTTCCGATTAGCAGGGAAGCCGTCCCCATGCTTCTCGTTACTATGTGACGAGAAAGCATTGAGCTGGCTTTATGGCCAATCAGAAAGCCAGGCGCTGTGTAATGATGCGGCGCCCGGCTTCCTGATTGGCCGGGAAGCCGGCTCCATGATCCCTTGTTATGAGGTGACGAGGGAGCATGAAGCTGGCTTCCCGGCCAATCAGGAAGCTGGGCGCCACATCATTACACGGCGCCTGGCTTCCTAATTGGCCAGGAAGCCGGCTCCATGCTCCTTTCTCATGAGGTGACAAGGGAGCATGGAGCCAGCTTCCGGCCAATCAGGAAGCCGGGCAGCATGTAATGACGCGCTGCCCGGCTATCTGATACAGGAAGTATCGGGCTGGGTATCGGAGCATTTGGGTACTATACTCTGGTATGTTTAAACATGTGCATCGGAAGAACCAACATATATTTTAATTTAATATCACTTTGATGCAGATAATGTCACGTGGGGGCAAATCTAAGCCACAACACCATCAAGAAACTAATTTGTTAGCCATTGCACTGCCTGATTCTCCTTCACCACAGCATGATGACAGGTCATCTTTAAAGAGGAACTCCAGGAATTTAAAAAATTAACCCTTGCAGCGGGGCTACCCCCCCCCCCCCCCCCCC
>NW_017306452.1:727380-764213 GCF_000935625.1 Nanorana parkeri | reverse complement strand
CCCTGTGCGGGGGGCCCCCCCCCCCCCCCCCCCTTACACACACATACACACACACTACAAGGATAAAGTGCTCATTGTGGTCTAGGGGCTAAAATGAAGCAGATATACTCACCTGATCCTTGGTCCTGCCTAGACCAATCTCCGCAGTCTCTTCTCCCCCCAAGGTCTGGTGGTTCCAAGCCCTGCTAATGTCATCATGTCTAAGGCAAGGTCCATTCACTTGCACTAGATATGAGGATGCTGAGGGACACTCCATGGTTGTGGAGGGGGAGAGAGGCGAGTGGCCACCGCCGCAGGCACAAGGATCAGGTGAGTATATTATCTTTATTCCAGCCCCAAAAACGAGAGGATAAAGGAGAACTATGAGGTGAGTGATTTCCACTCATCCTCATAGTTCGAGCCGACGTGTGACAATGAAACTGTCACACGTCGGCTCAATAGATCGGGAAGTGAGCGAACACGTACCGGCTCTCGCTCATTTCTCGATCATCTCCCTGCAGAGAACGGTGACTGTCAGTCATTTCTCCCCGCAGGGATTCCCGCCCTCCCCGGTCCAAACCTCCAGCGCTGAGTGTAGATAGGCAGAGCCAGCTGTCACTCACGCAGCTGGGTGGATCTCAACAGCATTGTCGGGATCCGTCCCGGCTGCGCTCTCAGTATACCCCGAGCTGTAGCTCGCGATATACTGAGCTCTGGGTCACAGGAGGACGCTAGTATATGTCCTCCCATGACCTGTAACAGGGGCGTAAGTAGAAATCACAGGGCCCCATAGCAAAATTTTGTATGGGGCCCCGTGATTGCTAGTTATGCTCTTGCAGAGCCCACCATAGACTCTCTATGGTGGGCTCTGCAAGGTCTCAGTTGCGCTGTACGCCTCTTACCTGTCACCTCCGTGGTCGCCGCCGCCGGGCCCCTGCCTCCTCTTCCGTTCCCGGGCTCCGCCTCCTTCTATCGACGGGCCCCGCCTCCTCTTACATCACTGGCCCCACCTGCTCTTAGATCGCTGGCCAGTGATGTGAGAGGAGGCGGGGTTGCTGTTAGGCGGGCCCCGCCTCCTTCTTCACTGAAAATGCCGGTGTAACCGGCCTATTCTGCCGCATCTGCTGGCTGTCACTGACACAGCTCCGCAGCGGCTGTGGGGGAACGTTCTCCTTCACAGCAGCTGCTGAGCTATGTCAGTGACAGCCAGCACCCGAGACGCCATAGCGACCCAGACGGCCCACACGGCATCAGAGGGATGCCGGGCCCCCCTGTGCACAGGCCCTATAGCGGCCGCCTGTGACCCGTAAGAGAACTATGGGGAAAAACACTTACCCCATAGTTCTTTTTTAACTCTTGCAGTGCCGGGGTAGCCCCTCTGCAAGGCTTAATTTTTGCAATTCCTGGAGTTCCCCTTTAACCAACAGCAGGTTTTATTGGTGTTTCTATTTTTCTTGGACATCTAACACAATATCCTTGCTGTTCCCCATTTGCTTTTCCAAACCGCTGGGCCTCCCCCGACCTCCAAGAACGCTCCGCTGAAACAGTTCGCTGCGGTATTGACCACGACGTAAAACAATTCCATCTTTACATTTTGATTAACAAACAAATAATGATACTTTGATCACCAACGTGGACAAAAATAAAAGAGGAAAAAGGAGGGGAAAAAAAAAAGACCAAGCCGTCATTATTAGAATCCCTCAAGCCTTCAGAGCTGGAATTCTTCCCATTAGGGAAATTCTCTAAAAATGTATTCATTACACAGCGAGCGCTTAAACCATTAAGTGTCGGCGAAGAGCCGAGCTCGTTGTAGGAAAAGAACGAGATAGATCAACATCTCTAGGCAGCCCACCGGGGACCGGAGAAGACCGAGGTTAGACATTATAGACGGAGGAGCTCGCGGGGACCCGGAGAGGCAGCTAAACGCTTGTATTTGATTTGTTCTCTGGTAGGAGCAGGAATCCGATTACATGGCTGGGAATAGACCTTCCTGACAAAACAAAGGCTCTGCAATCAATGGAGAGCGGGGCAATTACCGCACTACACACCATAATACAAAGTAAAAGGCGCTCGCACCTATGTATCATAAATTAAAACGTGTTGCACTTTGAAAGCCATTTATAAAAAAAAAAAAAAAGCAGTTGTGAAAATCAATGCGCCTTTTTCTTCCATTGTTCGCGGTAACAGCGATTATTTTCAAATACCCAAAGTATTTTCTAAGCCAGGTAGATTGCATTGTTATTAATTAACGCTATAGGCGCTGGACTTATATTGGGTTTGTAGGCCTGTTATGCGTGTGTGTACATACTTCCCGACTTTCTGAGATGAGAAAGAAGGACACCTTCCAGCATAATGTATTTAAGTAATGGGCGCACCTCTGCCCTGCCCCCAGACCATTAAAGTGGATCTAAACCCAAATACAAAAATGTATCATATTGTAGCTTAGCAGTCCTTAGATGTTTAGTTATACACAAGCGGTCCACGATAATGCAGCTTAATGCTGGACTTTCATATGAGAAAGCCAAGCATCCTTTGCAAACTTAGTATCATTGAACAAGAAAACACCAACCGCAGCAATACAGTGTTGCAATCCTTTTTTTTGTATTGAATAAAAATATAATTAAAATATACTTAAACAAAGACGGTGCTTAGAAGTAGGGATGCACCGATACCGGTATTTCGGTAAGGAGTACGAGTACCTATATTTTTTTTTCTGTACTCGCCTATACCGAATACCGAGTACCGGAAGTCCCATTAAGGAAGCCCGCTGGATTGTGATGACTCGCCACCTGGCTTCCTGATTAGCAGGGAAGCTGTCTCCATGCTCCCTCACCAGGTGACCATTGAGCATGAAGCCGGCTTTCTGGCTAATCAGAAAGCCGGGGGGCACAAGTGACGAGGGAGCATGGAGTCGGCTTCCCGGCCAATCAGGAACCTGGGCAGTGTGTAATGACTCGCTGCCTGGCTTCTTGATACCGGAAGCTCAAGTTTTAGGCTAGGTATCGGAGCATTTAAGGCATGTACAAGTACTCGCCCAAATACTCGGCATTGGCACCGATACCGATACTAGTATCGGTATCGGTGCATCCCTACTTAGAAGCATCAGAAGCCAATGGCGGTCAAGATCCTGGATAAACACAACAGATGGTGTCCTAGTGCTGGACATTGAAACGAATGAAAACGTTTTTCGTTTTCATTTGTTTCACCTGGAAACAAATTATTCTGTTGTGCACATGCCTACCATTCTTTATATTATTCTACCTCATATTACAGTGTATTTAAAGCCCAAAACAAAAATGTATTATATTGCAGCTTACCAGTCCTTAGATATGGCGGCTGCACTAGTTTTCTTTTTTTTGTCTTTATTTTCACCTGGTGATCCAGCCAGTAATACACTTCCCGTCTTAGTGTGGCTCTGCCCTATGAAGGAGCAATTGAGCCACCCTTGAACATTGTCACCCTGTAGGGAGGGGCGGTGTTAGATACACTAGCAAATTTAGATGGACTCGACTAACAAATTAAAACTGCACAATCTTTAAGCAGTGAAAATAGCAGCAGTTTATTTTTTTTCCTTTTGTGATAAAGTTTTTCCATGAATGGATAAAATGTGACCATGGTAAGCCCATTCTTCAGTGTTAAATGGTTTGTCTCAACCCTCTAATTGCCACTTTGGCTGGACAGCTTGGGGATGGAAGCTGAAAAATAAAGAGACCTACTGGCTGGATCACCGTGGTGAAAATAAAGTATAAAAAAACATGTAATGCAGCTACCACATTAAAAGATTGGGAAGCTGAAATATATGACATTTTTACTTTTGGGTTTAGATACGAATGAGTTGCTCTCAAGCAAGCATTGCAATTGTGCTTTAAATTCCATCTCCGGGTAAACAAAAAAGTACCCTTGTGGTGTCCCTAGGTGACATTAAGAGTCTACCAGACCCCTGATATCTCCATAAAGGGCTTGTCAGACAGGGGCGTCCCGAGGCTCAGGTGTCACCCGGAGCGGAGACCGTTTGACACCCCCACTGTGACATCATCGCGCATGCGCAGCCATCTTGTTGACGCCTGCTGGTGGCCATCTTGGTGATGGACGCTGGCAGAGAGAGGAAATCCTTGCCACTAGATGGAGCTGAGGAGCATAGGAAATTCTTACCAGGGGCGTCCCGAGGCCGGGTGTCATCCAGAGCGGAGACCAGTTGACACTCCTCGATGCCTGCCGGCGGCCATGGTGGTGATGGACGTCGGCAGAGAGAGGAGGGGACGTTCACCCGGCGGGACGAGGTATGCCGCCGGGTCCCCTGCTCTCTCCTGACACTGTCAGGCTCTCGGTCCGTGACGAGTGCCCAACTTTTCAGAGGGGGTGACACCAAAATAACTGTCAGTCATTTTGGTATCACCCCTCCATTGGTGTCACCCGGATGCAGGCCGCACCCCCCTTGTGACGCTACTGCTGTCACATCCCCTTTGCTATCACATAGGGGCCTTGTTAGTGAAGTGAAAGAAAAAAGCTTAAAAATGAAAGTCACATATAAAAAACTGTTAGTTCCAGGCCCCCACATGCAGATGCAAACACACATCAGGTGCGCAACTTGCAAGAATGTCATTTGCGCCACACGTTATATATCGCCGTGAATGTTGGAGTGATAGCAATAATTCCAGGGTCATCAATCACTGAAGTTAATGGGGGTCAAATTTTCACCCATTTTAATCTGTTGGTCTATATAAGGTTGATTCTTCCATGTGCACAATGTCATTGCTGAGCCTCATGAAGGGGACCCTGTGTGGCCCCGAAAGCGGTTGTCCTGTTGACATGGCTTCCTAATAAATGGACATTTGATTTGTTTATCACGAAAATGGTGCGCTGGTGACACCTATCTACATTTTCACCCATAGTGATGAAAAAAAATGAAGGAGCAGGATGTAAATTTTTTTCTAGAATGATCAACATTCTAACAGTGAATGTGGCTTTCATTCGGGAAACTTCATTCATTCCAAAATCCAAAATTTGTAACGACATTCGTCAAGTTTCTGATGTCATTATACAATGTTCTGATAAAGTTTTTCATATGAACGTTGGTAAACAAAATTCTACCAGTGAATGGCAAGCTTAATTCCTATGTTCATGCCTGGTAATCACGTCAGGGCCAAACAAGATGGCCACAGCCGAAGAAAGAAGGCAGCGCGAAGATAGCGGTAGCAACAGAGGGGCAAGGGGAGATCCTGGCCGGTGCATGGCTGTAGGAGGTGCTTTCCAGGGTAAGTCTGCCACAATGTCCAAATATGCTAAAGTCACCTAAAAAAGTAGACTGGAATGAACTTATGAACTTCAGAAAAATACTCAACTCAAATCACCAAGCCAACGAAAGGGACATTGTCACCAACCTGAGAAAAGGTACAGAAAAACTGTTAGGGGAATTTATCAAAACTGGAGCAGACACAATCTGGAGCAGCTGTGCACAGCAACCAATCAGCTTCTCTCTTTCATTTTCAAACCTTAACTGAACAAACTGAAGAGAGAAGCTGATTGGTTGCCATGCACCAGATTTTGATAAATCCGCCCCCTAAGTATTTAAAATGCTTATTTGCATCATGTTTCCTTTCCATACACATTTTATTATTCTCTGGCATTCTGCCTCTGAACTTGGAGCAAAGCAAACTTGAAGCAAATTGCAGACGTATCAACCTGCAAAATCTTATTACAGGGAGGTTTCCCATCTCTTTTCAGGGAGGTGCCCTTTCTTATTTTTGTTTTTTTTTTAACAGCGGCCGTCGTCAGAATATAAAAGAAATAATAATGATAATAATGATTATATATATACATACATACATACACAAAGACACATACACACACACACACACACACAGTAAAATAAAATCCATATACCAATAATACAATAATATTATATATTCGGGAGCCGCTATCTATTAGAGGGAGACTATCTATTAGAGCAGTGGTTCTCAACCTGTGTAACCTTGGGGCCCACATTTGTCCTTGGTCATTAATCCGCGACCCAAGTCGCTCTGCAATGGAACACACTGCATTGCGGTACAGCATGTTCTGGGCGGGGCGATTGAACTGTGGGCGGGAGGTGTGTTTGGGATGCCATTCAAATGCATGGCAATGCAATGCACCTCCCCCACCAGAATTGCTTGTACAACTCCCTTATGCACCCCGTAGAGGTGCCGGGAGCCAGAATGTGACGTTACTCCAGTCCAGACGCCTCTACAGGACACACGAGATAGCTGTATGCAATGTGGAGAATATCAGGGAGACTTGAGATCCCTGAAATTGGACTACAGTACGAAAGGTCATTCCCTTAGCACAGCCATAGTTCTGCCTTTCTCCTATTATGCTATAGCCCTCTGCCCTTCTGGGAGTGTCTAATTGACGCCCCCCCTCCCCATGACACGGTGCTGTTTCATTATGGTTATGCCCTTTCCTGTGTCTGTCAGAGTCTTGCAACGCCTAAAGGGATTTGTAGTTGCACAACAGCTGGAGGGCCCAAGCTTGCCTACCCTTGCTATAGAGTGTCACTTGATTGACAGCTCTGAGCCTACTGGGACTGCTGACATCACATCCAAGATGGCGGCACCCAGCACCAGTCTCTAGGCTTTTGGATGTCTACATAAGGGAGACTTTTAGAGGTACATATCATGTATAAAATGCATTAAATGCTCATATAATCTTATGGGAAGATTGTTTTTCAAATGAATGGTCTGAGGACAGGGTCAGTGACGTCCCGTGGCCGGGTGACACCCGGAGCGGAGACCGGGTGACACTCCGCAGTGACGTCATTGTGCATTGCGCATGGGCGGTCATGTACTTCACACGTGCGAATGCATGTGACGTCTCCACGTGTGCGTGGTCATCTTGTTGACGCCTGCCGGGACCATCTTGGTGATGGACGTTGGCAGAGAGAGGAGGGGACGTTCACCCGGCGAGATGAGGTATGTTGCCAGGTGCCTTACTCTCTCCTGACACTGTCGGGCTCTCGGTCCATGGCCGAGTGCCCGACTTTTCAGAGGGGGGTGACACCAAAATGACTGTCAGTCATTTTGGCGTCACCCCTCCAATGGTGTCACCCGGGAGCGGGCCGCACCCCCCTTGTGACGCCACTGGACAGGGTCTCTTGCAAAATCATTTGAACAGGTTTACATATATATACCTATTGGGTTTCTTGTCTTGTTTTTTGGCAGCGACACCAAGCTTGCATGGAGCGCGGCGATAACAAGCCATTGTGTTTCTGTATTTGTTTTCATCCGTCTTTAATAAGCAATAGTAATATGCTTCACAAATACCCGGAGACGTCTCATCTCCGTTCCCCGCCATCCTTGGACGGCCATAAGTATAGATGGCGTTTCTGACAGCTGCGCTGGTGGAGTCCCCACCGTGCGAGTCCTTTGTACTGTCGTGGAAAATGACTGAAGTGTGCGCGTTGGATAAACTGACAACGCAGAGGCTCATTTGCAAACGCCTGTGGATAAGCGACTTTTAATGATAAAACCCCCCCAAAAAAAACGCCGGTTAAAAGAACCGGCCACGGAACACGCAGCGGATGAAACAAAAGGATCCTTCTTCCACTTTCACAGGTGGTTGCAGCTTGTGCCGGAGCTTTTATTTATTGAGCTTTGCCGTTGTTACCAAAAAGAGAGAGAGAGGAAAGCTGGATCCAATCCATGTTCAATGATGTAGACGGCGCTTAATGCGTTTCTTTAGCGGCGCCCCGTTTAAACGGTCGTGGAAAAATCTTCCTTCCACGGAATATGATGTTCGAGACAAATTATTCACTTAATTCTTTTTGGGAAATGTTTCTGTATAAAGTCAAAACATTAAATTTAGAGATAAAATAATGTCGCTTTCATGTGCACGCTCGAGTGTGCCGCCGCACGTAATGAGCGGAATGTATATGGCGGGAAATGGAGATATTAATCAAATGTAGCATTTCAAAATGCTATTGTAATTGCACTTTCCTTTCTTATGCTGTGCGCGATTTATACAAGGCAGGGCGGTTCGATGGAGCTGGAGGAAGCTCTATACCTTGGCCGTCTCTGCTCCTTCAAGATTAAAAGACGCAGAGGGGACTTGAGTTAAAAGGGTTTAAAGGAGAATTATCTGGAAATCTGATTTTGGTATTTTGTACAATGTACTCTAATGGTAAGAAAAACTGTTACTTTCCCTGATGTATCTATACTTTACTTCCCAACCTTCTGCTCTGAAATCCCATCTCATTGTAAGCTTAGGGGATTATTTATAAATCACCCAACCTGACATTCTCTCCACTAGATGGAACTGAGGAGCATAGGAAAATCTCACCACTAGATAGAGCTGAGGAGCACAGGAAATCCTTGCCACTAGATAGAGCTGAGGAGCACAGGAAATCCTTGCCACTAGATAGAGCTGAGGAGCATAAGAAATTCTCTCCACTAGATGGAGCTGAGGAGCACAGGAAATCCTTGCCACTAGATAGAGCTGAGGAGCACAGGTAATCCTTGCCACTAGATAGAGCTGAGGAGCACAGGAAATCCTTGCCACTAGATAGAGCTGAGGAGCACAAGAAATTCTCTCCACTAGATGGAGCTGTGGAGCATAGGAAATCCTTGCCACTAGATGGAGCTGGGGAGCATAGGAAATTCTTACCACTAGATAGAGCTGAGGAGCACAGGAAATCCTTGCCACAAGATAGAGCTGAGGAGAATAGGAAATCCTTGCCACAAGATAGAGCTGAGGAGCATAGGAAATCCTTGCCACTAGATAGAGCTGAGGAGAATAGGAAATCCTTGCCACTAGATGGAGCTGAGGAACATAAGAAATTCTTACCAGGGGCATCCTGAGGCCGGGTGTCATCCAGAGCGGAGACCGGGTGACATCACTCGATGAGGTATGCCACCGGGTCCCCTCCTCTTTCCTGACACTGTCAGGCTCTCGGTCCATGTTCGGGTGCCCAACTTTTTAGAGGGGGTGACACCAAAATGACTGTTAGTCATTTTGGTGTCACCCCTCCAATGGTGTCATCCCGGGTGCGGGCCGCACCCCCCCTTGTGACACCACTGATTCTTACCACTAGATGGAGCTGAGGGCCATAGGAAATTCTCACCACTAAATGGAGCTGAGGAACAACACAAACGATTGTCTCCTTGTGCTGCTTCTCCCTCCGAGCTCTGCTGTACAAGGACTGCATGATGCTGATACCAAGCTAAATACTTATGTGTATACGTAGCTTGCATTTAATGGTATATTAATGAATAAAGAGCTACATTTTAATATTTTTCTGGAGTATAGCGTTAATATGGTATCGTTTATGGACACATGGCGTGTTTCTAAAATAAAATAGCCATTTCCCCACCTAATTCAGCTTTCCATTGTACTGCAATTAAAACCAGCAGAATGCGGACACTCGGGATGAAATATGCATCACACAGCGTCTGTATCCAATAGATACACAGTGCTATTAATGAGCTTGTTGATGTATATATCCTGAACATATGGAGAATGAGACAGTAGTAAAAACCTGTATATAAGTCATCCGCTGCATTTCATTACAGAGGTAATGCCATAAGCATATCTATTATTTTAATGACTCCGAGGAGCCGTCATTCTCTCACCTTCCTCCGTGTTACATTTTTAATAACAAAGGTGTCTTATTATAAAGGGGAAACATTTGAGCGGCGAAGGATCTCTGTAAACAGATCCAGGGGTTCTTTTCTCGGATTTATTATTTTCAGTATAAATTATAAGCTCATGGAAAATAAACCGCGCACATTGGAGGGGATACGTTACCCAATTTATCCTCAGCACACCTATATCCTATATGGACACTGATTTATCCCCAGGACACATATATCCTCTATGGACACTGATTTATTCTCAGGACACCTATATCCTCTATGGACACTGATTTATTCTCAGGACACCTATATGCTATATGGACACTGATTTATCCTCAGGACACATATATCCTCTATGGACACTGATTTATTCTCAGGACACCTATATGCTATATGGACACTGATTTATCCTCAGGACACATATATCCTCTATGGACACTGATTTATCCTCAGGACACCTATATCCTCTATGGACACTGATTTATTCTCAGGACACCTATATCCTATATGGACCCCAATTTATCCTCAGCACACCTATATCCTATATGGACCCCAATTTATCCTCAGGACACCTATATCCTATATGGACCCCAATTTATCCTCAGGACACCTATATCCTATATGGACCCCAATTTACCCTCGGGACACCTATATCCTCTATGGACCCCAATGTATCCCCAGGACACCAATATCCTATATGATCACCAATTTATGCTCGGAACCATTGGTGTCCAGTCTTTGTTTTAAAAATCAGTAGAAGTTATGTTTTCCACAAAGTGCTCAGTTGTTCCTCCCACCAACTCCCAGGTCCCATTGTCCTGTAGTGATGCAGGGATCAGAGGAAAAAAACCACTGAGCACAGCAGAGGGGCACGGGAGACCGAGATTCCTGGTAGTGTCAGTAGGAGGAACCACTGAATGCAGTGGGGGGGGGGGGGCATGGAAGAGCGACACTCCTGGAAGTGTCAGTGGGAAGAACCACTGAATGCAGTGGGGAGGCACCGGAGACTGACACTCCTGGTAGTATCAGCGGCAGGAACTACTGAATGCAGCGGGTGCACGGGAGATCAACACTCCTGGAAGTGTCAACGGGAGGAACACTGAATGTAGTGGGGCCATGGGACATCAACACTCCTGGAAGTGTCAGCAGGAGGAACCACTGAATGCAGCAGGGGGCAGGGAATCAACACTCCTGGAAGTGTCAGCTTCTTAAGAAAGTTCACCTGGTGATCTCTGCGGCACAGGCAGCATTTTTTGCAGGTATTTCTTTCATTAGCATTGACTTCTGTGCAGGGGCGTAACTAGAAATCACAGGGCCCCATAGCAAAATTTTGTATGGGGCCCCGTGATTGCTAGTTATGCCACTTGCAGAGCCCCAGCGGAGAGTGACCCTGCAGATCCCACCATAGACTCGCTATAGTGGGCTCTGCAGGGTCTGAGATCTCCTACCTGTCAGCGCCTCTGTGGTCGCCGGGCCCCGACTCCTGTTCAGTCCCCGGGCCCCGCCTCCTCTGCTATTGGGTATCTGCTATCACGGGTTTCTTTTAAAGGAGAACTATGAGGTGAGTGATTTTCACTCACCTCATAGTTCTAGCTGACCTGTGACAATGAGACTGTCACAGGTCGGCTCAGTAGATCGGGAGGTGAGCGAACATATACCGGCGCTCGCTCACCTCTCGATCCTGTCACGGCTCTCTGCCGTGACAGGGGAGGGTCTGGATTCGCTTCAATCCGCCAGCGCTGACTGGCGGAACGGACGGGGGAGGGGGCGGGTACAGCTGGCTCTGCCTCTAGATAGGCAGAGCCAGCTGTCAGTCACGCAGCTGGGTGGATCCCGGCACAATTGTCGGGATCCGCTTCAGCTGCGGCGTCTCAGTATACCGCAAGCTACAGCTCGCGGTATACTGAGCCTAGGGTGACAGGAGGACGCTAGTTTGTGTCCTCCCGTTACCCTAAGGAGAACTATGGGGAAAAGCCCTAACCCTATAGTTCTCCTTTAACAAATGTAGCAGCTAACAACTGAAGCATAACGCACATACTAAATTATGCATGTGAGTTTGTGATTGAATGTGTTTCACCTTCCTCCGTTTGTAAAGTCACCTCTTGCAGTTTAATGTCAATGATCTGTGATGCGCTGAAAGCCAAATAACGGGTTCTATTTTTCTGATTTATAGGTGCAGAAAATACTTGCCGAGCACTTTGCATGGCCCATATAACAATGCCAAGCATCTTCATTTTTATCTTGCTCTGCATTCCACAATAAGCTCTCAGCAAACTCCGCCAGGTGCTGTCACCTAAGCTTCATTTACATTCAAAATTAATTAATGAGAGCTTGGCTTTGGCCATAAACCACCCAGAATTCATTGCCAACATCTGGAATGTATCCTTTTATGAGCAGAAGTATTCTTCATATCAGGCTGAGTTTTCCATTAAAGTGCTTCTGGTGTGCATTGCATATGTAGCCCAATCTTCTTTAACCTTTACATTTAATTTATTTAGACTGTTAAATAACTGTCGAAAGGTGGTCTCCCTTTGCAGAAATTCTCGCTCACCTCCTGCGGTGCCCTGACAGGGGTTTTAAAATGATTCCTGCTATTCCCATAGCTGTACCATCAAAAGTACCAATGCTTAGAGGCTCTTTACTTCACCCTTTCCTCCCTCTCTTCTTCCAGGGATAAACTTGTCTTGCTTAGTTATACACAAGCTGCCAATAATCATGCAGCTAGTGCTGGACTTTCTTATGAGAAAGCCAAGCATCCTCTGCAAACTGAGTATCAATGAATAAGAAAAGGAAGAGCGCAGCAATATAGTGTAGCAATCCCTTTTCAATGATTGAATAAAAACGTAATACATTCTACTCAAACAAAGTATATACTTGGAAGCATCAGAAGCCCATGGCAGTCAAGATCCGGGGTATACTCAACTGACGGTGTCCTTGGAAACATGTGCACAAACTCCCAGACGGGAGCAGAATACTCATTCTATACCATTGTGTATTTTAGTCTACCTTATATTACAGCGTATCTAAATGCAAAAACAAGGAATTAATATATTGCAGCTTACCATCGCTTAGATATGGTGGCTGCATTAGTTTTCTTACATTTAACTGTTTTACCCTTTATTTTCACCTGGTGATCTGGCCAGTATCACACTCCCTGTCCTAAGGTGCCCATTCACCAGGAAGGTGCGGTCAGGGGAGGCAGGTGAGGCAGAGCCTCACCTAGTATTATGGAGGAAAATGCTGTCAGCTTCAAGTCTGAAGCTGACAGCTTTTTCTCCATTCAGAATGGCTTGTTACAGGTTACACAGCATGGAAAGCCTCCCCGCTGTGTAACCTGTCATGGACGGAGCGCTGCCTGTTAATTACAGGCAGCGCTGCATCTGGCTTTTGACAGCTAGTTAGGTTACACAGCAGCGGGCTTCCCCACTGCTTGGGTAACCTAAAATAGTGAGGCAAGAGCTGTCACAGCCTCTACTCTGTGTTAGAGGCATGAGCTCTGTGGATGGCTTGGACCAATGGCAAAGCGCCATTGGTCCAAGCTGTCCAATAAAAAAAAAAAATACTGAGGACATCGATCTCAATGCCTCACCACTGACTCACCACTGACGAGCAAGTGACGGAAAGGGAGGCTCCTCCCTGATTGCAAGTACGATCTGCCTGTCCAAGATGGGCAGATCGTACGTTTTTTTAATTACTTTACAACCCTCGCACAACTAAAGTCTTGCGAGGGTTGTACAGTGTATGGCCAGCCTTAGGGTGGGTCCACTCTATAGAGCCACCCTAGGGCAGCAGCGTTGTCACCCTGTGGGGAGGGTAGTTGTAGATGGACTTGGATAACAAATACTTTTGGGATAAAGGTTTTACATAGATATAAAAAAAAACATGGTAAGCACCCCTGTCGGTGTTAAATGGTTTGCTTCAACGCTCTATCTGCCTCTTTTGCTGGACAGCTTGGTCTGGGTAGGAAATTGTAAAATAACAGACTTACTGGCCGGATCTCCAGGTGAAAATATTCAAAATGTTCCGAAAAAAATTGCTCTGCTGAGAAATAATATAGAGAAAAACAAATGCTACAGACTTTTTTTTTCTGTAGTTTTTTTTCTCAGCAGAGTAATTGTTTTGGACATTTTGAAAGCATAATGGTTATTGGTCATTTTATTTTAAATCTTGCAGGTTAAAAAAAATTAAAGTGCATCATATTCGTCGTTTAAAACCCCAGTTATGGAGTGAATATTTTGTAAAATAAATCTTCTTAAATGGAATAAAAAAAATAAAAGGATTTGTACGTGGACTCCCTAAAACAAAAATGTAAATGAAAAAAATGTAGCGAGGACGAATAAACCCATCTGCAGTGTAAAAACTTAGCAACACCAGCTGAGCACACTTTACTCTCTATTACAATCTCCTCCCGCGAGTGCTTCCTGCAATTGGCTCAAGACACTCTGAATTATAGTGCCAGTTTGTCAGTGGACCTCAATCACAGCAGAAGAAAGTCTACTTTATCTTCCCGTGTCACACAGTAATTTTGTCCTATCATCCTCGACTTGGAATAGAGAACACTTAATCAAAATGTCACTGGGTTGATTTTCTTGTTCTGTATTGTGTTATCTATGTATAACTTGCACATATATTGCTCGAGCAGCTTGTGCAATTCAGTTCCCCTCTCATATAATTTATCATGGACGTTTTCTCTCGCTCTCCTCGACTGTGCGGCAAGCCAGAGAAAGACAGGAATTATTGGATGTCTTTTCGGCTCTACCGGGAGGTGGAAAAAAAAAAGAAAAGAAAGAAGCGAGTCCATTTCCCTGAGTGCAATTGCTGTCTTCTATTCCCAAAGATTCAGTGCAGGTTAATCTACAGTGACAATGCGTGTCGGGGCCTTTGCATAAATATTAGGGAGACGCTATATGGCGCTTAGTCATTTGAGGCAAGGTAAGGATTTTAGAAGGGTCACCTCAAAGTATAAAGCGGCCTCCAGGAATGATTTTTACGGAATCTGCTGGGGGTCAGCAAAATCCGGGAGATGTGTTTGGTAAGGTCAGAAAATCACAAATCTGTGTTTCTCCTTTATGGCAGAACACCAGGTTATTCCTTATTTAATGTGTTGCTCACTAATTCAGATCATACTATATTTTCCTCCTTTCTGAAGCCGTCCCCTTGCAGACTCACTTTTCCTGGTCCTGTCCTTCGTTCCTCTTCTGAGCTGAAGGATGGCCAGTGTCCACCAAACCATTTTATGAGAGCCCAAGCTGTCAAGAAGCACCCGCTACAGACTCGATTCTCCTGGTCCTGTCCTCCATTCCTCTTCTAAGCTGAAGAATGGCTAGCGTCCTCCCACCCAATTCGTGAGAGCCAAAGCTGTCAAGAAGCACCCGCTGCAGACTCGATTTTCTTGGTCCTGTCCTTCGTTCCTCTTCTGAGTTAAAGGATGGCCAGCATCCTCCAACCCATTTCATGAGAGCCCAAGCTGTCAAGAAGCACCCACTGCAGACTCGATTCTCCTGGTCTTGTCCTCCATTCCTCTTCTGAGGTGAAGGATGGCCAGCATGCTCCAACCTATTTCATGAGAGCCCAAGCTGTCAAGAATCACCTGCAGACTGGATTCTCCTGGCCCTGTCCTCCATTCCTCTTCTGAGCTGAAGGATGGCCAGTGTCCTCCAACCCATTTCGTGAGAGCCCAAGCTGTCAAGAAGCACCCTCTAGGGCTGTGTCATCTCATCACACCAGTCTGGGCTCCCAGACCTGATGTACACAATGGCCCTCCTTAAGTGAGGGCTGTTCCATGCATCAATTAAGACTTCCTTCTACCACTGCCAGAGGACAAGAGGAAAGACCCATGATGTCACCAGACTCATTAGAGGAAACGTTAGGTGGACTTTTTCAACGAATGGGGAGGGTTCAAGAAGGGTTAAATAGGCTGCAGGGGGAGGCAAAACTGCTTTCTTCTTCAACTTTTTTCATTTATCCATCCCCCTTGAACTAGCAGACCCCTTACCAATTTTCTTGTACACTAAAACTGGGTATATTTATATTTTCTTAATGTACTGGACGAAGCTCGCAAGGGTTTAGATTGTAAGCTCTCACGGGCAGGGCCCTCCTTACCTGTTAACTTAAATCTAATGTCTTCCTTATATTGTAAAGCACTGCGTTAACTGTTGGCGCTATATGAATCCTATATAATAATAATAATACCCGTATACATAATAATAATATACGCAGCTCAATGGGGGTAATCGGAAATCAATTTTGGCGAAATCGCTCTTCCCTTCATATTTCAACGACAATTGTTCTATCATACAGAAGCCTCATCTGTTAACAGTCGATGGCATTATCGTCTTCCTTTAACATAAAGGACCAATTGGCGGCAGAATAGACGAGGAGGAGGCAACAAAGTACCCGCATGTCAGCTGTAGAGAACGATTCCGAGACTCTTCCCTGCTTAGTTAGTTTTGAAGTGTAAAAGTGTTTGACAACCATCGAGGGATCCCTGCCAACTCAATCTCGGTAATGTCAAAACAGAGAGCGCGCACGTACGCAAAAACGTTGGGGGGAAAAAAAGGAGTGTGCTGCAAATGCGTTTAGACGGCAGATTTCATTGATGTGTTTTGTCTCTGCAAATGACTTTCCCCCCGGAGAGTTACATGAAAGGGCCGCTCTGACAGGATGCATATGACTTGTGAAGACACCAAAAAGCCTTTTCCTATAAATTGTCACCTTAAAATCAAGAAGCAATATGCTGCGCCGTCTGCCGAGATGGACTAGACGGCGTTGGGCTGTGATCACTATGAAGAAGAGATTTTGTAAAACGTTGTTTTTTAAGTACGGCAAGGTTCTAACGCGTTGATCTGATGTGATGAAGTGGGATTTGCTTTGATACAGAGAACGGAGCTGATTTAAAGGGCGACCAAGGAATATAATGTGTATGTTCATGTTTAAAGGGGCCGTCCAAGTGATATTTTAGTTACAGGGAGAGCCCGCTGGGCTTGGTTATCTTAAAGGGGTTCTAAACCCTCCGTTTTTTTTGCTCATATCTACTGCTAGCATGCAGTAGATATAGGCAAGAAGTGTAAAAAAACGCTCGTTCCCGCGCCAAGAATCAGGAACAGCTCGTACGGCCGCAAAGGATCTTGGGGCGGGCGCATGCGCAGTTCCGATTCTCGGCCGGGAGACGAGCAGAGACGCAAGGTAAGTCTATGGGCGCGTGCCCCCGCCTGCAGACAACGCTGGATCGGAGAGACAGAGCAGTCAGCGCTGGATCGGAGTGACGTCACACCACTGGAGGGACAGATGAAAACATGGGGAAAGAAGAGGAAGATCGGAAAAAGAAACATCATTTAAGGTAAGTACTGGCATTTACATTTTTTGCCTTTAAAGTCACTTTAAGGGCCCATTTACACATCACTGTTCTTGTGCATTGCGTTAACACAGGTTGGGTCATGAATTATTGTGCGTTGTATTGTGGCAGCCCATTCACTTTCAATGGGCTGTCAAGACATAGGAATGGGCCAAAAGCACATGTGGCATAGCGTGCTACTATGCATGCTAGCACCTTAAGGAAATACATATTGGTCGGAGTTGTGTTGCCTTAGTGCACTGGGGTGCCAAAACAAATGGCAAAAATTAATGGCACTGTAACAAGCTAAAGCATGTAACATGTTACAGTGCACTTCAAAAATGTATTTCAAGCCTAATAGTGAGAACTCCCTGCCATAATTCTTGACTTTATCCCTGCCCACCTGGGAGTTTTGGGTGTCCCAACCCAAGATATCACCCAGCGCACACTAGTTGTGCTAGTGCATTGCATTGCCATTCATTCTCAATGGCTATCTAATGCACCTCCCAGGGGTCATGTTTCAGAACAACTCCTACTCTATCAGTTTGACTTCCCTAAACTTCCTGTCAAGTCAAAGATCACAAGAGACAGAGCAATCTCCATCAGCTGTCCAACTGCTAGCTTGGAGAAAAGAAGGGAGGGGAGCAAGGAATAGGGGAATGGCTTGCCTTGCTATATCTGTTTGTTGTGCAGGCGCACACAGCTTATTAGCACTAGACATGTGCATTTGGATTCGGACGAACCTGCAAACCAACAAAATTCAGTTGATTCGGCGGTTCATGTGAAATAACACATTTTTGTATACGCCCGAATATACTAAAACGATATTCGGGCATATAAAATTAATTATCAGAACATGCGGTGGCCATATTGGCTACTTGTGCGTTCTGCGCATGCCCGCCGCCATCTTGGAGGCGGGGTGCATAATGTCACATGACGCCACATCATGGGTGACGTTATTCGCAAAACGAGCGGCAGCCAAATCGGCTTCTAGCTTGTTCTGTGAGTGCGTGCCACCATTTTGGAGTATATCTTGGTAAACACCAAGATGGCGGCGCCCACATATTCGGGTACCGCCATCTTGGTGTATACCAAGATATACTCCAAAATGGAGGCACGTGTGCACAGAACGTGCTGGTGGCCGATTCCGCCGGCTCTTGTTCTTCAGTTTCTTTGTGCGGTTTTCAGATTTGGAGGCTCGTTGCCTCCGAATCCGAACCAGCATTAAAATTTGTTTCCATTGACGAAACGATTGAAAACTATTCAAAGATGGTGGCGTGCAAGCGCAGACTGTGCCGGCAGCCGATATGGCCCCCGCTCATTCAGCGTGTGACTTCACACTGGAAAAGCAGAATAAGTGGTGGCCATGTCGGCTGCCGGCGCGTTCTGCACTTGCGCGCCGCCATCTATGAGTGTATCTTGGTGTATACCAAGACATATTCAAAAATTGCGAGGCGCCAGCGCAGAACGTGCAAAACGAATTGATGTATGCCCAAATATAGTTTTAGTATATTCGGGCATATAATACATTTGTTGTTTCGGATTCAGACGAACTGCCGAATCAACTGAATTTTGTTCTTTTGCAGGTTCGTCCGAATCCGAATGTACATGTCTACTAATTACAGTGGCGTCACAAGGGGGGTGCGGCCCGCACCCGGGTGACACCATTGCAGGGGTGGCACCAAAATGACTGACAGTCATTTTGGTGTCACCCCCCTCTAAAAAGTCGGGCACTGGGTCATGGACTGAGAGCCCGACAGTGTCAGGAGAGAAGAGGGGACCTGGCGGCATACCTCATCCCGCCGGGTGAACGCCCCCTCCTCTCTCTACCGACATCCATTACCAAGATGGCCTCCGGCAGACATCAATCCGAGGTGACACCCGACCAGGTGACGCCCGACCTCGGGACGCCCCTGACTAATTAGCACATACACGGGTGGCTCCATAGGACCCTGCAGGGGAAAGGAGCCAACCGAGGACTGGCTGAAACTATAATCTTGAAACATCAAGGAGCAGCATCCATTGTAAGTGATGTAATCAGCATTTCAAAAAGCTTAAAAACATTTTGACTTTAATCCTCCTCTGCTCTATCCAAAGCAAAGAAAGTTTTGGCTAGACATTCACTTCAAGTAATACATTTCAACCTTCATGATTCACCGTTTGGCTATTCACATTAACAATTAGCTATACTGAATGGTGTGCCCTATGTTCTAATAACAAATGGGGGGAAAAGAAAACTCAATAGGAAACATTTTGTTTATTTTGTTATGTTTTTACTCCTTTTATTTTCCGTCACTTTGTTATCACCGCATGAAAAATTCCCCTGTGAATAGTGAAGGACATTATTTAAACAAAGGTTTGTTTTGTTTTCTGCTATTTGCTGCTATCCCCCCCCCCGCACCCTCCCTGACATCCTCCACAATATCCTATAGAGCTAATTGTCAACTATTTACTCCGGAATAATAGGCGGGAATTATGGCGGAACAAAGAGAATATCAGAGCAGACAATCAGTTCTTCTTTGAGAACAGAGAATATTCAAGAAAAAAATAAAAAGGTGATTTTCGTTGAAAGTAAAGAGCGTAATTTTGTGCTGATTTCCTTCCCCGTAAAAACTTCACATGTCATCAAAGGCAAACAAATGCAAATGCCTGTAAAATTTTCTTGTGAAAACACGAGGAACAAAGTAATGTAAAGAGTCGGGATTTCAGACTTTCTCCCTTGTCTAGTCTTCCGATCTCATGATTGTTGATGCGGGAGCCGAGCCAGAGTGTGCCGGGCTGGGAGAGGACTTATCAAGAAAAATCTCACGGTATATATTTTCCTTTCTTTATTATGTTCAGGACTAAAAGTTAAAGGGTTATTAAACCCTCCGGTGTTTTTGCATATATCTACTGCTAGCAAGCAGTAGATATATGCAAAAAGTGTAAAAAAAAATGTTTAAACGTACCTGTGTCTTCCCTGCGCGCTCCCGTCCGACAATGTGAAAATTCTCGGGCGGCCGCAGAGCATCTTGGGGCGGGCGCATGCGCAGTTCACATTTTCGGCCAAGAGACGTGGAGAGACACAAGGTAAGTATATGGACGTGTGCACCCGCATGCAGACACCGTGGGACAGGAAGTGCCAGCAAGCTCAGAGGAGTCAGCGCTGGATCGGAGACACAGCGCTGGAGGGACAGATGAAAAGGACAGTAAAGAAGAAGAAGATCGGATTAAGAGACATCATTTAAGGTAAGTGATTTAATTAACATTGGGGGGAGGGGAAAATATCTTTGACTTTAATGTCACTTTAAAACTATAACACGTCATTATTTAAATAGGACATATTGCATATTAATATTTGATATTCTAGTCGGGAGGTGGGGCTCTAGGTTCTTATATACATTCCTAAATGTTCTCCTGAATAAAGAATGTTGATGGAGTTCAGTATCTCACGTTCAAATGTAGTTGGGCTGAACCACTTACTCATCTGCCCTTTCCTCCTTGTTCTGTTCAGACCAGGCTGTATTAAGTTTCAATTAGAGATAGAAGGTCTGCCAGCAAACAGGTGGGTTCTCACATGAGAAAACCCATAATACTCTGTTACAAAGGTTTACTGGTTGCACCTTACAGGTGAAACTCGAATAATTAGAATATCATGCAAAAGTAATTGCAGTAAGTGCTGCAAAAGGGGCCCAAACAAAGTACTGAGTACATATGCATGCTTGTACTTTTCAGGGGTCCGATATTGTTCTATGTATAATCCTTGTTTTATTGATTGCATGTAATAATCTACTTTTCTGAGGTTGTGGATTTGGGGTTCTTGGGGTTTTCATGAGCTGTAAGCCATAATCATCACAATGATGACAAATCATGGCTTGAATTATCTTGCTTTGCATGTAATGAGTCTCTCTCATATATTAGTTTCACCTTTTAAGTTGCATTAGTGAAATAAATGAACTTTGCACGATATTCTAATTATTCGAGTTTCACATGTATGTAAAAGCTGAACTCAAGGGAAAAATACCTTTTCCACACACGCACCCAGAGCCATTCTATAGTTTTATTTTAATCTTCTAAAACCCTCATTAACTTACTTGAATCCTCTGTCATGTGACCATCTGTGCTGCCACTTTCCGTAATGGAGACTCAAGTCTAAATGCACCACGCCCCCTAAATGCATAGGCACAGCTGAGCTGAACCAGTTACTCATCTGCCCTTCCCCCTGCTCTATTAAGACCAGGCTGTATAGCATTTCAATTAGAGATAGAGAGTCTGCAAACAAACAGATACTGCTGGGCTCTCGCTTGAGAAAACCCATAATACTCTGTTACAAAGGTTTAATGGTTGCACTTTATATAAAAGCTGAACTCTAGGGAAAAAACACCTTTTCAACACACCCACCCAGATCCATTCCATAGTTTTATTTTAATCTTCTGAAGCCCTGATTTACTTACCTGAATCCCATGACCATGTGTGCTGCCACTTCCAGGAATGGAGACCGGTGATTGAAAGCTACTCTCCGTACAGCAGACCGGTATTGTTGTGTCTCTGGTGCCAAGACATGATTAGCACTGTAAGACTAGAGAACCCTGTAAGGATCCTTTGATGGACCCTGTTGACAGTCAACGGGCCAGTGTACATGTCACCACAGAGCGACATGGGCACTGCAAAAAGTGAGATTTGCTAGAGGACAGGTGAAATGGAAAAGGAAGATCAGCTGCAAGGAGGCCACAGCCAGTGCTGGTGGCTAAGCTTTGCCCTATGTCTGCCTTTTTTGGGCACAGCTTCCAGAGTTCAGTTCCTCAATAAAGCCATGTTGGGTCACTGGTTGCCAGGAGCTGGACAGGATGCCAGCCAGAGCGTCCCAGGTTGCTAAGTACCAGGGGAGATGCAGAGCCTATGGAGGGGGGCATCACTTTTGTGTCTGGTGGCATTGTCTCCTCTCCTCTACATTGTCTCACCTGGTTTTTAGCAACCTGGGACACTCTGGCAACCTGATGTCACTGGTCGGTGTCCCAGGTTGCTAAGAGTGGGGTGGGGGGGTGCAGGGTGAAACGATGCGTAAGGCCCCAACACATTGCCCCGCCTGGCTTTCAGCAACCTAGGATGCTTTGGCCAGAAAGGGGGAGGCAGGCACACTTTAAACATTGCCGCCACGCCTGCCGCCCCCTCACGCGACCCAAAGAGATGCCACCTCAAAAGGATGGCCCTGCTTCTAATACACAGAAGATGACAGATGACACAGAAAGAACTAAGACCATTGGATCAAAAAGACTTCAAGGCAACAAGCATTCTGAGGGCCGCCTGGGCGATCTGTGACCGCGCGGCATGATACCGCACAGATTGCCATGCGGTCACAGAGTCACCCCTTCACCGACGATCTCTCTCTGAGTGCCATTATTTTCTAATGGCACCCCAGTTGCACCAGGGCGGATCACGTGGTCTACCGCTGACTGGCGGAACGGACGGGGGAGGGTACAGCTGGCTCTGCCTCTACTGTAGATAGGCAGAGCCAACTGTCAGTCACGCAGCTGGGCGGATCCCGGCACAATTGTCGGGATCCGCTTCAGCCGCGGCATCTCAGTATACCGCGAGCAGCAGCTCGCGGTATACTGAGCCTAGGGTGACGGGAGGACGCTAGTTTGTGTCCTCACGTTACACTAAGGAGAACTATGGGGAAAAGCCTTAACCCCATAGTTCTCCTTTAAAGACTAATCATATCGCTTGGCCGATGCATTGCGGAAATTTGGCGTCGCGGCTTAGAGATTTCATAAAGGGGGTGTTAGGATTTCTGTGTCACAAAGCGCCGGATGAAATAAAATAGCGCATTCTTTGTGATTTCCATGTTTTGTATTCCGTTTTGCTCCAAACACACTGAAAAGCTCAATGACCCACCTTTACATTTCCGCTCACACCGCGGCTTTTAAGCCACGCGAGGCCTTTATTAAGAGCTGAATAGCCAATGTATGAGAAACGCTGAATGTCAATTTACAGAACAGGCTCGGGCTCTACATTTGCTGCATTCATGGAACGCCGTCTCATTGGCTTCTTCCACTCATGGTTTCTGGATGGCATCATGGGCGTCCATGCCAACGCAGCAAAGGGCTAAAATTCACAAATCAGCGGGTACATTTCTAAATCGATATTAAAGTCAAAAGCTTTTTAAGGTATTTCAAATGTTGATGAAATCGCTTACAATGGATGCTGCTTCTCGATGTTTAAAAGTGTTAAGCTGAATAAGCTGGTCTCCTGAGCACTGGTCCTGATATCCTGTTTTACGGTGACCCCTTTCCCTTGCAGGGTCCTATGGAGCCACCCTTGTGTGTGCTAGTAAGCTGTGTGTGTGGCTCCTTTCCCTGGCAGGGTCCTATGGAGCCACCCTTGTGTGTGCTAGTAAGCTGTGTGTGTGGCTCCTTTCCCTGGCAGGGTCCTATGGAGCCACCCTTGTGTGTGCTAGTAAGCTGTGTGTGTGGCTCCTTTCCCTGGCAGGGTCCTATGGAGCCACCCTTGTGTGTGCTAGTAAGCTGTGTGTGTGGCTCCTTTCCCTGGCAGGGTCCTATGGAGCCACCCTTGTGTGTGCTAGTAAGCTGTGTGTGTGGCTCCTTTCCCTGGCAGGGTCCTATGGAGCCACCCTTGTGTGTGCTAGTAAGCTGTGTGTGTGGCTCCTTTCCCTGGCAGGGTCCTATGGAGCCACCCTTGTGTGTGCTAGTAAGCTGTGTGTGTGGCTCCTTTCCCTGGCAGGGTCCTATGGAGCCACCCTTGTGTGTGCTAGTAAGCTGTGTGTGTGGCTCCTTTCCCTGGCAGGGTCCTATGGAGCCACCCTTGTGTGTGCTAGTAAGCTGTGTGTGTGGCTCCTTTCCCTTTGCAGGGTCCTATGGAGCCGCCCTTGTGTGCGCCAGTAAGCTGTGTGTGTCTCCACAAACATACAGGCACAGCAACGCAAGCCACTTCCCTCACTGAAATCTCAACCTGTTAATTTATTTTAAAGGTAATTTTGAGTCTTCTTAACTGTACAGCTTTTATTAAAATATTATCTGGTGATCCTTGCTCAGGCACTTCCTGTTATGGAGTGACAACTCTCTCCCAATGGTGCCCCGGCATTGTCACCCTGTCTCAAAGGCTTCCGATGCAGACTAAAAGTGGCCGTGCCGACACACAGTTCTGAGCAGACATGGTCTTCCGTAGTATCAAGAAGCCAATGGTGGAGCAAGTGCATGTAGACGGAAAGTAGGTGAGAAAGGCTGGAGGAGATCCGCAGCACAAAGGTGGAAAAAACTATTTTCTACAAAAAATGTTTTAACTTACAGTGCTTTAGTGCTGTCATCCACAAAGGGTTTAGTTCTATTATAGAAAAAAAAAAATATATATATATACACTGAGTGGCCAGATTATTATGACCACCCCATCAGTACTTCGTTGGACCTCCTTGTGACTCCTCGAGATGGTGAAAGGTGATGCGAGGAATCTGACACGGCACTGTTGCCCTTCGGTTGTCTTGTACCAGTCTTGCCACTCATTATATAACATTTTCAGGATTTTTTTTGTTGTTGTTGTGCCACTTGTGTCCCATTGTGGAGATTTCCCTTCACTTCATGTCCTTTAAACACAACAAGAATTGAGATGGAATCTCTCCAAAGTGAGGTAATTCCCTTTAAATGTTCTTATTGGAAGATTTTCCCTTTGTCCTAGTGACAACTCATAATAGAGAATAGAGTAGATGAATAGGATGCTTTAACGCAATGCATGTTAATGCGCAAGATAACGTGAGTAAACTGTGTAGGCATGGATGGGTCCTGAGTGTCAGGGTTAGCATTTGACTTAGGGTCAGCATTAGGGTCCGGGTTAGAGTTAGGGCTCGCATTAGGGTAAGCATTAGCGTGTTCTATTATAAACAATTTACAGAGCCACTCACCCTGCGAATCTCTGTTAATGTTTTTTCTGTGCGGGGCAAAAAGGAATGTTCTTAGTATATTTTCTTTTCAGGTCAAATGGAATGTAATACATTATTATGACCACTAGATGGAGTTGAGGAGCAAAGGAAATACTTATTTTCTATGCTCCTCAGTTCCATCTAGTGGACATAACGCAATATTACATTACATTCAATCTGAAAAGAAAATATTGTAAGAATGTACCGTTTTTGCCTCTATCTGGACAGAACGAACGTTCACAGAGATTTGCAGGGTGAATGGCTCTGCGAACAGTTTATAAATGTCTATATGATGTGATAGCAATCAAGTCAATAAACCGTTTTGAAGTGCGAGTGACTTTATACATACAGATTAGAAATACACCCCATTGTGTCAACAGGTTGCGGGCTGTGTTCATAAGCTAGCTTTCTGAGATCAATTAGAATTAGAAATTGGTAATTTCTCTGCAGGATTCATTTCAGCAAAATCACTCGGCTCATCCTAGCTAATCTTTTATTTGCATTGTTCTTACCACTGATATCTATAGTATTTTTTTTGTATTTAAATTACGTTTCAAACTATACAAATGTGGGAAGATGCCAAGATCTCTGAAAGCAAAAAGCAAGTGTGAAGCTTGACAGTAAACAAAATATTATAAAATCACGTATAAAAATACAAGTATAAAACATTTTAAAAAATAAGAAAACAAATTTGCCAAAAAAATAGGGCTGCGGAAATTAACGATTAATTACACGATTAATCGTTAAAATTTTTGATCGATTACAATTATTTTGATCAAATATGAAAACACTCACCTCTACGCTGGCTTCCGGGTCTTACGGGAGTCCCGTCGGAGATCCGGTGACATCACAGACATCGACATCACCGGACTCCTCCCCCTTCCCTTCGTTAGCCGACGGCGCCACTTGGGCCGGTGATCTGTCGACACTTATCGAGTTCTGCGACCGCCTGACTTCCAGTTTCGTTACAACTAAGAGGTTTGCCCAAGAAACTTGTTCTGCATAAGCGCCAGCCAAGGCATTGGTCTATACAAATACAGCACAGCAATTAAGTAATATAAAGAACTAGGATCACACGAATCCAGCACGTTATTATTCTGAGTTGCCCCACTCAAGCAGCGGCCATATTAGGTGGGGCACGTGAGATTAATAACGTGCTGGATTAATCCTGAACGTGCTGGTGTGATCCTAGTTCATTTTATTACTTTATTGCTGTGCTGTATGTGTATAGGCCAATGTAGTTGATGATGCAGTGACATGCACTGGGGAAAACTTTCATAGTTCATTTCTAATTATTTTACAATGGAAAATTTTAATAAGCTACAGAGTGGAACGTTGTACGCAGGCAATCACCTTGATTGTTTGTGTGAAGTAAACAGGGAGCGCAATCCAGATTTTTGTCTTGTTTTTTTTTAATGGAATCTTGCCCATAAACACTGATACAATGACATCAATAGTACTGGAACCTTGTGCATAAGTCGTAGCGTATTAGTGTTTACATTGTTTAGTTCAGCTTCACCTTAATTACAGTCCCCAGCAATGAAAAATAATTAAAACATGCCAAGGAAGAAATATAATTATAAACTGTGTTTTATACAATTCAAAGGTCAGAGAAAAGTGAAACACAACTTCCTTTTTGCTTGTAAAATTTTCAATTTGATATTCTGTCTACTTTTTTTTTTTTTTAAGTAACCACAAATGAGTTCTCTTTAACAATAATTGTATTTGTGGTCTGTAAACAATGAAACCGCCATTTGAACATTTCTCTTTTCTGTTAAGGGAATTGTAAAGTCCCAGCATATCCTTTCCTGTTATAACATCAGCATTGTAATAAGAATACATACTGGAGATGTTTCTAATAATACAATTGTAGCGCCCATCACCTTTTGTGATGTGACTACTATGCATTTAGTGATAGCCAGGGCTGTAGACAGCCTGGCTGGATTGGTAGCGGCGATTATGTGGTTAATCCCAGGTGTCTGGCATTGCCTGTACCCCCCTGGGCAGAGTGTGACTCTGTCATATTGTGGGACAGCCAATGGTAGACACTGTAATACTGTATGTGTACAGTACAGCAGCCAATCACTGGGCTTCCCCCACCCCCCGCCAGCTGCCTCTCTCTCCGCAACTCTCCTTGTTGGCCTCCTCCCTCTCCACCGTGGTTTTCGGGGTCCCCCGCTCTTCTGCAGGACCCGGGACCGCAGCAAGGTAGTTCAGGATGGAGAGCGGGGAGCAGAGAGGGACGTTCTCAGCTCTGCTCCGTGTAAACACTAAGATGGGAATGCTGCAATCGCAGCCTTCCCATCGCAGCTGCCACAGGAGTTCCAGCGCCGTACTGTGTTTAAACTCCTGTATTGGACGTGATAGGTTCAATAAAGAGCCTGTCACCTGCAAATGCTATCACACAGGGACTTGTTAGCTGCTGTGTGATAGCAAAAAAGATAAGTGAAAATTGAGGAATTGAGGAACCTGGCCTTGGGGCAGCAGAGAGAGTAAATCCGGCCCTGGGTACCTGCAATGGAATGACCTTTAAAATGAATGGCATTGCATCACCCCAATGTGTGTAACGCCGTATGTTACCGCAATGCAATAGTATGATTCAGTCTTTAATCCTGTATTCCTTTATAGCTGCATAATGTGTCTTGTATATCTGCCCGGTGTTTCGGATATAAGCATGACACTTCCAAAATACACTAAAACATTCCACACCTCTCTCCCGCACAGATTTCTACAATGGTAAAGATGTGCAAACAACATAAAACACCTTATTCCGTCCAAATAGACTAAAAGAGCCATTATTCAATGTTCCCTAATATATTGCGGATCACAATTGACTGCCAGAGTCTCTACTTAACATACTGCTGCTGGAAATTATACGAAGATACCAGACCGGGACAGAAATTGAATATTGATTGAATATTGATAGGGCAATTAATAAACCAACTCAATACACTTGATAAAAGTCTACCGAGCAAGATGAGCTCAATGCATTGTAATGAGAGGATCTAATTCAGCCAGCAGTAGTATATCGTCCCAATTGAGAGGGACTAAGGAGGCTTTGACAGCCGTGAGATATGTATTCTTACATAATAAGGTTAGGATGGAACCCTGCTATTGGATTCCGGCTTTCACACTCTGACCTTCAGGTGAACTGTAAATATCTCTGGAAGGTTCATCGAGTGGGCAAATTGGTTCTCTTTTATGTAACATATAACAGGACAATAGAAGGTCAATGTAAAGGTGCACTCCGGACGGAAATCGAACCCCTGCAGTGCGGGGGTAGACCCACTGCAAGGGTTAATAATAATTCTCCATGGAGTTGTGCTTTAATGAATGGACACACTTTTGCTAGTCCTCTGATACATCCTTTAATTCAGTAAGTTGGGCCTGTATACATAGACGTGTACTGAGAAATGCTAAAGCACAGTCTATATTATTATTATAGAGGATTTATATGGCACCAACAGTCTGCACAGCATTTTACAATATAAGGAAGACATTACAATACAATTCAAGACAAGATGGTAAGGAGGGCCCTGCCAGCGAGGACTTACAATCTAAAGGGAGGGGTAGGTGATACATGAGGAGGTAGCTGTGTGGGGATGAATTGTTTGAGAACGTGATGGTTGAGTGGTTAGTTTGAGGTGGGATAGGCTTCCCTGAAGAGATGAGTCTTAAGGGATCGCCTAAAGGCAGTCAGAGTGGTCGATGGAAGGACATATTTGGGTAAAGAGCACAGGGGACGGTTAGGGTGATACTTTGAGACAAGGTTTGAGATTAATTGGATGTGGGGAAGAAAGGTGAGGTCAGAGTCAAGGCACAGGGGGAGGGAGGGATAGTTGTGTTATCAACCTCAAGGGAAAAGTTGGGGGAAGGTGCACGGGCTGGAGGAAATATCATGAGCTCAGTTTTTGAAAGGTTGAGTTTTAAGAAGTATTGCGACATCCAGTTAGTAGATAAGGACACTGAAGGGGTGAGTTGTGGAGTAGAAAGATATATTTGAGTGTCATCGGCATAGAGATGGTATTGGTAGTAATATATACGATACTACTAAGCAGGAAGCAAAGCCTGCATATGTCATGTGCAAATATGGCTGCCCCCAGGCACATGTATAATTGCTAACCCTAGAAGCAAGATTTTAAATGCATGAATAAGATCACATTTAGGTTGTAATATACAACATATTAAGCAGATCACAAGCTGATGTATATCTGTAAACTGTAAAAAGATGGTGGTTACCTTCAATGTTTTAATTCATATTTAATTCCAAACTTATACCAGAAATCTTTTTGTGACAATATTATATAACGGCGCTCTGAAATTATACTTTTTTTTTTTTTTTGCTTGTCTCGGGTGAGACATAATAGAGACAAAATGAATACATCCTAAGAAATAATAACACAAACTAGTAATCAAGTGGTATGAAAGTTTTGTCACCCGCTGCTCTACCCCCGCCACCGACGCTTTCAATTCCCTCTGCTAATCCGATGTCATAGCACGCTACACAGAACAAAGCAAAGATTCTCTATTCAAATCAAAATATTATATTGGAATAAAAGCATTGTTATTCAAGCTTAAAGCTCGCGGAATTTGATTTGTGTTTAATAATTCAGCGAGAAAATTGATTTGTATACTGCGTTTATTTGCTTGTGTTAGATAGGGCACATGGGTGTACAAAGAAGATTGGATGTCGATACAAATGTTAATTTCAATAATTGAAGATGGATTTGCCATCGCTCTGTCTGTTATTAAAAGGAACAGGCGAGAGATCAACGCCAGACGATGTTTTACACAACGCGCCATGACAGAAGACACAAAATGTATTACAGGATTATGGCGTGCTGAAAGATAAAGTGCTGAAAGATAAAGTGCCTTATAAAAAATGCAAGGTGGATTTGCCATGAAAAAATACCACTAGCATATTCCGAAGGCGATTAAGAGCAGAAATAATAAAAAGATTGTGATTGGGGAAGAAACGGCAGAAGCTTTATGACAGATTTGCCCTAAAAAAAAGTGCAGTTCTAAACTTTTCTGAAGCTGTAAGCTGCTGAATCAGGTTTGAGGAGCTTTGGAGACCCAAAACTGAGGTACTGGCTGGAGGTGTCCTTTAATCCACCTGCGTCTGCTTTGCTAGGTTAAATGACTCTGTCAGGTTTCTAAATGAATTCAAATGGCAACTCCCTATAAGATGGCAACTCCCTATCTCTTCCACAACCTGAGACTTCTCCTCTTTTCCACTGCTGCAGCCTCCCTCAGTGTCTTAAAGGAGAACTATGAGATGAGTGATTTCCACTCACCTCATAGTTCTAGCCGACCTGTGACAATGAGACTGTCACAGGTCGGCTCAGTAGATCGGGAGGTGAGCGACCACATAACCGGCGTACGCCCACCTCTCGATCCTGTCACGGCTCTCTGCCGTGACAGGGGGAGGGGCTGGATTCCCCTCTCCCCGCTCCGATCTGCCAGTGCTGACTGGCGGAACCGACGGGGGAGGGGGCGGGTACAGCTGGCTCTGCCTCTAGATAGGCAGAGCCAGCTGTCACTCACGCAGCTGGGCGGAACTCGGCGTCGATGTTGGGATCCGCTCCGGCTGCGGCGTCTCAGTATACAGCTCATGATATACTGAGCTTAGGGTAACGGGAGGACGCTAGTTTGTGTCCTCCCGTTACCCTAAGGAGAACTATGGGGAAAAACACTGACCCCATAGTTCTCCTTTAAATATTCAACATTCTGGGAGGGTTGGATGCCTGTGACCCTCTGCCTTGCTTCATGGTCCATTCCTCCAAACCCTTACTGCTGAGTACTGTATTGATACAGGGTCTGGAGGATAGAACCACAAAGTGGGGCAGCGGACACAGGCATCTGACACTGATGGATGCAGCCACACTGGATCTGAGGGGAGGTAGGACACCTCTGGTGGGACACCTTTTCTCTTACTTTCCTAACCATTTTCATTTCTTTAGAGATCTGACAGAGTCTTTTCAATGCCCAACTCCAGGTTCAGCCCCCCATTTGCTGGCCCTTCCTCAACAGATGTGTAAGATGTTCTCTACAGCATTCTCCTTTGAACCCAGAGCAGCTTGATGATGCACCCTGCATTTGAGCACCATTTTAATAATTATAATTTGTTGATGAAGGAACGGTATTGGACGTGTGATATCTATATTGGTGAAAGCAATAAAAAGTCTTTACTGGTGGCAGCTTTTATTGATACAATATATTTTACGGGTTTGGACTGTGAAGTATATAGGCCTGCACTGTGATTTGCTGCAGCACCCAGGATCTTTCTCCGTGGTCCAGTATCCTAAAGTCAACGATGAATTTGCCCCAAGGGATTTCAGAAACCTAGATTTGGTTAACTTTAGATTTCATTTGAGCTCTCCAGCACTGGATTTACAGGGACGGAGGAATGGTGGGGTTTTTAGCTAGCATGCAGTTGATTGATGTGTGCTTGAACTGTGCAAGAGCCAGTGTAATAAGAAGCAAATATGAAGTATGGTACACAAAGATCAATGACGGTAGAGAGCCAGGTTTGTCAATGGTGGCAAACGGTGGCACTAAAAATCGTGCCTCATCAGCTCCTATGTTATATCAAGCCAACTATTCTGTAATCCATTCTGAGCACCTTCTCAAGCTTGTTGTTGGTCATCACTGACTTGGCTGTCAGCAGAGGCAACTGAAGTGGCCCAAATAGGAAGAGAAACTTTAGAGTGGAACACAGCAAAATCAAGTCTACCTTATGAGCCTTTTTTGTAGGGAAACTCTGCCAAGGAAGTCTTGCCTGTACTGATAGTTGGAAGATTAGGTTTGCAGTAACTTCTCCTACTCTCAATTAGCCCCCTGTTTTACCAGCTGGGCTGTGGTATGTGGAAAGGAGAACATTTGAGTTTAATTTCCAGCGTTTGATACCCGGCCTTTTCAGAAGAATATGTAAGAAATCCTAGTAAGTACCTTGTACATGACAATTGACAATTAAATTTAATATCGACTCACATAAAGTGAACTTGTACCAAAATGTGAAGGATGTACCTTTCTCTGCCCACAGAGACTTGTGTGCCACTATAAGGAAAATATGTAATTGCATTAGGTTCATCTAGTGCTGTGGAATATGTGTAATCCGCGCTTATGGATAACTAAGGGCACTTAGGTTAAATCAATCAATTATTTGTAAAAATGTAAATATAAAATTTAAAATTTAAATTTAAAATATATATAAATATATATGTAGGAGCTGCTGTACTTTAAGACACTGGGGTCAAATGAAATGTAGCTAGGTGTGCAGCGCTCAGGGTCACCAATAAGTGAGTTAAATCAGTGTTGGCAAAATTATAAACATCAAAATAGTGAACATAAATCTCAACTTGTGCCAATATGCATAAATTAAATCAATTAAATTGCTAAACCAAAACAGTAGTGCATCAGATATATGAAAAAACATATAAAAAGCATATAAAAAATCTCATGTAAAAAAACTCAAATGAAAACAATCTCAAATATATCAATCAAAGTGATATATAACAAAGTGAGTCCAAAGGTGATTCAAAGTGGGTTCAAAAATCCATAATGAATGATTAAACGTGAATCCAAAAAACTCTTCATTTGTGAGTCCAAAATTATTGAAAATTTCCAGTGTATCTACCAAATCCCACACAGAGGTGTCCACATCTAAGTCCCCTCTGGTCTGGTGAGTGCACATCCCAGAGGGGACTTAGATGTGGACACCTCGGTGTGGGATTTGGTAGATACACTGGAAATAGTGAGGGAGCCCTAGGTGCAGAAAGAGGGTTAATTAGACAAAACCCACAAAGAAGAATGGAGCACCTTTCTGTTTGTTGAGAGTCCAAACTAAATATTAGGCTTTGGACTCTCCACAATCAAGGTGGTTGCCCCATTCTTCTTCTTTGCAGGTTCTCCTTTATTGGCAGTGCTGAAAAAGCTGCTGTTTATAAGATCAATTGCCACCAACAAAACAAACAACACCTTCTGCCCTCTTCATCTCTTCTGCCAAAGTCACAGACAGGATGATGGCTTCTTTGTAATTATAGCTCGGCTTGCACTGCATTTGCTGTCAGTGAAGTGTTACAATAATAGCATTTTTTTCAGGATCATAAGAAGAGGAGAAGGCATACATGAAGGCTTGCAGAATGAGATCATACAGTCTGTGTTGGTTATATACTACCAGTCATAGAAGAACCATCATCACAACAGGGCTTGGAGAACAAAGTGCCTGGAAGCTAAGTGGCGTTAAAAAATTGGATTTGAACTGTTTGGGATATATTAAGTGCTTGATTTTTGGTATACTTGTTGTCTCTGCTTCCTTCCTTCCTTTTTAGACCCTTTTTTAGTATTTAAAAACTCTTTTTCCTTTTCTGTCAGTTTTTAAACTGTTTTTTTTTAACTAGAGGCCACCACCTAAAATTGGTTGGAAAAAAATTCCAGCACAAGGGGCGAAGGGGGTTCTTCACAGTAAGATCAGTTAGGGTCTGGAACTCACTGCCACAGACAGTGATTTCAGCAAAGAATGTGGAATTGTTCAAGAAACTTTTGGACGATTTCTTAAGGGACCGTAATATACAGGGGTACGGGTAATATACAGGGGTACAGGTAATATACAGGGGTACAGGTACTCCTAGAATGAGATCCTAATAGGTTGGAATTGATGGACTAATGTCTTTATTCAACCTCAAATACTATGTAACTATGTAACTATGTAAGCTGCCAAGTGGGCCTCTGTCTGCAGGTCATTCACATTATGCGAATTGTCCTGCATCCCCAATATCCATGTAGGCAGTATAGAAGTTGCCAACAGGAGGTGCTTCTTCCCGTCTTCCAAGTTTTTTGGGGGAATATTGGCAAAAATGCTGGCCAGCCATGCAAGGTCTGACTACTGTAGAAGAGAACACTTCATTGTCACACTTGCGTCCTCTTCCAGTCAATTTGGAACTTTTTAACCAAAATTTACACCATTACATGGTTGCCATTCATTTTGAATAGAATCACAATGTCATAAAGGAACATAACCCCAATATATCTATGTTGCGTCTCACCTCAATGTATGAATAATGCACTACCATGCATTGTGGTGTGCTGCATCTGCAAAAATAGTGCAAGTGTATTTTTTGGCCTATTGTGGAACATTGGCAGTACATTTAAATGGCCTGTGCCCGAGTTCTGATGGGTAAGAGCCAAAACACAAAATGTACACCATTTTGCTTTAATTTCTTTTCTTTATCAAGCCGCCTTTAGATACTTGTAGGTGAATACATGAGTATAATTGAGGCGGACAGGTTGGGATTCAAAACTGCCATGACCAGGTATGGAAATTCCCATATCTATATAACGTCTAATGGAGCAAGTTTTTTTTCATCGATCCTTTACTAAATGTCAAAGCCAAATTTCATGTCCCTGATATATAATGGCAATGGTCGAACAGCCATCTAATAAAAAAGAGTTGAATATAAGTCAACTGTAAAGGGTTTATGATGCTAGGTGCTGCCAGGTATAGTAATAATCTCTTCCTAGTGTATATATAGACATTAATGCGCTCTCTATGTCACCTCTAATGAGTTGCAGATTTCATGCAAATCAACACAAATCTTCTTCACCCCAATCTTCTGTCACACGGGCGGCATCAGCTCATCCTTCTGCTATATGAAAGATGCAGGGAAGGGAAATGTTTTGCGAATCCCTAATTAGAATTTTACAAGAAGTCCAACAAATGTGAAATTTTACATTCAATAAACTTCATTTTTGATAACCCTTGTATGCAGACCAGGTTCACAACAGAATTGATAGCTGTGTGTGTCTTTGCTTTCCAAAGTATCTGATGGTTAGATTTCTATAACTTTATCTATGTATCACAGTGAAGTGATGGAGGAAGCCCTAACAAACTTAACTTGTTGGGGGGGTTAGGGGGGTCTGCAGACTCAACTTGCTCCTAAAGAGGCTGCGTCATTATGACCACCCCCAGTAACCCCAGACTCACTTGTATGCCCTTTCCCTGCACCTCCCTGCTGCTCTGTTAATTTAGGAGTCAACACTTGTGAAATCTCAATTTCATAAGGTGTCTGAGCTTGCACAAGACTGATAACTTCATCCTCCTTGTCAGGTTTCAGTATTCGAACTTTGTGATTGGCTCATGCCTGAGAACTGCATCCTGGGGGGGGATTATATTTTCCTCTCATATCCAAAAAGCGTTGGATATTTTCTGCAACTGCAACAGAGCAGCGGGGGTGTCAGATTCTCTTTAAACTATTAATTACCAGTCAACCAGATTAGATAGATAGATAGATAGATAGATAGATAGGTAGATAGCCCATTAATCTAAATACATATAAAAAAAAAAAATACAATACCCCGTTCAAAAATAAAATAAAAAAACAATTTTTGCTGCCTGTATATCTTCAAACCAGACCCGCAACCACCCTACCTGCAATATCTCTTTTCAACCATTAGTTGCCTTCAGTCTAAAGGCCAGCATCATTAAACCAACCTTGAGCCCAGGTTGTCATGGACTTGTCTGGACAGTGAAAAGAGAAGCAGCACAGTGATCAGCTCATCTCTGTCACTTGCTTTCCCCTCCTATCAGTATGTTTCTTGGCAGCAATTGAACTGATTGTCTCCTTGTGCTACTTCTTATTCTCACACTCCAGCCCTCCTGCAAAGGTGACGCAAGGGGCTTAAAACAAGTCAAATTCAAGTACTTACGCTGCTTGTTTTCAAATTAATACATTGAATAATATATGAATAATTATATAACTATATTAGTTTGTGCCTTTTATATCTGCATAAGGTTTAAAGTACAAGTCCTGCTCAAGTGCAAACACCACAAAGCAATTGTTATTGCCTTTAATAGCCTCCCTTATGCACCACTCCGAAACGGGTTTCACTTTGTTCCTAGAGGCTTGAGTAAGTACCTCCCACCTGCCCACCCCTTTTACTTGGAGGGCCAATAAGGGCCTTCTGACTTGTAGTAAAAAAAACAAGTGAGAAGTCTCAAGCATTTCCTCAGTCTCCTCTCCCACAGAGATCAGACTGCAACAATGTAACTCTGCAGTGAGTGGCTGCAGCAGGGGTGAGATGTGCCAGACATTTGTGAATAAAGTCAAGAACTCCACCGGCACCAGAATCTACAATATTGTGTCATCTCCGAGCCAGCATCTCAGTCCAGGTGACCCTGGATGATGCCTGCACAAATATGGCTCCGTCCATCTGGAGGGAAAAACTGATGAATTTGTTGGTCAGAGAGGAGTACACATGACTCAGCATCCTGCACCTAACATGAAATCATACATCTGGTGGTTGTTCTACTTTAAGCCAATCCAAAAGGAAAAACACGACGCCGCATTCCCTTTAAAATCACACGGCGGGCTATTTGTATGGGAGGTTAAAAGACAGACACGGCATTAAAGCTTCTAATTAATTTCCTATTTAACTCCCATTCAGCGTGGAAGTGCAGCTGTGTGGCCTTCCTTGAATGCGTTCCTTGCATGTTTATATTTCCGTATGCACATGATTGGGTTTTGTGGCAGATCACTTTCTTGGGGCTTTTGTGATTGTGTTTTCATATTATAACTTTTCTCTCTTTGATGGCTCGTCTAATCTTGAGACTTGATTCATTAGGTGCTGTAATTAATCAGTGTCTCTAAATGTCATTACCATGGTTACTGCTAATGAACTGTAATAGCGTCTATCAATGGTGGCAGAAACAGAGAATGCTTAGCTGATCAAAGTACAATAAAACAACAAGAAAAGGTGCTATTTATAGATTGGAATGTTACACTGCAATGTGCTGATCCAAAAAAATCCTTATTAGAAAACAAAAATAATGCTCTGCTATTCCTCTATCTCCCACTTTCTTTCCTTCTCTTGTTCCTCTCTCCCTCCCACTTTCTCTCTATTAGTAAACAGCAATTATGTTCTCCCTCTCTCACCCTCTCTCTCCCTCTCTCTCTCTCCCTCTCCCCCCCCCTCCCTCTCTCTCTCACGCTCTCTCTCTCTCTCTCTC
>NW_017306452.1:725726-727335 GCF_000935625.1 Nanorana parkeri | reverse complement strand
CCTCTTCTCCCTCTCACCTTTCCCTCTCTTTCTCCCTCTCACCTTTCCCTCTCTTTCTCCCTCTCACCCTTCTCTCTCTTTCTCCCTTCCTTTCTTTTTCTCTTTTTCGTTCTTCCCTTCCTGCTATCCATATCCCCTTCTTTTTCCTTTTTCTCCCTTCTCTCTTTCTCCCTCTCTTTTTTTTCTCCCTCTCTTTTTTTTCTCCCTCTCTATATGCCTTCTCTCTACCCCGGCCCCCTCTCCAGCTCCCAAGTTGTCTAACTTACTTTTTCTTTCTTTTCTCTTCTTCAACATTGTTTCCACTTTTACCTTCCTTCCTTCCTTCTTTCCTGCTTTCCTTTCTCCTTTTCTTCTAAACCTTCATTATTTTCTTTCTTTCTTTTCTTCCTTCTCCCTCTGTGTTACTTTTCCCCTTCTTTCTACCCCCCACCCCCTCCCAAGTTATCAAACTTACTTTTTCTCTCTTTTCTCTTTTTCCTACATTGGTTCCCCTTTTACCTTCCTTCCTTCCTTCCTCCCTTCCTTCTATACCAGTTTTCCTTTCTTCCTTCCTTCCTGCCTTCATTCTTCCCTTTTTGCTTGCTTTCCTTCTTGCTTTCTTTCCTTCTTGTTCTTTCTTTCTGTTCTTACTTCTCTCTCCTCTCTCTTTCTCCCGCTTCTTCTGCTTTTTTTTGCCTGTTTAAAGTGAAATATGTTACCACTATACATAAACATAAATATTTCTTTTTTCTCCTCTTGTCTCCCTGCTATATTTAGACAATCTCGTTAGGACTCCCAGTTTGGTTCATTGTTAAGAAGGAGACATTGTTATTTTCTTCCAAGGTGTGAAAATTCTCACTGGTTTTCTAAAAGAAATATGCAAACTGACAACGCGGTTTGGACGCCCTGAAACCACGAAACAAAATTATTAAAATCATAGATTTTTTTTATTTTTCACAATGGCCAATGATACAATGACCCTAACTCTTTTTACTTCCAGATCAATTAGGAGCAAAATTGTGTTTGACAAAAGGATTGTACTCTCTATATGTTTTTTTTTTCTTTTCAGTTTGATGCCGCCTCACATTTTTTGTTTCTGTTAAAGCTGAAAATGCAGAGCTACCACTGCAGTGGGACCCCATGCTGCAAGAGTTAATTGCTTGTTTTTGCCTAGGGTACCATAAAAAAAACAGTTTTAGTTCACATTATTCCTTGCTCCGCAGGTTTCCTACTCTCAGTGCAACCGGTCCCCCTAAAGCCGCTTCTCTTCAGCATTCCATTACTTGCACTATGATGTCATCAGACTCATCACATACAATGCAGGACAAGCAACCGTGCACTGTGAGTGAGGACCCCAAGGGCCAACCCACAGCCCAGAGCATCGGAGGGAAGAGTGAGCCCCGACTGCCAGGGTGCGAGGGATAAGGAAAGTAAAACCTATTTTTTACTGTACCTAGACAAAAGTTTGCATTTAACCCTTGCAGTGCGGGGGAAGACCCAAGGCAAGAGGAGTTTGAAATTTCCCTGGAGTTCTGCTTTCAAGGTAGACTATCAATTGTTAGCTTTGAGGTTTTCAAAACCAATGTGTTCTCTTACCTGATTTTTTAAAATACATATACAGTATATATAT
>NW_017306452.1:693763-725686 GCF_000935625.1 Nanorana parkeri | reverse complement strand
TTCCACTGGACTGTTTATATCTACTTGCCTTGAGTGCACCAGGCCAGTATTTCCTCTTATCTGAGTCCGATGCCCACCATTGGACTTTACCAGGGGCGTAACTAGAAAGCACAGGACCCCATAGCAAAAGTTTGTATGGGGCCCTGTGATTTCTAGTTATGCCCTTGCAGAGCCCACCCGATATCCCAAACAGCCCACCTGAGAGTGACCCTGCAGAGCCCGCCATAGACTCTCTATGGTGGGCTCTGCGGGGTCTCAGGTGGGCTGCACACCTCATACCTGTTAGCCCTGATCTGCTGTCCGGCTCCATGGTCGCTGGCAGGCCCGCCTCCTCTTCCGTCACCGTGCCCCGCCTCCTCCTCCATCGCTGGGCCCGCTTCCTCACCGCTCATGACGCCGGGCCCAGCCTTCCTCCTCCAAAGCTGCTGGCTGTCACTGACTCAGCCCAGGCGGCCGCAAGGCATGAGGGGGATGCCCTGGCCGGGCCCCCCCCTGTGCCCCGGGCCCCATAGCGGCCACCAGGGTCGCTATGGCGATTGTTACGCCACTGGACTTTACATGTAATATATACTGTATGTATATATATATATCTCACAGAGCAGCTAATTAGCTAAAAAGACAGCACAGAAGAAGTTCTCTCTTTTCAGGTAAGATGAGTCTCCCTGAAACTTTGAAACCTATGACATCCGATAAGGATGCCCAAGCATGTCAAACAAGCAAGTCACTGTAATGATTCATGGCACTCTGGGAGCAATGCCTGTGGCTGTCAGAGTCTTGCGGCACCTCAGGAGATGTGTAGTAGAGTAGCTGGAGGGCCAACGTTTGGTTACCCCGATATAGACAAATATACCTCAATCTTTGTTGGCCTTTTTTATCTCATATATCCCCCAGTAAATGCATTTTTCCTCCCTATCCCTTATAACTGTATGGAGTAGACAGTTTAGTTTTAATGAAATACTGGATTCCGACATTTAGCTGTACATCGCAATGCATATTTCTTTTTCACAGTTGATTAATGCCAACCGATGAACAGTGAGATTTTACATTCTATGCACAGCAAGCCTTCGGAACGTCATGTAGTTCATTTACTAGTCAGTTATTATTGATTTTGACTTCAGTCAACTGATCATATTTATGAAGTTACAGATCTGACTCATAGGGGATTTCCTTTTTAATACCAATAAAAGTCGTTCCCAAGTACTTACCTTATATATAGCTAATTTAGAGAAAATCAGTATTGGGTGTGGTGGAATCAGCAGTATTGCAAGGTTATTTTGGGTGTCCTTCTGAGCCTCAAGTTTTTCTGGCATGTTCGGCCAACCCGAAGCCACCCGATGTACGGCTGACGTACCAGCCTGAAGTGAATAGCCGAACAGCGTTCGGCTCACTTCGCTTTAGGTCGGTCATTCACTCGGCTGCCTACAGCAGCTTAGTGAATAGACCCCAAAGCCACAGCAAGGCAAGTCACTACCCTTCTCCCTGTTCCCTCCTCCCTTCTCCAAGCCAGTAGATGGACGGCTGCTGGAGACTGCTCTGTCCCTTGTGATCTTGTACTGGACAAGAACTTCAGGGAAGCCAAACTGAGACAGTAGGAGCTGTTCTGAAACATGACCTCAGGGAGGTGCATTAGATTAGCCACTGAGAATGAATGGCAATGCAATGCACTAGCGCAACTAGTGTGCACTGTGGGATATCTTGGGACAGGAAGTTCAGAGAAGCTGAGCTGAGAGAGCTGGAGCTGTTTGTAAACATGATGACTGTAAGTAATTGGGCAGAAATGTAAAGAAATACTTTGCTGGACAATATATATTGGTTTGATCTGGATTCATTATTGAAAAAAGTTTAGAAGTGTAATACTACTTTCATTGATTGGTTCACCTCTAAACTCTATTCAGTTCTGCCATTAAGACATTAAGATAAAACATACCTGTGGTGTTAATATAAATGAACCGTTTATCATTCCTAAGCACCTTAAATCAAAAGTTAACTCTGCTCTGTTTACACTCACGCAGTGCTAACACGGGTTAAACCCATATTAAACACATTCCAATAATTTCAGCATTAGCAATAATGGACCTTAATGAAAATGCACGAGAAAGCACAACTTAATATTCCGCGATTATACGCGCATCATTTTCAGGCCGTTCTGTAAAAATTTGATCATATTTCATTATTCGAGCCACAGCAATGTCTGGGAGAGATGGGCCGCTATATTAAAATGTAACGGGACGTTATGCCTTCATTTAGTTTCACTTAGAGATACAATCAAGTCAGACGTTCAGTCCCGCTCATTGGACACAGTCCGCCTTCTGTTACCGATCATTTTCTGTTTCCTAAAGTGTATGTCAGAGCAAATTTTTTTTTTTTAAATTGAGTAGCCACTTTTTAGATTTATAGAAGAGTGCCACTTTATAGATCACTGGTTTGGCCTCATCTGGAGTATGCGGTCCAGTTTTGGGCACCAGTGAACAGAAAGGATGTCCTTGAACTGGAAAGAGTCAAGAGGAAGGCAACCAAACTCATAAAGGGGATGGAGGACCTGAGCTATGTCATGATAAGGACGAGAGGCCACCAGGTAAAATTGGTGGAGAAAAAATGTCAGCGCAAGGGGCGAAGCATGCCCGCACACCAGACCTGATGGGTTTTGTGTTTTTTATGGCATTTTAAGGCATGCAAATTGGCGCATCTTATTTTGGCACATCGCATGTCAAATAAACTTTCCTGGTGCCTACGTGGCAGCATACCCATGATAATATATATCCTGCCATGGGTAGGCACCGGTAAATAAAAAGTATGGTAGGTTTTAAACATGTGCATTCGGATTCGGACAAACCTGCAAATCAACGAAAATCAGTTGATTCGGCGGTTCATCCGAATCCGAAATAACGAATTTAATGTATGCCCGAATGTACGAAAACGATATTCGGGCATACATAAATTTGTTTTCAGAACACGCCGGCGGCCAATATGTATGATCTGCGCCATCTTGGAGGAAGAGCGTGTGACATGACATGACGGTGACATCACATGCTGAACGAGCGGTGGCCATATCAACCACTGGCGCGTTCTGTGCATGCACGCCGCCATTTTGGAGTAGAGTTTGGTATACACCAAGATGGCGGTGCTTGAAAGCGCGGGTGCCGCCATCTTGGTGTATACCAAGATCTACTCCAAAATGGTGGCGCGCATGCGCAGAACGCGCCGGCGGCCGATATTGCTGCTGCTTGTTCTGCGGTTTTAGTTTGCGGTTTCGGATTCGGAGGCTTGTTGCCTCCGAACCCGAAACAACATAAAAATGTGTTTCCTTTGACGAAACAAATTAAAACGTTTTTTGTTGTGCACATGTCTAATAGGTATTGATTCAATTTTTTATTTTCCTTGTGCCTACATGGCAGCATATATTTTCATGGATAGGCACCAGGAAAGAAGAATGATGTTAGGTACTGATACAATTTTCCATTTTCCTGGTGCCTATCCACGGCAGCATATAGCATATTATCATGGATGGATATGCTGTCATGGATAAGCACCAGGACAGAAAAATTATGGTAGATATTGATACAATTTTGCATTTTCCTGGTGCCTACATGGCAGTATATATTTCCATGGGTATGCTGCCATGGATAGGCACCACAAATTAAAAATGATGGTAGGTATTGATACAATTTTTCATCTTCCTGGTGCCTACATGGTAGCATACAGCATATTATCATGGGTGTGCTGTCATGGATAGGCACCAGGAAAGAAAAATTATGGTAGGTATCCATATAATTGTTTATTTTCCTGGTGCCTACATGCAGGGACGTGCCGAGGCTGGGTGACAACCGGAGCGGTTACCAGGTGTCATCCCGCCGTGATGTCACCACGCGCGTGCGCGATGACGTCATCGTGCACGCGCGGCGATCTTCTGATACCTGCCGGCGGCCATCTTGGTGCCGGCAGAGAGAGGAGGGGATAAGGTATGCCGCCGCGTCCTCTCGTCTCTCCTTATACTGTCGGGCATTCGGTCCATGATCGAGCGCCCAACTTTTTAGAGGGGGGGGGGGTGACACCAAAATGACTGTCAGTCACCCCTCCAATGGTGTCACCCGGGTTCGGCCTTTTTTTTGACTGTCAGTCATTTTGGTGTCACCCCTCCAATGGTGACACAAATTAAGGTAGGTATTGATACAATTTTGCATTTTTCTGATGCCTATCCATGGCAGCATATAGTATATTATCAGGGGTGTGCTGCCATGAATAGGAACCAGGAAAGAAAAAATGCGGTAGCTACTGATACAATTTTCTGTTATTATGTCACAGCACATATAGTTTATATGGTGCATAGTATGATGTGTAACTGTCTTGCAGTAACATACTCCAGACACACAACTGCACGACTCAGATGTGAAAGGAGGGGGCTCTGGTGTGAAGGGGTAATCTGATGTGAAAGTGGGGGGTTGTGATGTGAAGGGGGGGGGCTCCTTACTGGAAGGGGGGACTTCAATGTGAAGGGAGAAGCTAATTTTTTTGTATGTTTGCATATGGTCCCCCCACAGAATCCATTATATTTTAGACTGGGGTGCCTCGAGATTTTGCATACTTTTAAAGGGTGCCGTGACTGAAAAAATGTTGTAAAAGACAGACCTAGAGAGGGAGGTTTGGGGGGTTAATTTGGATTATGCCTGAACATACAAGACCCCTTCCACCAACATGAAAAAACAAAAGTCTAAGCAATGTTCTTCAATCCTCGAATGCGTGACCTTGAGCAAAGCTGGGAAGAACTTCCTAGGATCTCTGCAGCCCTCTGTGGGAAACAGCTCCTGACCACAGAGAATAATGGCCAACCACCTCCCTGCATGGTGCCTAAGACATGAGGGTCAACCACCTCCCTGCATGGTGCCTAGGGCATGAGGGTCATATAGGGGGGCTCAAAAAACTGCAGTTATCCATTCAAGACAAACACAAGCTTCTAAAATAGCAACAAGATGAAAAATAAAAATCAGACCCGCGGTGTCAGTTTGAATCCACGTAGACGGATTTCTGTCTTTTAACAATGCACACACACTTGATATCCATGTTAAATCCATGTTTTATTTCCTTCAGAATGTTTTTACATTGAAATCAACTTCCTTTTGTGTCATTAGAATGAGCTCACCCCTGCTGGCTCTGTGCTCTAGCAGTCGAGTCCCGTTTTTGTTTTTTTTTTCCTACTTTTTATTATTTTTTTCTGCCTTCTTACATGTTAATGTTTGCTCATTAAAATTTATAAACAATATGTTGTTAAATTACTCCCAGAGAACAGCAATAAAGCATGCAAGTGGTTTACAAGATTCATGTCTCATACCTGCTAGGAATAACAATGTCTTTATTAAAGGGAGAAAAAAAAAAAGAATGAACACTTGTATTTAAGCATCGCTGCTGGTTCAGCTCTCCCAATACTATGTCATTGCAGCAGAAAAATAGCACTGCTGGTGGTGGGGTCATTAGAAGGAATGTGTAGTGGTTTTACATACATATGCTATATATTTATATATCTCCATTTTTTCCAACTTGAAAAATAAAAAATAAACCAGCTGGAGCGTTTCCAAGATTCCCAGAGCTGTCCCTCACAGACCTACCACTCCAATGTCCTGCACTGCTCATCCTCCAGGTTAAATGACCACCAGCATCAGAAAACTGACTTCCTGTAAGCCTAGGCTGTCATGGACACACCCCTGGAGGCATGTCAAGGTGCAGCGTGGGCTCACAGGACTTCTCGGCTGGGCTCACTGTTGTCCGTGGCCACTGAGGAAGAAGAGGAAGGACCCAATGTGACTGGTCTGACCTAACCAGTCACATCATATCATTGCAGAAAAATAGCACTGCTGGTGGTGGGGTCATTATAGAGAATGTGTAACTGTTTCATGCATAATTTATATATTTATGTATCTCGCTTTTTTCCAATTTAAAAAAGAAACTTAAGCTGCCACACTCACATGATACCCAGAGCTGTCCCTCACAGACCTATGACTCCAATGTCCTGTACTGCTCATCCTGCAGGTTGAATGACCGCCAGCATTATCACACTAACTTCCTGTAATCCAAGGCTGTCATGGACACACCCAGGGGTGGCCCTACACTTTTTACCACCTAAGGAAAGTGGGAAGTGCTGGTGGTGCACGTTATAAGGGGGGGTGAGGGGGTGGGCAATGCACAATACCTCCAGTTCTGTCCAGAATCACTGTCACTGGTTGCCAGGAGCTGGGCGGGATGCCTTACAGGGCGTCCCACTTAGTCCCTGGCAACCAGTGCCGTCAGTGAGCTTGGAGGGATGCAGGACAGAGCATCACAGGTTCCAAAGAGCTCTTAGCAACCTGGACAGGGGGTGGCAAGACCCACATGACCCAATGAGATGAGAATTCCAGGTGCTTACCCTGTCCTTCCTTCTGGAGGGTGGCTTCTTTTCTTCCCCATGGTCCCTGTGTGTATTGTGAAGTAGTCACCACGCGAAGCTCGCTCCTGTGATGGACTGCAATCTCAATACAAATTAGTAAACTAAACATGAGATTGTAGTCCATCCCAGGAGTTAGTTTGGAGCAGGCTTTAGAGTGGTGACTACTTTACAACACACACAGGGACCATGGGGAATAAAAGTAGCCACCCTCCAGAAGGAAGGACAGTGTCAGCACCAATTCAGAGATGATTTGAGGATCTACAGCCGAGTGATACACAAATAAGATACATTTATGTAAATAGTTAAGGTACTTAAATGCATTTTTAAGATTTAACTCCTGAGTTTAGTGTCATTTTAAATTAATTCTGTCACTCTATTCTGATGCTCCCAGAGTCTACATGATATTCAGGGGCAAAACCAGGCCGGGTGTCACCTGCTGCGGCCGCCAGGTGTCACCCGATGCCCGCGTCATTACGTATACAGGTGATGTAATTATGCATGCGTGTAATTACGTCACATGCACTTCACTGCCAACGGCCATTTGTGTGATTTATGCCAGCAATGAGAGGCGGGGACATTCACTTGGCACGAGAAGGTATTCCCCTCCTCTTATGTGCAGCTGTCAGGCTATCAGTCCATGAGCAACTGCCCACTTTTTTGAGGGAGTCATTTTGGTGTCAGCCCCACTGATGGTGTCACCCGCTGTGGGTCACATCACTCGCACCCCCAACACCCCCCACGTAATGCCACTGGTGATATTGTAACTTTGTAGCAAGTCACAAGGTGATAGAAGAAATACACAAAGCTCACCAAAATTGAAGGGAGAATACACATGACTCTTGTATTTAGACAATGTTTGCATATCGCGGCGTTCAGCTTCAAATGAAGGCAGTGACAACCCTAAATTACCAGATCAAGTCACATGATCTGGACGAGCGATATGCCTTTGTCCATTATCTTTGCAATCAGCCGCACCAGACCAGAATTAAAAAAATCCAAGTTTGTTGTTTTAAATTCCATAGAAAGTCCAACATTTTGGTAAATACAGCATGTACACCACCATAGAATCTCTCCCACTCCAGTGCCTCTCGTTTCCCCACCTGGGCTTAATCCTAGAGGCCTTTGTGCATGATGCAGCAGATCACGTAAGTTGGAACGTTTCACGTTTGCGATTTCCTAATAAATCCGATGAAACAAGCCCCTTACGGAAGCCGATAAATAGAAATGTAAAATCTAATGTGGAATACATTTTTCCATAACTTCAGCCCAGCGCGGTGGAATAAAATATTAAACCGTAGTTGCCTGGCTATTAAAATCCAGACACCTTGCCATAAAAAATGTTGTCTTCTAAATTGCTTGCAAAAGGAAAATTCTCGGTATGAACAGAGAGCTTTAATTACAATAAAATTGATGAGATAAGGGGAAATGGATTCTGGTGAATAATCGTTAATGAAAAAGGGAATCATTATATTTTTACAGCAGTTCAACTCACCACACCGGCCCAGTCCTGGAAATTTCAGCAACATTTTGTTTCTTCCTTCCAAATAATCACACTAAAGCTGGCCATACACCTTACAACTATCTGCAGATTTTCTGTGGTCAGATGGAAAAGGTGCAACAGATTCCTCCATCTACACTTAACTGTGTGGACGGAGTAATCTCCACCTGGGCCAATCCGTTGCACTTTTTCCATCTGACCACAGAAAATCTGCAGATAATTGTAAGGTGTATGGGCACCTTAATAATTGGCGCCTTTTAGCTATGACCTACGTCTGATCATACATGGTTGAATATGTGTGTATATAGTGTGGGAATTAATTAAATCTGACCCCCGTCCTTCCCTTCAGTCTTGCACAGTTGTACTGGCTCCTCTCCTGGACTGAAATGGCTTCCTCTGATGTCACTGCACACTGGGAGCTTCTCACCATGTGCATTAGAAGCCACAGCAAGTCAGATAGAGCTCGCTTCATTTCCTGGCTGGAGGAAGTCCAGCACCATCTAAGACTTCCCTCCCTAGTCTGTCCCTGGCCTGTCCCTTTAATTTCAGTTGTATCAATCACAAAAGCTCAGCATTACATGTGGGCATTACCTAGGGTGGTATTCATGCAACTACCTGCCCACTCCTCCAGACTGACATCCACCTATCAAGGCATTTTGATATTTGCATAACTCCTCCCAAGAGCCAGCCCACTGCTTGCATCAGGGCTCTTAATTGGAATACTGAGGTGCTGTGATATTTTCTAGAATGCTATGTACAGCACCCTGCCAGCCCCTCCCATCAGCCATGATCTGCCTGCATGGAACAGAGAAGCACAGAGACCCTGTGATGACGTCAGTGGGTCTAAAATAAGTTAAGTTATGAAAAATGAAAGGTATTTTTTAGAGTTGCGGAAATTAACGATTAATTCCCCGATTAATCGTTAATTTTTTTGATCGGTGCTCACCTCTCCGCCGGCTTCCGGGTCTTCCGTCAGAGATCCGGTGACGTCACGGACATCGACGTCACCGGACTCCTCCCCCCTTCCCCAAGTGGCTCCGTCGGCTAACGAAGGGAAGGGGGAGGAGTGCGGTGAAGTCCATGTCCGTGACATCACCGGACTCCTCCTTCGTTAGCCGATGGAGCCACTTGGGCCGGTGAGTTTGCCCAAGAAACTTGTTCTGCACGAGCGCCAGCCAAGGCATTGGCCTATACACATACAGCACAGCAATGAAGTAATAAAATGAACTAGGATCACACTAATCCAGCACATTATTACTCTGAGTTGCCCCACTCAAGCGGCGGCCATATTGAGTGGGGCACGTGAGATTAATAACGGGCTAGATTAGTTTGATTGTAGTTAATTTTATTACTTCATTGCTGTGCTGTATGTGTATAGGCCTATGTAGTTGGATCTGTATGTGCCTTATAATTAATCGATTAAAAAAAAACTTGATTAATCGAACACGAAAATTTTAATCAGTAACAGCCCTAATATTTTTAAAATATTTTATTAATGTGTTAAAGAAGAAGAAAACCTGTGCACAAAAATGTATCTATAGTTTATCGAGGCAGAGCTGTTCCTCTTTCTATAAAACCTTTAAGCAATTTTGTTTAGTTAATGGATGCTTCTAATATGAAAATTAGCTGATCTCCCGAACCAAGAAGTGGAAGTCCAAGGCGAATTCCAATTCCCCAATTCATTACAGCAGGGGGTACGATATCCAGGGCCAGATTTCCCACAAGGCCAACCGAGGCCCGGCCTCGGGGCATCAGGGATTAGAGGGGCAGCAGGGGTTTGGAATTCCTATGTTCAGACGCCCAGGACATCCAGCTCCGGGCGCCTGGCGGGTCGTTGTTTTCTACATTTAGCCCTGTTTTGGGCAAGCAGGGATAATTGTACAGCGGGGAACCTGCTGCTTGTTTTGTAGAAGTGATCTCGGCGATGTCGCTTAGATCATTTGTATGCAGTCTGCAAACAGGGGGGTGCATTGAGATACCTGGCATTGGGGCAGCAGAGAGAGTAAATCCAGCCCTGACGATATCCCATGCATAGATTTTGCAGCAAAGGTTACACATAGTCATAGCTTGTAGCTTGTCAGTCACCAGGCTAAGTAAGCCCCAGGTAACCCAGAGTATTAAAAGATTAATTGCTCCCAGACCTGGAATAATACTCAGTTTTTCCAGTTCCCGGGAGTCTGGCAATGCTCCAGGCACTCCACACCTGCAGAGCCGATCTGGGCTGGAATTATATTGGCCGCCATCAATCATATTTCAGTAGGCTATGTCTGTGTATTGGTGCAGTTTTTTCCTGCTTTATGCAGAGTTACAGAATGTAAAACGAATGTAAGTGAGAGACAATCTGCTTATAATTACTTAGAAGAAACAACTCAGCATATGTCGGCCATCAGGGACATAACTACAAATCATGACGGCCTGCCTCTGTCGCACTTAGCATTGTCCGTATATCGCCTTCGCTGACAGCTGTTACAGTACTATTCACCAGTGTGAGCGTAAACTAAGTTCAGATAAATGACAGGTAACTGCAGAGCTGTTATCAGTATATCATCGCCAAAAGCAGATTTTTCACATCAGAGTACCCCCAGCAGTAAACCGTCCCGATCAACAAATACCACCACGCAGTACACCTTTCCCATCAAGGTATTCCCCCCAAACATTAAATCTTCCCCAGCAGCATACTTTCTGACACAGCATGCCCCCTAGCTAGCATGACATCTTCCCCAAAAGCTGACCATACATGTTACATCTTCTCTGTCAGCATACCCCGGGCAGAAGGTTTTCTCCAACAACATACTCCTCCTAGCAGTACATCTTCCCCAACAGCTAACCACACGTTACATTTTTCCCACCAGCATACCCACCAGCAGTACATCTTCCCCAAAAGCATACCCCCATCAGTTTATTTACTCCAACAGCATACCCCATCAGTTTATTCCCTCCCCCCACCTAACAGCATACCCCAGCAGTACATCTGCCCCAAAATCATAACCCATGCATTACAACTTCCCAGCAGTACATCTTCTTCAAAGGCTATGCACACATGTACATTATTCCCCAACAGCATACCTCCAGCAGTGCATCTTCCCCAACAGCATACCTCCAGCAGTCCATCTTCCCCAACAGCATACCCTCAGCAGTGTATCTTCCCCAACAGCATACCCTCAGCAGTCCGTCTTCCCCAACAGCATACCCTCAGCGGTCCATCTTTCCCAACAGCATACTCTCAGCAATCCATCTTCCCCAACAGCATACTCTCAGCAGTCCATCTTCTCCAACAGCATACCCTCAGCAGTGTATCTCCCCAATCAGCTTACTCCCCCCAGCACTAAATCTTCTGCAGTAGCATAACCCTTAGCTGTATACCCCGAGCATGCATTATCCAGCTGCACATATTTCATTGCAGCATACCCCTCAGTAGTACTCATTCCTCAGCACCATACCCCTTTCCCAAGCAGCACACATTGTAACAGTACACCTTCGCCAAGAGCATGTCCACCATAGCCGTATATCTTCTGTAGGACCATATTCATTCCCCCCAAAAGTATCTCTCCGTCCACATTCCCTAAATGAGCTTTTAACTCATAACACGCCCTGACACTGATAATAACCAACCCATAGATATAATCTCTCTGAACTATCTCTTCTTCAGTAGACTTTCTTTATCCTTCACTGGGAACAGTGGTGCCAAATCCTCGCAGTCCTGCACCAAAAACTATCAGAGCCAAAATGACGACACTGAAGACAACTAATCCCAACCCACAGCCATTTCATATCTGTGAGGTCCTCTCCTGACCTACACACTGCACAATTATTGACAAACTCTGGATTTCCTTTAAGCCTTTATTGCAGTTTTTAGTACTTTCGGAGCTTCACGTTCCCTCAACAGCAAACCATTCAAAGGCTTTTCCCTGCTCTTTGCTTATGTTGCTAATCTCTAATACACCCTCTGATCACACCATTCCCAGATCACAGACTGAAACCCGCCATGGTTCAGCCTGTCATTAATAACACAACAGGGCTTTTGAAGATTAATATCACATATCAACAAACCACAGTATAAAAATGGCAGCCCATAAAATGCTTGAGAGGGAGCCCTGTGCCATCTCGCGGAATGCATTATCTTCTGAAGGAGCCATGGAGCAGATGACATTTGGAACAGCGGAGGAAACTCTGACCTTCGTGTAAAACATTTTCGCAAAGCAATTTTATTTACATTTTAGTCCCTCATAAGGTTGAAATATATCTTTGCAGCAAAATGGAAACTGGTATTCATAACAGAGGCGGGAGTAATAAACAAGACTATGACAAGGTCAAGTACGGTACAGAAAAAAAAAAAACTAAACCGACCGGATATCAGCAAGTCAGCGTATTGTGCTTGTGGGGGATGAGGGTTTATCTACAGGGGGTGTAGGAGGTGCCGTTTCTGGGCTAGGGATTAGTAATATTCAGAGTTTATATTTCCCCAGAATTTCAGGCAGCCATCTAGGTTAAGGCAGGATTTGGCTTCATCAGGTTAGAGCTGCCCTTAGAATTACTTGTGATCTGCTGACTGGTGGGGGAATATTCAAGAAGCAGCAGAATGAATGAATAAAGCAGAAGCAGCTTCCTCTCCAGCAAGGAGAACAGTGAGCCGCACAGCAGGGACATAACCAAATCTCAGCCCAAATCTCCTGAAACTAGCAGTCAGAGACAGCAGTGCCTGAGATCTCACACTGCCGATATACAGCTGTAAGGCTTTAAGCATAGGAGTGACTAGGCACACTCTCATACCTGGTCGTGCACTGCTATATTTCAGGAGGAAATTAAGACAAAATGCAAATCTTTCAGGGTACTACTTAGGAAAACATTTAAATTTCTAAATGTTCACTATAACATAGCAAATCTTTTTAGAGCTCAGGCACACTGTAAGGGCCCATGCAGAGTAAATGGGGCTGCTTTAATACATCACATATCAATGCATGAAAAGAAAGGGGTGAATGATCGCTCCTTTTTTGAGTTATTATTATTATACAGAATTTATATAGCGCCAACAGTTTGCGCAGCGCTTTACAATATAAGGAAGACATTACAATCACAATACAATTCAAGACAAGTAGAGCTGCAGCTAACGATTATTTTCAAAATCGATTAGTTAGCCGATTATTAAGTTCGATTAATCGGTTAATCGGATAAACAATAAAATAAATTTTTAAAAATGGCTCCAATGATGGGACTACTAGTTTGTATTGAGGTTGTAGTCCATCACAGGAGAAAGCTTGGAGCGGTGGAAGTAAAAAAGAAAAAAAATTGTGTGGTGTGCAATATAGTGAAATGGAAAGTGTAAAATTATACAGCAATGAATGCAAAATGGCATCGGCTATAGAGGACTACAAATCACAGCAATAATACATTATACAGCGCAATGCAGAATACCGCCATCTATAATGTACTATTGCTGGGATTTGTTGTATTGCTCTATAGCTGGTGGTATTCTGCATTGTGCTGTATAATGTACTGTTGCTGGGTTTTGTAGTCCTCTATAGCTAGTGGTATTCGGCATTACACCACTGTATAATGTATTATTGCTGGGATTTGTTGTACTCCTCTATAGCAGGTGGTATTCCGCATTGCGCTGTATAATGTATTATTGCTGGGATTTGTAGTCCTCTATACAGCGCAGTGCAGAATATCACCAACTATAGAGGAGTACAACAAATCCCAGCAATACATTATACGTACAGTGTATAACGTATTGCTGGGATTTGTAGTCCTCTATAGCTGATGGTACATATACAGCACAATGTACCATCAGCTATAGAGGAAGACAACTTCCACTATCCCAGCAATACATTATAGAGCACCATGTGTGGGAAAGTGCAGTCTTCCAGCAACTTGCTTCTGAGATCGGACCTGTCTATCGGCGGCTGTCATCCCCCACACCTGCTCCTCCTTACTACATCTCCCCGCGTCCCTGTGCCGATCGTGGATGTGGGCGGGGAGTGAGTGTGAGGCGGGAAGGAGGTGCAGCGTGTAGAGCGTGGATGCGGGCGGGCCTGGCAGCGGCGAGTGTGAGGTGGGGAGGAGGTGCGACGTGCAGCATGTGGGAAGCCATGAACAGGGCCAACTGATCGGAAGCCGATTAATCGATTATTGAAAAAGTTGACAACTTTTTCAATAATCGATTATAATCGATTATGTCGATTAGTTGTTGCAGCCCTAAAGACAAGATAGTAAGGAGGGCCCTGCCCCTGAGGGCTTACAATCTAAAAAGGAGGACCCAGTGATACATGAGGAGGTAACTGTGAGTGGATGAATTGTTTGAGAATGTGATAGTTCAGTGTTTAGGTTGAGTTTTGGATACAGCAGTCCCAAGGTGCGGTATTACCCGTAACGGCCTCCAGGTGACACCCCACTGGGATGTCATCTCGCATTTGCGTGATTTCATAGCACATGCACGACATCGTCACGCATGCGTCTGATGACATCATCTTGATGATGAATGCCGGCAAAGAGAGGAGGGGACATTCTCCTCTCTCGTGCAACTGTCAGGCTTTCGGTCCATGACCGAGTGCCCAACTTTTCAGAGGGGGTGACACCAGAATGACTGTCAGTCAATTTTGTGTCGCCCCCTCTGATGGTGTCACCCGATGCAGGCCGCACCCCCCGCGCCCCCTTTGTGACGTCACTGCAGTAGGTGAAGGTTGGAATACATTTTTTGCAGGCTGTACCGTATCATTGACATAGACATCCCCTAACTTCCTGTCTATTTAATGGGTGTCACACAGAAAACAAAGTAGGGAAAATCTCCCAACTTGTGTCAGACAGAAAAAGACGTTAGAGGAAGCGCTACAGTGGGAACACAAATGGCAATAAAACAAGTTTTTTAGTACAGCGAGAAAGGTTTAGAATACATATCAGGATTGTATGTTTACATTTTTTTAAGTTTAAAGTCTTACATTTTTTTATCATTTCTATAACATTTACATATTACAGATAATCCCCCCATATTAAGGGTACACCCAGTGTGCAAATCATTCAGTTTTCTATTTAGAAAGCATAGCTCTGACTGCGAGCTTCCTGACTAAGCTAGATGGTTGCCATCTCTGCCCATGTTGTCTCAGCTGAAGAGACTTAGGGAGGGGCTGATTGGCCCACTCGGTCTGATTGGCTCTTTCCCCAAGCCCATTTGACCAGCCACTCTGAAGGCCCGGAGGCTTTTCCATTGATGAGAGGTTTACAAAAACTGCTGCAGAAGCAAACAATAAAGCAATCAGTAATATATATATCTATATAGATATATTTATATCTATATAGATATATATATCTCTTAGAGGAAAGTGAAATTAAAAACAACAGCAAAATTCTACAAAGGCTGATGTATTGTGAGAATAGAGATTCCAACACTAATTTCCCTCATTTTCTCTTCTGCCAAGAACAATCATTTGTTTCCAGCCTTTCCAAAGGCTGATAACGATATTCATTATACATTACAATTTACTGCAAAACCATCTGCCATGGAAAGGAGTCCCAACCTGAGAACACTCTACTGAGCAGACTGCAATAGTGTTACATTATACACCGATGTCTCGCTCTCTTCTGATTTTTGTGATGTCGTAAAAGGACATTAGGAGCATACTGATAAGAAACACCAACATTGAAAAGTGCAGCTATGCCAAAATCATACTAGTCTGTCCATATTGCATCTTACATTCACATCTGAATTATATACCTATATCATTTATTGGCACAATGTAATATCACTTTTCTCTACATATAATGTATGCATTAAAGGGTAATTCAACCCAAAAGTGATATTTAACTATCAGTGGAGCCTGATGGGTGGAGATGGCCCTAGGCTTCTTCTATGTCTTGGATAGACTAAGGGCCCTTTCAACAGAGGTGATCAGGTTGTGCTGGCCGCTTTCTCCAGTGCAGCCCCAATGCACAGACAAAGCAATTTGTGGTGATGTGCACTGAAGAAAGGTATGGCACCAGGGGCGTAACTAGAAATCACAGGGCCCCATAGCAAAATTTTGTATGGGGCCCCGTGATTGCTAGTTATGCCTCTTGCAGAGCCACAGCGGAGAGTGACCCTGCAGAGCCCACCATAGACTCTCTATAGTGGGCTCTGCAGTGTCTGAGCCTCTGTGGTCCCCGGGCCCGGGCCCTGCCTCCTCTGCTATCGACAGGCCCCGCCTTCTCTTACATCACTGGCCCCCCCTGCTCTTAGGTCGCTGGCCAGTGATGTAAGAGGAGGCGGGCTCCGCCTCCTCCATTCCGAACACAGCTCTCATCTGCCGCAGCGGCTGGCTGTCACTGACACAGCTCGCAGCGGCTATGAGGGGAAATGCGCCGTGGCCGCTGCTGAGCTGTGCGGGTGACAGCCAGCACCCCCACATGCCATAGCGACCCAGGCGGCCCTGGCCGGGCCCCCCTGTGCCCAGGCCCCATTGCGGCCGCCTGGGTCGCTATGGCGATTGTTACGCCACTGTATGGCACATGGACCCGAAATATCCTCACCATCATTCTTGACTCCGATCTCTTCTCAGAGTTTTGGGTACTCCTGCCCACCTTTCTGTGTTGAAGATTCTCCTGTTACATTTTCCATAAAATAACATAAATAAAAACACAGCAAAGATGGTTGGAGTTCCTCATAATGGGCAACAGCAGGTGTACAGACCTGGGAACTACAAGACAGAACTTCACTTCATTACTAAACTAAGGGAAAATTCCCTTGCAAAGTGAACAGTCTATTTGCCTTTAGTAAATCAGCTCCACGGGTCAGAAAATGGACGTTGCATTCACCAATTTATATAGTACTGTATGTGGGACATTAATAATGGCTGCACAAAATAATATTTCACAGCGCCATACAGTCATTATAAGTAACTGTTTGAAAAGATTTTTTTTACTTTTCTGACTGAGCTGTTTGATATATCATAGGAAAAAAAAAACGTAATGATAATTAAAATCCGATGACCTTAATTAGCGACAGCGCTGCAGGCGGTATTATAAACCCTCCTGTCAATATCTGATTAAAGTTCAGAGATTAACTCTTGGCTGTTTTATTCAGAAATTACTGCCGAAACAACCAGACGACAGGAATTGTTCCTCCTAATGCATTTTATGCAAATGCTAATTTATTTCGACAACTACTATGTAATTAAAGAGACTTGCGTTGACAATGTCAGTCCACACTGGAAAACGATGCGTGTTTCATTTCCAACGAGGTTAGAATCCCGGAGACTCTTCTATATAATAGAAGGAGGGAGAAAAAGCTTCACACCATATTATAGTTAATTAAAAAATACAATGCCTCTGCTTTGATATCACTACTACAGAGCACAAACACTAAAAGATTTTAAAGGGTACAAGAGCCCTAACAATTAACTTCTCTTCGGGGTCATTCAGATGGGTGTACATGTCCGTACAGTGTGCATGCCTATAAGATGACCCGATCCCAGAAGGGACAAGTGCTGTGTGTAATTGCACAGAGCAGCCTGTTCTTTCTTATGGGAGGATATGGCTGCACTCATTTACAAGCGGTCACGCGCACACCCGAAGCATCCTGGCGAACCTGCACCCAATTTTATCTTTTGCTACATGTGCTCCAAGATGGAGACTCTCATAGGTTAGAGTTAGGACCGCACTACACAGAGGTGCCTTGACGAGGCTGTGCGGCTTTCACATATTCTGCAGAAGACGTGTATCTAAAACCTCTGTTTTTAACCTTAGTGGGTAGACAGATTTATTTTTGCATGCTGCCTGGTGAGTGTGCTGGGAAACTTTTTGCTGTTGTACAGTATAAAGCCCTTCCATGTGCACCTTACTTTAAAGCTGGTCATGAGTTGATGAGTGCGTTTGCCATTTGTTTTGCATGCCTATAAAGTGACCCGATCCATGAAGGGACAAGTGCTCTGTGTAGTTGCACACAGCAGCCTGCTCTTCCTTATGGGAGCACATGGCTGCACTCAATCACAAGCGGTCACGTGCAAACCCGAAGCAGCACATGCACGACCCGATGCCTGCACTTGGACACACACATAAAATAATGGTTGAAGATACCGTACAGCATGCTGGTAAATCGTTTCTGTTCAAATGTAACATATTATACTGTAAACATTATTAGACAAAACATATACGTGTACAAAGAAGTATAAGATATATTCTCAAATTCAGTTATAAACCATTAAAAAAAACATAACATCGGTTCTTCCACCAGTGGATAAAAACCTAGGGCACAACCCATATTTCTACCCATAGGGCCGTGAGTCTAGTGTATGATATCTTCTTCATGTTGGATCCAGTAGTACACTCAACAGGCCTCCCATGATATGAACATAAGGTAGGCACTCAGCTAGATGCAACCACCTGCCAGAGCACAATGAAAACCAGACAAGCGAAAGGTGCTAGTTAAAATATTTATTAAGAACAGTGTCCACAGGAGCAAGCAGAATCATAAACCGGAACAAGCCAGAGTCAGGAGCCGGAGTGAATAGTCGTTCAAGCCAGGCCAGGAACATAGAGATCAGCGTCGTCAGGAACAAGCCAGGAGCAGGAGCCAGAGAACAATGTTAGCCAGTATCGGGTCATACACAGAATCAGGATACTCAGAGCAGCAGGAATGCACTAGCAGGAAGACCACGCAAGGGCAAGGTCAGACTGGACTGAGTGGTTTATATATAGTGAGTGGGGTGACATCATCACTCAGAGACAGGAAACTGCCATCTGGCTCTCTCAGATGATGCTCTCCTGTCTGGCCATAAGAGGGAGCCTGGGAGTAGTGAGCAACTCAGGCAAAGAAGGAAACAGGTGAGTAAAATGGCAGCCAAGCCAGAATGCTGCAAACCACTAAAGTCAGGGTGGAACCCTGACACCACCATACCACGGACTTGTCTACACCAGTGCTAAGCAGTCCTACAAGGACAAGGGCGAAGTCCTCTAGTCAAATATAAAATTTCTAATATAAAAGATAAGATCATTGAAATTCTTTTAAATTACCGTTTCTTTCTTCTTTTTAAGTTTAGTTTGTAAAACAAAAGTTGCAGTGTGATTATTTGATGATAGAATTAGGGTGGGGATCCAAAGTTATAGCAAAGTGTACCCCAAGCCTGGAGCCTGTGTTCTGTCTCTTCCAAAAACACTCCCAATCTTGCCCCAAAATCCTGTTTTGGCTTGAGCGACTAGCAAAGGCACATGTAATTGGTCCAGAACTCTGGTGTGTTAAAGTCAACCAATCCTGATCCAGCCACGCCAAGACTTACAGTTCTTTAAAGCTTAAAGGAGAATTATGAGGCGAGTGATTTACACTCAGCCTCATAATCTGAGCCGACCTGTGACAATGAAACAGGTCACAGGTCGGCTCAGTAGATTGGGAAGTGAGCGAACACATACCGGCGCTCACTCACTTCTCGATCCTGTGCCGGCAGAGAGCCGTGACAGGGGAGTGACTGGATTTCCCCCTACCCTGTCCGATCCTCCATCGCTGACTGGCAGAACGGACGGGGGAGGGGGCTGGTACAGCTGGCTCTGCCTCTAGATAGGCAGAGCCAGCTGTCACTCACGCAGCTGGGTGGATCCAGACATAATTGTCGGGATCCGTTCCGGCTGTGGCGTCTCAGTATACCGCTAGCTGTAGCTCCCGGTATACTGAGCTTTGGGTGACGGGAGGACGCTAGTTTGTGTCCTCCCGTTACCCTTAGGAGAACTATGGGGAAAAGCCCTAACCCCATAGTTCTCCTTTAAAGGCTGCTGTTTGCCCATTGCTACATTGGCTTGTGTCAAAGATAATACCACACGCTGAGCTCTCGGAATATTCCCTTGTCAGTTTCATGTATCGCATATAATCCACTTGCCTTCAATTATACCTTTACGTTTGCTAAACAATCAAGATATGTCATTTGTTGTGACGTCTAATGAAATAACAAAATGAATAAACGATGAGACAAATACATTTGTTCGGGAAAGAGAAGATATTTTCTGTTTGTTAACTAATCATGCTCAACACAATAGAGTCGATCCTTGAACCATATCAAAGCTTGTTAGCATAGATGGGTGGTTTGGCAAAGTTAAAGGGATTTAGCAGAATTGATGAGTATGTTGATGAAACCCTGCTTTGGGGGAAGGACTGGGAACCTTTGGCCTGGGGGGAAAACACAACCATCTAGCCCTTTCACGGTAGGAACAGATATGTCTGGAATATGTATCATGCGAATTCCGCCATTGTGCCGCAGTGATTGGTGGACTTGGTGAAAAGCGTGTATTCCTAAAGGACATGGTTTATTGTAAAACACCTTCTCACATCTTTCATGGCCCTTTATGACTCCCAGCATTTGGTCACGTAACATTTGAAAGCCAAAAAGGGATTGTGGTGCTATAGGATGTCCCTCTTCCAGGCACTGTGATTGCAGACGGCCGTATAATGCTCATCATGTGCCACTGAATGTGGGTCCCACTCTGATGGATACCTGAATGGTGAAGTATTTCCACTTGGGGGCCACCATGTATCCAAGTGAAAGTGCTGCTCCCCATGATGTAAGAGTAGGCAGTTACCTGACGAACTCAAGGATTAGCCTTGTTCCCAGTGGCCATAGGCCTTTACAAGGAACTCAGGACTTACTCTTCACCATCAACACAGTCTCTGGGGGTGAGCTCTTACCCCCTAATATAAGTCTCAGCAGCACACACAGTTGCCTCTTCTCAATTTCCCCAATATAGAGCCACAGGGACTCTGAGTTCCAAAATTCCCATACAGAACCCGAGGCCGGGTGTCACCTGGAGCGTTTACCCTCCAATTGTGTCACCCGGGTGCAGGTCGCACCCCCCTTGTGACGCCACTGAAAGGTCCTTCTGTTTCAGCATAATTGTACCCCCGTGTACAAAGCCAGTTCGTTAAAGACATGAGTTTGGTGTTTAGGAACTTGACTGGTCCTGACCTCAACCCTAGAACACCTATGGGATGAATTGGAACACTGACTATAAGCCAGGTCTTCTCATCCAACATCAGTACCAACCTCACAAATGTTCTTTTTGGCTAAATGAGCACAAATGCCCATAGACACACTCCAAAATCTTCACAGATGAGTTGAGGTTGTGTATACTTTTCTCCCGGAAGTGTGCTGGATGCTCAAGATTCTACAGGCATTGGCACCTCTGCAATGCAACTCAGCACCTCAGAAGGTGGGAGAGCAAGATACAAACTCTCTTCTGTGCAAAGAAAACTTTGCTATTTCAAGTGACACTAAACTCAGGAGTTTAATCTTAAAAATGCATTCAAGTACCTTAACTATTAACAAAAATGTATCTTATTAGTGTATCACTCGGCTGTAGATCCTCCAATCATCTCGGAATTGGTGCTGACACTGTCCTTCCTTCTGGAGGGGGGCTACTTTTGTTCCTCATGGTCCCTGTGCGTGTTGTAAAGTAGTCACCACTCCAACTCGCTCCTGTGATGGACTACAATCTCATGTTTAGTTTACTAATTTGTATGGAGATTGTAGTCCATCACAGGAGCAAGCTTGGAGTGGGGGCGACTTTACAACACACACAGGGACCATGGGGAACCAAAGTAGCCACCCTCCAGGAGGAAGGACAGTGTCAGCACCAATTCAGAGATGATTTGAGGATCTACAGCCGAGTGATACACAAATAAGATACATTGTTGTTAATAATTAAAGGAAAACTTTGAGGTGAATGAAAAACACTCAACCTCATAGTTCGAGCCGGCGTGTGACAATCAAACTGTCACACGTCGGCTCAATAGATCAGGAAGTGAGCGAACACATACCGTCGCTCACTCACTTTTCGATCCTGTCCCTGGAGAGAGCCGTGGCTGTCACTCACAGCTCCATGCAGGGATACCCCCCCTCCCTGCTCTGATCCTCCAGCGCTGAGTGGAGGAACGAACGGGGGAGGGGGTGGGAAAAAAAGGCTCTGCCTCTAGATAGGCAGAACCAGCTGTCAATCACGCAGCTGGGTGGATCTCGATGTCTGGATCTGTCCCGTCAGCGGTGGTCTCAGTTTACTGCGCGCTGTAGCTCGTGGTATAATGAGCTTTGGGTCACGGGAGGACACTAGTTTGTGTCCTCCCGTGACCCTTAGGAGAACTATGGGGAAAAGCCCTGACCCCATAGTTATTCTTTAAGGTACTTGAATGCATTTTTAGGATTTAACTCCTGAGTTTAGTGTCACTTTAATTTTATTTTTGCAACAGAGTCAGTTTAAATGTTTATATTTAGTACTTTGAACGTCTCATCATTGTGAAACAATAACCTTTTCTAATTAGACAAGATTTCCCCGTAACTCTTCTAAATGGATCTGAACAGACGTCCATTTCATGTTTTATTTAGTTTTTTTCTTTTATTAAATAGCAGAGGAATGAGGGAGCCACTTATATCACATGCAAGACACAAACGGATTCTGCCATGATAACTCCATAACATCAGGAATTATCGGCCTCTTATTTTAATTGGACATAAACAAGTAATTAGCTACATTGGTCCGGTACTAAAAGTCAGCAGGTTAATCAATATAGCGATAATTACAGAGAGTACAGAAGGCTATATTTAACAAGATTCCTTCATCTGCTCAGGCAAGGCGCTGTGAAGGATCGCGTGTTTAATATTATTTTGCTACTAATTTAATTTATACAGCACCAGTGTATGTTGCTATGCTTTACAGTATGAGAGGAATCAGGAAATGAAGGATTCATAGGAGATAACATTGCAGAATATGGATCCAAGGAGTGTCCGATCACCTTTGGGAATCAGATAGACTTCATTTCCCTATTGGGGCAAATTAGAAAACAGTTTATTGTGAATGTATTATTTTCTCAGAATCATCTTAGGGTACTGACGATCCTGATTGTGATCTGAGGATTTTTTTTTTTTAATTCAAAGGACCGTGTCTTTATGCAAAATGGATTAATACGTAACTATGACATCATTTTAGATTGTAAGCTCCCATAGACAGGGTTCTCCTTACCATCTTGTCTTGATTTTTATTGCAAATGTAATGTCTTCCTTTTATTGTAAAGTCAGGGCCGGTGCTAGACTATTTTGTGCCCTAGGCAAGACCAGCTACATGCACCCCCCAGCCCTCCTCCCACAGCACAACCCCCAATCCCTCCCCTCCCTCCCGGACGTCCCCATTCCCCTGCGGACCAGCTTCTGCAGGCAACAGGTGTGATGTAAGCAGGCAGGTGCAATAGCAAGACTGATATTGGCTATTTTAATTTGAAATAGCCAGTAGAAGACTAGCTATTGAAACCTTACCCATTGAGCAGAGTAGTAGACCTTAGAGAGAGAGCATTTCAGTTCTGCTCCTCTGCTCAGTGGGCGGATGCAATAGCCAGCCTGCTATTGGCTAGTTTGCCAGATGCAATAGCCAGCCTGCTATTGGCTAGTTTGCCTAGTGGCAGCACCGGCCCTGTGTAAAGGGCTGCACAAACTGTTGGCGCTATATAAATCCTGAATAATAATAATATTAATAATAATACAATGCTTTAAAATTATAATAGATGAATAGATTCGTATTCGTAAACAATTTGCAAAGCCATTCGCCCTGCTAATCTCTGTGAATGTTTGTTCTGTGCAAATAGAGGCAAAAATGTACGTTCTTTGTATATCATATTGTCAGATCAGATGTAATGAAATGTAATAACGCATTATGGCCACCAGATGGAGCTGAAGAGCATAGGAAATATCTACTTATTTCCTATGCTCCTAAGCTCAATCTATTATTATTACTATTATACAGGATTTATATAGCGCCAACAGTGTGCACAGTGCTTACCTAGAGCCATAATGCAGTACTAAAGTACATTCAACCTGAAAATAGAGGAAAAAATTAAAGTTCTTAGTAAATTATCTTTTCAGGTCTAATGTAATGAAATATAATACCACATTATGGCCACTAGATGGAGCTGATGAGCATAGGAAATATCTACTTATTTCCCATGCTCCTGAGCTCAATCTAGCAGCCATAATGTGCTATTACGTTGCATTCAACCTGAAAAGAAATATACGAAGAATGGTCATTTTGCACCTACTTGCACAGAACAAACGTTCACAGAGATTTACAGAGCCAATTGCTCTACAAATGTTTCTTAAAGGAGAACTATGAGGTGAGTGCTTTTCACTCACCACATAGTTCTAGCCGACCTGTGACAATGAGACTATCACAGGCCGGCTCAGTAGATCGGGAGGTGAGCGAACACATACCGGCGTTCGCTCACCTCTCGATCCTGTCACGGCTCTCTGCCGTGACAGGGAAGGGGCTGGATTCCCCCCTCCCCGATCTGCTAGTGCTGACTGGCGGAGTGGACGGGGGAGGGGGCGGGTACAGCTGGCTCTTCCTCTAGATAGGCAGAGCCAGCTGTCAGTCACGCAGCTGGGCGGATCCCGACACAATTGTCGGGATCCGCTTCAGCTGCGGCGTCTCAATATGCTGAGCCTAGGGTGACGGGAGGACGCTAGTTTGTGTCCTCCTGTTACCCTAAGGTGAACTATGGGGAAAATCCTTAACCCCATAGTTCTCCTTTAAATAGACCCCATAGAGTCCAACCAGCAGGTAGGAGGTGGAAAGAAAACATCATTATATTAAAGCTGAAGTTTGGGCAAACATTTTACTGGGGCATTAGATAGATACCAATAAGGCACCTATAATAATGTGGGGCCCCATTGCTGGCTGCTGCTTCTTTCTTGAAAAATTTGACATACATGCAACGTTTGGCAGTGATGTCACCACTGAAGTTCAAGCCGTGACACTGGTAGCGTGGGCTGGAGAGCGAGTCACTCACTCTGCAGCATCTTCATTCAAAAAACATCTTACATTCTATTAAAAGATTAAAAAGGAATTCTGTGATTGGGCAAGGGGAGACTAACATTCATACGCCCCCTTGTCCAATCTGAGAGACGCTGAGATTGATTCCCCTAAGCAGTGTACTCCTAAAGTAGATGTAAACCATAACTGAATAATATTCAGTGTGCATCATGCCATATGTCTTTTTCATACAATGCTTGTTTTCATCCTTTGTTGCATCTCATTGCTGCCAATCTCTTGTAACCTCTTTGCAGCCACTTCTATCCTTCCTATCTACATACAATCCAGTGATGGCTGCATGACTTTCTCATGGTGGGTTTTCTGATGCCGGTGAACCTTGCTTGTGTGACTTGTGTTGAAAAGTCCAATTGTAAAGACCAATTGTAATCCTGTTTGACATGGTGACAACACAGAAGGTCAGTTGGGAGACAGAGACTGAGCGTTGTCACCCTGCAACAGGAAGCATTGGTCTTGACATTACAGAGCCTTAGCAGCCATGTGCAGGATATTTATAGCAGAATAATACATAATTTCACTAAGCAAGCAATTGGTGTTCCATTGGGCCATAAGTAGGCAAACTCAGTACTCCAGCTGTGGTGAAACCACAAATCCCATTATGCCTTTGCCTCTGGGTGTCATGTCTGTGGCTGTCAGGGTCGTGCCTTGCCTCATGGAACTTGTAGTTTCCCCACAACTGGAGTGCTGAGGTTGCGCACCCCTGCTTTAGGTAGTTGCAAATGCAAAATGTTGCTGTTTGCTTTGTACCTTTAACTATGCATCACTTTCTCCTATACCGGGTGTTATGGACCAGCCTGTAAAAGGGAACCGCTGCACACAGTAGTTATTGAACTCTATTTGAAACCAGCCAATGCCAGCCACACATTGCCCCTCCATATTATGAGGTGATCTCCTATTATTAGACTTTTGTGCTGGAAACATATAACAGCATGTAGCTTAATTGCACTTCGAAGTAATGACTTGAAATGAGATCAGCCAGCTTTTATATATATGGGTTTTTTTTCCTGCTTAAAACTCTATTCAATAGTTTCTAGCAAAAGCTTTGTGATCAGATGAGTCAATATCATGTATTCAGAATGCCGCATGAATGGGAAGGGTTACCTTATGGCAATTCGCAATGTGTTTAGAATTTTATTATTATTTAAAGAGATTCTTTATGGAAATGTAATGTCCTAGGAAAAGACTGGAGGTAAGAAAAGAGATGGGAAATGTAGACAGATAAAAAAAAGATAGATAGAGAGAGAGAGAGAGAGAGAGAGAGAGAGAGAGAAATAGAGAGAGAGAAAGAGAGAGAGAGAGAGAGAGCGAGAGAGAAAGAGAGAGAGAGAGAGAGAGAGAGATAATGGATACATTTTGTACTGTGTCTCAGGTATTTTTGCTGTAATGTTATTTTTACCGAAATAATACCCACACCGAGTGCTGAAGCTAACAGTTCCCCTTCTATAATACAGAACAGGGCGATCCACTTGGATACCTATACAGTACATAAAAGATCCCAGTTGGTGCTGTGCAGTGTTTATCAGCAGCACTGATGCCTGGCATAAAGAACGGCCTCCTGTCACTGTTGGCCGCCTGTGCTGGATGGCTGAGCGACAGATGTTGCCGGTGAACCATGGCTGCCTACATCATTGGCATGAACACAATGAAACATTCCGTCAGGGGAAAGGTGACATTTTTCATGCGCTGAGCTCACCATCCTATATGAGGGCTGCCAAGCCATCCTTTTCATTACAGGCACATATGAATCACACAGGTGCTGGGATTTAATAATTCAGGTAAAGCACTGACTGAATCCATGTACCCACAGGCCATGTACAGTACATCTAAAAGCATACCTGTCAGAGAAGTCTTGCTTGTCTTCGTGCTGCACATTATCATGGGCATGCGCGCGCGCATACGAGATGTTCTAGTGGAAGGATTGCACATACTCGTGAGCGTACGCACGAGCACCCTTTTGAACATTGGCGCCAGATGGCCTATTTAAGAAGGAGCTCTGTACCTTTTCCTTGCTGAGAGTTCTTCAGCTACTGCCCTGCTTCCTGTGTTTCCTGAATCTGTTTGTTCCTGATATTGACTTGTTCTTGGACTCTGTTGATTGCTGCCTGCCTCCCACCTTGGCTTGATCTGGACCTTCCTTCTGCTTGCTGATTCTACACTGCCTTCCTTAACGTTACCGACCCAGCCTGCTCCTGACCCTGCCTCTGTTTGCTGATCCTGTACCTTGCTGCCCGCTTGATCGTGACCCAGCTTGTTCCTTACTTTGGCTCTGCATCGGTGCCGGCTTCACCCATTGCTGATGTCATACTCCAGGAAGAGACTGTCACCATCTTCCTTCAGACTGGTCCACCTGCATCTCCAGCTCTGGGTGTATCCACTTTATCAGGCACTCATGCCCCTCCCTTGTCCCTACACCCTCTGTCCACCATTACCAGGGGTGTTTGGACAAGAGAAGCAAGGGAGGCCGCCCTCGTCATCTCAGGCTCCTCTTACCAGGTAGGTGACAAAACCAAAAAAACAATGGGATGGTTTAGATATAGTAGCCTGGCTCTGGTTCCCTGGTTGCAGATAGTTCCAGGTAACTTCCCCTGGTGTTCCATGATACTGTGACCAGATCTTGTACAATCGCTGTGTAAATCCCATACTTAGGTTCTTATTGGGCAGTCTCATAATAGGTGATCTCACCATCCAATGGGAAATGGGGAGGGGTGGGACATGACAGCAACATGTACACACAAGTCTACCAAGCTCAACCGACACACTAAGACACCATACGCAAGCTGCTAGGCACCACCATGCTTTGCCATGTGTTACATTTTGACTGGCATCTCAACACATAATTACATGTAGACACAAGTCTACCAATCTCAACCCACACAGTAAGGCACCGTACACAAGCTTCTAGGTAATACCATGCTTTGCCATGTATTACATTTTGACCGGCAACCCCAACACATAGTTACATAGTTACACATAGACACAAGCCTATCAAGTTCAACCTACACACTAAGACACCCCACACGAACTGCTAGGCACTAACATGCTTTGCCAAATGTTACATTTTGACTGGTACTTCAACACAAAGTTACATAGTTTCATGTAGACACAATTCTACCAAATTCAACCTACAGACTAAGGCAATGCACACAAGCTGCTAGGCACCACCATGCTTTGCCATGTGTTGCATTTTGACTGGCACCCCAGCGCATAGTTACATAGTTGCATGTAGACACAAGTCTATCAAGTTCAACCTACACACTAAGAAACTGCACACCAGCTGCTGGGCACCACCATGCTTTGCCTTGGGTTGCTTTCCTAGGAGTCCGGAATGGTTTTAGCCACACTGGGTTGAGTCAAGAGCGTTTAGCTTGGGTGCCTTGGTTTACCAGCACTGAGGGACATAAGCATTTTCCACACTTTCCATGTATGCTCTGGGGGAGCGACACAGTACACAAAATACCACAATCAAGGCAGATGAAGAAACTATAGATACTTTGTATGTGTTCTTAGTGGTATTAGCATGTAAAAAGAGGGAAGCAAAAAAATGTTTCCTTTGCACAGAGACCACCTGCAAACGCGTAATGCACAGCAAATAATTGTTACAAATCTATTCCCGCTCTCTGGGCCTTTCATCCATCAAAGAGCTCTGTATGAGATGGGATGAAAAGACCTCATGTATTATTCTATTGTACAATCACGCACACGCACAAAAAACATCAAAAAGGGGAAGACAGTTCCGTTACTACAAAAAAACAGGTGTCATTTGTCATCTTTTCATATATATTTTTTTACTTTATATTAAAGGAGTTTTCAATGTAATCTCTAGATTTATCAAAACATCCCTGAACCTTCTGACAGATAAAGTAAGCCATTCACAAACTGAGCATATAATGCAGAATTGTATCAGCGAGTTTACTGTCACTGAAGCCCCATCAGTAGATCCAGAAGTATCAACAACAGAATTTATATCTGGACTTGTAAATGTTGAGCTTGGTTCCACCTCTCACGCCTCCCAAGTCTCCCTACTGGCCCTTTACGTGATGGACCCATATTGCTATCTTTGCAGGTACATTTTAAAGCCACTTTATAATGATGAGGGAACTGGCCTGGGCTAAACTCACTTGGGTTTTTGCCAATCCGAGCTAGAAATTTAGGTTTTCGGTGAACGTCCAAGTGAACTAAACCCAGAGCCGCCTGTGTACCAGCAACCTATGATGCCGTAGAAATCAATATTTATCATTGGTTGCTGCAACACTTGAATCCATACAGTATAATAAGTTGTTATGGCACACCTGCCAGCTTCCTAGTAGTGATGAGCTCAGGTTCAGACTGAACCAAGTCCAAACCGGAGCTACTCTGAACAAGGAAGTGTCAAAGGCACTTTCGGCCAATCAGATGTGGGCTGGGCATTCTCCATCCCACAGCTGCATGAAAACAAAGGGGCAAGATGGGCTGATGTAATTTACCTTATATGGCCACATCGCCAAATTTGTCATTTACCACAAATAGACATCTACCATATAAGGTCAATGACGTCACTACTCCCCCACCACATTTAGCATACATCAAATTGATTGGGAAGCACTGAAGGCAGTGGCGTCACAGGGGGTGCGGGGTGCGGCCATTGGAGGGGTGACACCAAAATGTCTGTCATTTTGGCGTCACCCCCTCTAAAAAGTCGGGCACTTGGTCATGGACCGAGAGCCCAACAGTGTCAGGAGAGAGGAGGGGACCCGGCGGGTGAACGTCTCCTCATCCTGCCGGTGAACTTCCCCTCCTCTCTCTGCCGGCATCCATCACCAAGATGGCCGCTGGCAGGCGTCAATCAGCTGACCGCGCATGCGCGATGACGGCATTGTGCATGTGCGTGTTGACCTCACGCGCATGCGCGATGACGTCACTGTGGGGTGTCACCCAGTCTCCGCTCCGGGTGTCACCCGGCCGCAAGACGCCCCTGACTGAAGGAGCTTCCTTCCGTGTTCTAAAGTAGTTTCTTTTGGGTTCAGAGGAGCCGAGGTTATGATCCAGCCCCTCCCCTGTAGATAGGGGAGGGGCTGGGCGGATCGCGGCACAGCTGGGCGGATCGCGGCACAATTGTCGGGATCCGCTTCAGCTGCGGCGTCTCAGTATACTGTGAGCTACAGCTCGCGGTATACTGAGCCTAGGGTGACGGGAGGATGCTAGTTTGTGTCCTCCCGTTACCCTAAGGAGAACTATGGGGAAAGACTTAACCCCATAGTTCTCCTTTAAGGAAAATTAACTATGTGATTCTCATTTCACATTAATATGAATATTAACTATGGCTATGCACTGTGTCATATTTGTATATACATATTATGACAACACAAAAGGCAACACAATAGTACTGCAGAGGAAATCTCTGGACTAAAGCTGAATATTTCAGCAAAAGCTGGTTGTTAGTTTATCTTTAATGGGCTATTAATTTGTATCTTATTTTTGGGTGAAGTTGCTTTAACTATTGGATGCTCCTTCTTTCTATCTTGTTAAATCTTGCTACAGCTTTATTTCACGAATAAAAAAACATACATTCTATTGCCAAAAATATTGGGACGCCTTTACACGCACATGAACTTTAAAGGCATCTCAGTCTTAGTCCGTAGGGTTCAATAGGGCTCCGCCCTTTGCAGCTATAACGGCTTCAACTCTTCTGGGAAGGTGTCCACAAGGTTTAGGAGTGTGTCTATGGGAATGTTGGACCATTTGTGAGGTCAGGTACTGATGTTGGAGGAGAAGGCCGGGCTTGCAGTCTCCACTCTAATTCATCCCAAAGGTGTTCTATCGGGTTGAGGTCAGGACTCTGTGCAGGCCAGTCAAGTTCCTCCACCCCAAACTCGCTCATCCATGTCTTTATGGACCTTGCTTTGTGCACTGGTGCTCAGTCATGTTGGAACAGGAAGGGGCCATCCCCAAACTCCTCCCACAAAGTTAGGAGCATGAAATTGTCCAAAATGTCTTGGTATACTGATGCCTTAAGAGTTCCCTTCACTGGAACTAAGGGGCCAAGCCCAACCCCTGAAAAACAAACCCACACCATGATCCCCCCTCCACCAAACTTTACACTTGGCGCAATGCAGTCCGGCAAGTACCATTCTCCTGGCAACAGGCAAACCCAGACACGTCCATCGGATTGCCAGACAGAGAAGCGTGATTCATCACTCCAGAGAACACGTCTCCCCTTCTCTAGAGTCCAGTGGCGGCGCGCTTTACACCACGGCATCCCACGCTTTTGCATTGCACTTGGTGATGTAAGGCTTGGATGCAGCTGCTGGGCCATGGAAACCCATTCCATGAAGCTCTCTACGCACTGTTGTTGTGCCAATCTGAAGGCCACACGAAGTTTGGAGGTCTGTAGCCATTGACTCTGCAAACAGTTGGCGACTTCTGCGCACTGTGCGTTCAGCATGCGCTGACCCCTCTCTGTCATGTTACGTGGCCTACCACTTCGTGGCTGAGTTGCTGTTGTTCCCAGTTGCTTCCACCTTGTTATAATCTATCATTTAGCGCTTTGTCCTAATGTTTATTTTAAAAAATCCCTTCGTATAATTAAATACCCAACTTTAAAAAAATTCACAATTACTCTAAAACCATCCTAGCCGGGGCCGAGGAACATTCCGATTGCTATTTTTAGAAAACGTGTCTTCAGGTGACATGAAACTGGGACAAGAAATCAAAGCGGGACGGTAAGTAAAGAACAAAAGAACATGAAAGGAAATGATCAGCTTTGATTACTTCTGTTGTCTTACAGGATAAGAGTTTTAAACCCGACAGCCAGAAGTACAAATACATTGTCATTCTAATTTCTCTACATCTGATCTGATTTGAGGATTAAAAAAAACAAAACAGTAATGGGAGGGGAAGCTGAGCTCTACTGAAAATGCCAGTTGTCTGGCTGCCATGCCGACCTTCATCCTTGAATACTGGAACAAGTATACAAGTAAAGACCTCTGATTTCTCCTAAGCTTTCCTTGTCTGCAATTTTGTTCCAGGTCAGTGATTCAGAAAATACTGAAAGCAGTTGGGTTTATCACTAGGGATAAGAGAAGAGGTCTGGGCTAAATTGAAATCACTGCAAAATTACCATTTTCACTGCAGGCAAAAATGGAAACTCTCATTTTCTCTCATTGGGCTATATTTTTAATCTACTATTTTTTTTAATTAGGCAGTGTTCTGGTAT
>NW_017306452.1:680953-693750 GCF_000935625.1 Nanorana parkeri | reverse complement strand
TTATTTATTCTCTTATTATTATTATTATTAATTTTTTTGTTTCACTTTTTTGTTTTCTTTCTGCAAAAAAAGACTAAAGAGGGATTGTTTTTGGAAAAAGAACTAACCCAAAATAGCCGGAAGGAGCTTCTGTACCCCTAAGGATCTATTTAAAGCCCAATGCACCCTTAAAGGAGAACTATGAGGTGAGTGATTTTCAATAGATCGGGAAGTGAGTGAACACATACCGTCGCTCGCTCACTACTCGATCATGGCCCTGCAGAGAGCCGTGACTGTCACTCATGGCTCGCTGCAGGGATTCCCGCCCTCCCCGCTCCAATCCTCCAGTGCTGACTGGCAGAAAGGACGGGGAGGGGGCTGGTACAGATGGCTCTTCCTCTAGATAAGCAGAGCCAGCTGTCAATCATGCAGCTGGGTGGATCCCGACAGTAATGTTGGGATCCGCCCCCGCTGCGGTGGTCTCAGTATACCGCAAGCTGTAGCCCGCGATATACTGAGCTTTGGGACACGGGAGGATGCTAGTTTGTGTCCTCCCGTTACCCTTAGGAGAACTATGGGGAAAAGCACTGACCCCATAGTTCTCCTTTACAAACCACCAACGGACACTTTAAAGTGTATGTAAACCCTAACAATGGTCGGTTCGTATTTGATCCTTGTTGCTCTGCTAAATATATAATTAAAAGCATTTTGTTGCATCTGTACAGAAATTCCTGCTGATCCTGCCAGAATATTGTGAGTATAACTTCCTGTGTTCTTATTATCAGTACACAGTTCTAATTTGAAAGAACTCCGGGATTTGAAAAAATGAACCCTTGCAGTGGGGCTACCCCTCGCGGGGGCTTGTTTTGTCTAAGGGGGGAAAATAAAGAAGAAATACTCACCCAATCGTCAGTCCCATCTGGCTGCCAAACCGGTACCTGCAGCCTCTTCTCTCCCGACAATTTCATGCTCCCAACTTTGTGGGAACAGTTTGGGGATGGCCCCTTCCTGTTCCAACATGACTGAGCACCAGTGCGCAAAGCAAGGTCCATAAAGACATGGATGGGGGAGTTTGGGGTGGAGGAACTTGAGTGACCTGCAGAGTCCTGACCTCCACACGATAGAACACCTTTGGGATGAGTTAGCGCGGAGACTGCGAGCCCGGCCTTCTCCTCCAACATCAGTACCTGACCTCACAAATGGTCCAACATTCCCATAGACACACTCCTAAACCTTGTGGACGCCTTCCCAGAAGAGTTGAAGCTGCAAAGGGCGGAGTGTATATATACACTATATTGCCAAAGTATTGGGACGCCGACCTGTACACGCACATGAACTTTAATGGCATCCCAGTCTTAGTCCATAGGGTTCAATACTGAGTTGCTGGGGCTGAGAAGGCTGCATGGAGACAGAGCAGGCAAGCAGGTAGCAGGGGCTGGGGAGGGCTTGTGAGTGTGCTTCTATTTTTAGTCCCAAGTCCAGCGCCTTACTAATTCTGGAGTCCAGCGCTCCGTTGGGGGTCACCACAACTTGGCAAATGTTACCAAGGGGCCCCGGCCCTAGAAAGGTTGAGAACCACTGTCTTAGATGGTAAGCACATTGAGGACAGGGACTACTGTGTACAGGGAATAATACGGTGTACAGGGAATAATATGATGACACTATATGAATACTTGTAATAAATAAGTATATAAAGACAGCCATGCTCCATGTTCTACACTATGCATGCTGCTTAGCTTTGTAGCACAGTGGACGTGGGTGCTGATTGCTCTGCCTGACATACAGATGGCCACTAGAGGGAGCATTTTTAGATCTCTGTATGAAATGACAATGATAATTGGCACAGCAAGGATATATAAAAATGAGTTACATAAAAAAAATGACAGTAAACCTTATATAATACAAAACATTTCAGCGTTTCCATGGAAAGTCCCCTTTAATCACGCTAACCTTGTTAATTCGCTTCTTTTATATTATGATTTACCCCCGTATTGTTTTCCCCCGTCACTTTCGATTAACATTATTGTCTTATTTTCCCTTTTATTAATAGCAGTTAGTGCGGCAGCTGCCGCGGAGGTGCACAGTGCGGCTCTCACTATTGAAGTTTATGCATATATATTTTTTTTTTTATTCTTTCCTCCTTTTTTTGTATTTTTCATGTGTAGTGTTGGCTACGTCTCTGTTTCTGTTTAACACTTGACCGGGTGAACAAAGCGTGCAGTGTGTTACAGCGCAGTTAATTAAAATGCAGGGTTGTTGGATAACAGTACAAGGGGTCAGGAGACAGAAGAGGGAAAGTAGAAACATTGAACAATATTCTCATAAACAACTGCAGGAGAGATAAGGAAGAGATAGGAGGCAGGGTGATGGAATGTACTGAGATATATGGGCCAGATGCAGCGGGGCAATAAACAACACATTCTGCTTCTTCTCTCTCTCTCTCTCTCTCTCTATATATATATTTTATTTTATATATACATATTTATACTGTATATACAGCTTTCATTAACATAACACCCGGTGATCCTGCCATGAAGGTCCATGTCTAGGCACTTTCTATTATACAGTGACCACACTCTGTCCCTGTCTCGTTCCTGTCACATTCTCTCTCAATGGAGGCTACAAGCGGCTGTGCTGACGCATATCACACAAGCATGGTCCATGGTCCCCTCTAGTCAGCAATAAGAAACCCGCTCTGAGAAATGACATACAACAGTTGCTGCAGTGCATGTAGCCTAGAAGAGGCTGCATAGCGGCAGCAGGGGATTAGCAGCAGTGATATATAACAAAGGATAAAAAACAGTATGTTAGAATACACATCATGTCTATAGCATCAACTACTGCAGTATAAAATTTTGGTCACTAGATGGCAGTGTGTATAAGTTCTGTTATCTATGGTAGATACTCTGTTGTATTGAATAAGGTAGAAAATAAGAGCTGTGGCTTCCTTCCTGTTTTAGCTAAGCCATATGCAGCATGCATATCAGACTGTGTGCTTGTGTTTCTCTGTGAGGCTGTGCAAGAAGTTCAAACAAACTATTATTAGGTCAAAAAAATGCTAAATTGCTTAGATACTCAGCACTTTTTTAATATCATTCAGTTGGGGGGTTTGGGAACTTTAACAGTGCAGCTCTGTCTTTACTCTTACCCGTCATTAGGAGTTGGGGATTTCTGCAATTGCCGGCTATGGAACATGATTGTCTCTTTTATAAAGTACTGCAGAATTAGTTGTCTAACAACCTTTTTATTGAATAAAAATCTGCTCCATTTAATGTCTTCTGAGCTCCCACAGAACTTTATATCTTCCCGCTTGATAGTAAATGACTTTGTCTGCTTGTTAAATCAAATTTCCTATGCCCATAAAAAAAAAAAAGAAAGGCTTTCACTAAGTAACAGAAGGTTGTTACAAGTCATTGGCAGGAGGGTGAAGTGTCAGTATTAATGACTAGGAAACCACGCATAGCCTACTTCCCCGCAAGCATCATCTGAACAGCCAATCAATACCAGTGCCTCTGTGTTCACATTTATCAAAATTAAATGGACTTCATTCAATTCCTATGACTTAAGTATTGCAAAAGAGTTAAACACTGAGGCTACAACAAGGTCGGCGAGGGAAATCGATGAGGATTCTTCAGCATTTGATGCAAACGTCAACGTCGTTCATGGATCTAAAGTTGAGGTCCCCCTCTTTGGGGTCTGTGACAAGCCTACACACCGGCGAGCTTCAAAGGCAGCAGATAAGCGCAGCGCACTAAAAGTTCAGTAAGAAGAATTAAATCCTCTTATCTGCCGCAGAGATAGATCTGCATCAACTTATGCTTGTCAATGAAATAACAATTTAACCATTTGTTAATTTAATCCAGAAGTCATTTAAAGAATTGGAAAAAAAAAGATTCAAAGAGGTAGCAGGTTTGGCATATCAATGCACAGTTCCATTTAAGTCTTCTGGGCCTTCTGGGTGTAGAAAAGCCTGCTCCATTCAAAGCTTGTCCATCAAAGCCAGACTGGTGTCTTTGTGGTAGGGTAGGGGCCAAAAAAAGGATGCTGGTTTATCAGTCAGCATGAAGCAGGACCACCATTGGAGGAAGCAGACATTTTATATGCCAGCAAAAAATAGAGGAAAAGGAAGGGTTTTTGGAGGGGTGTAAATGACCGTCCAAGAACCATTGGCTCCACAACCTCCCTGGTTCGTCACGCCTGGGACCCCGGGGTCATATAGGGAGAGAGAGAGACACACGGCACCAAATCGTCCAGCCACAGTCACCGGAAGTATTTGTTCTTAGGCTGACCATGCGTCTCTGTGGTGATCTCCGCCGGATAATATGTTGTCATACATGAATGTAACCACATTTGGATAATAATGAAAAATTTCATGACATGTTGGATCATATGAATGTTAGTAACATATTAGCCATGTATGTAAGAACATATCCTCTGCAGGGATCTTTTTTATTCTAATGTGTTTGTTTGCAATCATGAATGTATTAATATTTAATATAATAAATTTTGAACCTTTATTTTAACATATCTCTCTTGGACGGTCATTTACACCCCTCCAAAAACCCTTCCTTTTCCTCTATTTTTTGTAATTATAATTAGGGGGAGAGGTGTAAAACTAGGTGCCCATAGGGAGACAACCCAGGATTTAGTATTTTATATGCCAGGTTTGGCATTATCATTATTGTAATATTCAATTTACATTTTATATATACCAGATTTTGTGGACATATATGCCATGTTGGGTATACAAATCCACAGTTCATTTATGTCTTCTTGGCCTTCTAGGTGTAGAAAAGCTTGGTGTCCATCAAGGCCAGACTGGTGTCTTTGTGGTGGGGTAATAGGACAACATATTTAGATATAGACAGAAGCTTTTGTTTAAAAGTTTGTAGATGATAGTTATAGAAAGTTGCATTGGGGCCAAAAAAATGGATACTGTCTTATCAGTCAGCTTAAAGCTGGACCATCATTGGAGGAAGCAGACATTTTATATGCCAGGTTTGTTATAATTATTATTTTATTATTCCATTTAAATTTTTTATATGCCAGGTTTGGTGGATTTATATGCCAGATTGGGTATACAAATAAACGGTTCATTTATGTCTGCTGGGCCTTCTAGGTGCAGAAAAAAATGGTGTGCTTCAAGGTCAGGCTGGTGTCTTTGTGGTACGGTAATGGGCTAACATCTTTAAACTTAGGCTACAGGTTTTGTTTGAAAGTTTGCAGATGGTATTTATACAAAATTGCATAGGGAACATTTTACTGTATATGCCAGGTTTGGCATTGTTACTTTTTAATGCCAAGTTTGGTAAATTTATATGGCAGGTTTGGCATATAAAACTACAGTTCCAATTATCTCCTTTTGGCCTTCCGAAGTGCAGAAAATCTTGGTGTCCTTCAAGTCCAGGCCAGGTCTTTGTGGTGGGATAATGGGACAACACCTTTAGACTTAGACAGCAGCTTTTGTTTGAACATTTGCAGATGGTATTCATAGAAAGTTGCATAGGGGACATTTTTTTATATGCCAGGTTTGACATTTTGTAATTTTTTTTACATACCATTAACATATTTTTATATGCCAGGTTTGGTGGATTTATTTGCCAAGTTGGGTATACAAATGGTATTTATAGAAAGTTGTATATTGGCCATTTTGCATGCCAGGTTTGTGCTAGATTCATTTGCCAGGTTGGGTATACAGATGGTATTTATAGAGAGTTGCATATTGGCAATTTTATTTGCCAGGCTTGGCATTATTTCTTTATGCCAGAATTGGTGGATTTACGTGCTGGGTTTGGCATATAAATCCACAGTTCCATCTATCTCTTCAGGGCCTTCAAGGTGCAGAAAAGCTTGGTGTCTGCGTTGGTAGGCCAGGCCAGGGTAATGGGACAATATTTTTGGACACCATCTTTAGACAGCACCTTTTGTTTTAAGGTTTGCAAATGTATCCATAAAAACTTACATAGAGGCCACACAAAAAAAGAAAAATATGGCTTATCAGTCAGCATGAAGCTGGACCAGCATTGGAAGGAAGCAGGTTTCTACTACCAAGATTGATTATATATATAGTATAAACCATCACAAGAAAGTTGAGTTTCCATTCATAGAGGTCCATTTTCAGGCAAATATATGCAAACTGAATCAATCTGGATAAAACTGCCAATTACAATTGTGAATTGTTGACATCGAAGGAATACGATTCTCCATGGGGGTCATAAATGGGGAAAATGCCACTAAGGATGTACAGTAGCACAAACAGTCACGTCATCATATATGAGTTTGTGCATGACACATTGTTACTGTGAAAACACAGAAGCCCACAAGTCAATTTTGGAGGCACAATGGAATTTGCAACCTACCTGACAGGGGTTCACGCACACCCACATCATCTTCCCCTAGTAGCTTCTTTTCTTTTGTCCATACAAAAGGGACATGTATTATCTCTTTTGTATCTCATAGCTCTAATTAAAGAGAAAGAAGCTCATTTGTCCCGGGAAAATATCTCCTTTTACCATTCAATCCATTCTTCCAGGGCTTTTGAACATTGGAAAAGTTATGAATCGATGGTGGATGAGGGCGAAGATTGCTGCTAGTCTGCTCTGAAGCCTCAAATACCAATACAATTCAGCAAAGGGAGCTCTCCACGGTGCTGAAAAGCAAGTCTCCCCCAGCTGAGCTCCTCAGAGCCTATACATAGTCTGTAATAAATTATAAGAGCCTACAGGAGCACACAGGGACACAGCCTAGACTGGCGGGGAGGGTGGGATTTCAGGGCTTTTGTTACAAGATACAATGAGAGCTCCAACTCACGTATCACGTCAGAGATACTTGCACATTGCATTATCTTAATGCGATAATACCTGGAGAGGCACTGAATACATAACATGATATATATTGGTTGCAGAGATTTTATTGACATAGAACCACGCCTACAGCTAAGCCAACTGCAGTACTTATGTGGCTGGTGCGGCTTTAAAATACAGAGAGACACAACCCACAATCATGAGAGAGAAAGGCAATTAGGAAATTAAAGGCAGGAGACAGGAAAATTAGTGTAAGAAGGAGAGACAAAAGGAGACGGAGAGTGCAAGTGGGAAAAAGAGAGGGAGCGATAAAGGGAGAGAAATAGATTTTATTCTGCTTGAACTAGATAGCATCAACCTCAATTCATTAGATTTGTCTGTTTAATATGTCACAAAGATGTTTTCTATGACCTATCACACAAATGGATGTTGCATAGCACAAGATAGAATTTAAGGGAAATACAACTATTCAATTTATATAGTAAAAATATACAGAATATTGCAACTAGATAGATATATATATATATATATATCTTCTTTCTTTCTTTTTTGAACTACCACTATGGACACAGGCCGTTATGCTCGCTGGGACAATGAAAGGACAATGTCCGAGTGTCAAACAATTCATTTCACTTATGTAGATTCCGGTGACCCTAATCCATTTAGTCATTTCTTTTTTTTTGTTCTCATTCGGCGGGTTTCACACCATCTATCTGCCTTCCATCATCGGTAGCCTTTCTATGCCTCAGTGGCACAGGGAATTAGAAAGACTCAGGACCCAAAGCACAGATGGTTTCTAAGGAAACACCATTTTTTTTCCTTCTCCAAAGCAGCAATTTATGTTATTGTGAGTAAAATAAATAGACCAAGACGGCCCATAACATGGTCAATTCTTCCAGTGTTATCTTGATTTTTTTTTTCTACTGTCCACCAAACTTTAAAAAGAACAAAAAGAAAACAGGCAACGTTACAAAACTAGGGGTTTGTTTTTGAAGAAAGAAAGAAAGAAAGAAAGAAAGAAAGAAAGAAAGAAAGAAAGAAAGAAAGAAAGAAAGAAAGAAAGAAAGAAAGAAAGAAAGACAGGGTGAAAATGGAAAAAGAAATATGGATAGAAGGAAGGGAATAAGGGAGGGAGAAAGGAAGGGAGGCAGAGGAAAGAAAAAGAAAGGCAGAAAGAAAAGAAAGATGGATGGAAGGAAGGGAAGAAGGGAGGGAGGGATGAAAAAGAAAAGGAAATTAAAGAAAAAGATATGGATAGAATGAAGAGAAGAAGTGAGGGAGAAAAGAAGAGGAAAGAAAAAGAAAGGGAGAAAGAAAAGAAAGATAGATAGAAGGAACGAAGGGAAGAAGGGAGGGAGGGATGGAAAAGAAAATAAAAAAGGAAGGGAGAAGGGAAGGGAGAAAAAGACATGGATACAATGAAGAGAAGAAGGGAGGGAGAAAGGAAGGGTGGAAGAGGAAAGAAAAATAAAGGGAGAAAGAAAGATGGATAGAAGAAAGGGAAGAAGGGAGGGATGGAAAAGAGAAAGGAAGGGAGAAAGAAAGAAAGAAAGAAAGAAAGAAAGAAAGAAAGAAAGAAAGAAAGAAAGAAAGAAAGAAAGAAAGAAAGAAAGAAAGAAAGAAGAAAGAAAGAAAGAAAGAAAGAAAGAAAGAAAGAAAGAAAGAAAGAAAGAAGGATAGAATGAAGAAAAGAAGGGAGGAAGAAAGGAAGGGAAGCAAGATGAAAGAAAGAAAAAGGAAGTTTATTTGCTCTAAGAGAGAAATAAAAAGTGAAACATAGAAGGAAGAGAAAGAAAGAAAGAAAGAAAGAAAGAAAGAAAGAAAGACATATGGATAGAATGAAGAGAAGAAGGGAGGAAGAAAGGAAGGGAAGGAAGATGAAAGAAAAAAAGAAAGAAAAAGGAAGTTTATTTGCTCTAAGAGAGAAATAAAAAGTGAAACATAGAAGGAAGAGAAAGAAAGTAAGAAAGAGGGGAAAAAAGGAATTGTCTTTGCTCTAAGGGAGAAAGAAAAAGTGAAAGAGATAGAGAAAAAGTGAGAGAAAGAAAGAGAAAGGAAGTATCTTTGTCCTGGTATTCGGAAGTCAGCATTACTGTCTGTTTTACCCAAACTAACCATTTATTTCCAGCTGTTTCTTCCAGGTGACAAATCAGAATAAGCATGCAGCAGATTACAATGGATTGCACCTCTTCCTGTTTTCTTGGCTGCAGTTGAGACTTCTTGCTCACTGTCAGGCGGAGACGTGTAGTTAATATTTTTGCTGCTTGTTAGACAACAATGTGAGCTCATTCTCTTTTCCAATGTGACTGTCCACTATCACCATCCTCATCAATACATGAGTTAATAACAAGCAACGAGGAGCTGAAAAAGCCACTACAGTCGGCAGCATTAGTTATAGAAATGCAGTAAGCTGCAGAATCCAATTTGACCAAAAACATTATTGTCATAAATAGTTTGTGAAAGAAGAAAAAAGAAACAATAAGTGTGTCAAAATTAAAAATCTTGAAGAGATTGGCAAGTACTAGAACCCAAGGCCTGCATTTCCCATTACATTTAGGGACTTGGATACATAGCCCATCATGCTGTATCATGTTTTCACCAAATCTGTCCCTTTGAATAATTATCTATAGTGTCCAATCACATAGCAGTGTCCAGAGCTCCAGGCCCCATGCATCTTTCTGCTGCAGGGATGGAGGAAAAAAAAGCAGGCTCCAACGCTGTATTTCCACTGCTGCTCACTCTGCAAAAAGTAAAAAGACGTTCTGCATTGTTCAGGTGGACCTACAACAATAGGATCTTGCTTCACACATGACTGAATAGCTTTACAGTGCATGATATCGTCAAAAGGTACTCACTGCAAAATGTAAAAAAGCCTAACGGTAGGCCGGATTGGATCTCTGCTGGGCCATGAAGGGATGAGGAGTGAAACATTTTTTTTTCTTCTTTGTACAAGGAAAGATAATTGTCCTTTAACTGCACAAGTGTGTCCAGATCTGCTATGAACACCGTTCTTGATGCCCTGCAATTATTTATAGGCACATAGACTGTGCCATGTCCCCTGTACAGGCAGCTCTAACCCTACTTTCTATGACAGAGAAAAGGGCTGCATATATCACACCAATAAAAGAGCTTGCATAGTAATTGAGATTTGGAGATCGCCTATGCTAGGAGATGGCATTTCTTGCAATCCATCTAACCAAGCCAATACAGGAAATTGCGAGTAATATTCATCTAGGGACTGCTTTCATTAAACGTAATTCATTCGACTTTTGCAATAAATTGAGTGACATCCGTAAAGCGCTGGCTTTTTATCCTTGATGGAGTGCCTTGCTGGGCCTTGGGAATTTTTTTTTTTCTCCCTCTTCCTCCCCTCCTCTGTATTGTCACATTCCTTAAAGCAGAGTCGTCAACATGTCAATCTGCTGCTTAAAATGGCTAAAGCTCCTTATTTACCAAGCACCCAGGAAAGTGGTTTAGAAGGCTGACTTACAAGCAGAGCTGGTTGGGGGCTAAACTAGCTGATAAATCAAATCCACAACTTTGCACAAAAAAAAAAGGAGAGCGAGCATAAGAGAGGGAGAGGAGAGATACAGTTGTTTGATATCACTTGCAGCCACCCAGTCGCACAATCCCATTACAGATAGAGGGAGAAGGATGTCTACTGACTTTACATTATTTTCTGGGCGCTGTTAACTACTGTAGTCACTTTACTGCAGATCACGACCGGTGCTATTTACTGTTACTGTTACTGTTACTGTTACAATCTTACCAGCATTTATTACAGATCTTTTTTTTTTTTCTTCTTACAAATGAGGGAGAATTCTTTTATATAAATGCAATAGGCAAAACAATATATAACTGAAAAATATACTATATATATACAGACTACACCTATGTATACAAACAATATAATGAATCTGACTATGTGTGCATATACTGTATACAAAGAAGATGCCTTTGGGTATGATATATATAATATGTGTGTGTGTGTGTGTGTGTGTTATGATAAATAGCTAGATAGTTAGATAGTTAGATAGATAGATAGATAGATAGATAGATAGATAGATAGATAGATATGAGATAGTTAGATAGTTAGATAGATAGATAGATAGATAGATAGATAGATAGATAGATAGATAGATAGATAGATATCCACATATACAAACTCCTGATACAAAGGCACACATACGCACCCCTGGGATATAGATAGCCACTGCAACATATCCTTGATATATAGACACACATACGCACCCCTGTCATATAGATAGACACACCTGATATATAGAATGACACACACACACACCATATATATATAAAGGTACATGTACACCTGGCATCTACGTGGACACACATACTCATACCTGATACAGTATATAGATAGACACACCTGATATATAGAAATGCACATGTACACCTGACATCTAGATAGACACACAAACACACACTTGGCATATAGAAAGGCACACATTTAACTGGCATATAGATAGACACACATACACACCCCTGATATGTGGAAATACACAAATACACACACCCGGTATATAGATGGATACACATACACATCCCTGATATATAGAAATACACACACCAGCTATATAGATAAAAACTCATACACACCCTGACATATAGATAGACACACAGAGGCACACCTGATATATAGATGAATACACATACACACACCTGATATATAGAAAGAAATACATGCATACATACATACAGGCCCCTTATATATAGAAAAACACACATACACACACACCTGATATATATACATACAGGCCCCTTATATATAGAAAAACACATGATATATACATACAGGTCCCTTATATGTAGAAAAACACACATACACACACACACATGATTTATACATACAGGCCCCTTATATATAGAAAAACACCTACACACAAGTGATATATACATACAGGTCCCTTATATATAGAAAACCACACACACCTGATAAACATACACAAGTACATACTTAGAATAAAAATACATTTGACCCTTGTTCTCTAATCCTTTTCATATCTCTTTCCGGAAGCAGGTTATCTCAGCACTGCAATGCTCCAAAACACTAAGCCGAACCCATTCCTTTCACTGATCCAAATAATTTCCAGGTATTACAGAGTTAACTACAGGCTCCCTTTACTATCTAATAAAGGTCATTTTATCTACCATGAATTTTTCACTTGTCCACAAAATACTACCCTGAGCAAAAAAAAATGAGACACTTACTGTACCCAAAAGGTGATTTACCTCCGAGCTAAAGACTAAATACGGTTCCTTTATTGTCGCTGTGACCTTTAGAGGAATGAATAAAGAAAAAAAAAAAGCTTAAATGTGTTCCGTAGAAAGAGCCCACACTCCCTATAATTTGCAGCCGTTCATTATTCCCATGCATGCGTTAATTCGCAGCTCGGCGCAAACTTCTTTTTCAGGTTTTGCAAGCGGCAGCGCCGGGCCGACACCTCATTATGATGACCTACATGGGGAATACTACATCCAAATATCTCCACATTGTGATATTTGATGGCAGCAAACGCTGACCACAGGAGGAAAACTTATTATATTGACACTGAAAAAAGAAAAAAAAAACTTTACAGCGATTCACCCGACAAACATTCGCTCAACAATTAAGCCGACTTAATAATCGGTGTGCTTCTAATTAGCATAAAATTGTGACTTTTCTATAAACATAGATTTGCTGGATGCCTTTTGTGTTCGGAGATGCTGTAAATAGACGGAAATGTCAGCTGCCTGGCAAACGATTTGTACAAATGGCTCGCAGCTTAGCGTTTATGTAGCGCTTAAGTATTTCATAGCCCTTTAGAGTCTTTGTCTTTTGCAATCTTTGCAACATCAATGCACCCTATATTAGGTGGCGTTTGGAAAAAGTGACATACATGTATAGTTGTCTTTTTTGTAGCTTGTATTTAAAAATCAAAAGCTGATGGAATTGTAATTGACGCGTTTTGATATCTGCAGCTGTATGTGTAGCGTCCATGAATGCAGGTGTGGGGG
>NW_017306452.1:662013-680139 GCF_000935625.1 Nanorana parkeri | reverse complement strand
CGGGTGGGGGGGGGGGGAGGGCTGGGGGGCTGTGTGTGTCTTAGGGTGATATCTGTGAACCCCATACATAGAACTTGAGGCCTCTAATGATATTGCCCCGGTGCATTCTCTGTTGCAGTGGCAGGGCACAGTTTGCGGGTTACACCCGGTAATGCAATAATATCGCCTGCTATTGTCCTTGGGCCTGGCAGGCAAAGGTATTGTTCATCCAGAGGAAGGATCTATTTATCCCAGGACTTAGCTCAGGTTAATACAATGTTTATCTACAGAATTCAACGCGGGAGAGTTTCAGAATGTCTTCCACACTATACTAGGTGACTTTAGACCTGAAGGAGGAAGGGAACAGCTTGGGACAGCTCACAGCAGTTCACTACCATAGACATGATAGACATGTCAACCTAGTTTACCAGCATAGACAGGTAAACCTAGTTCACCAAGATAGGCATGTCAGTCTAGATTACCACCATATGTATAGCAACCTATGTCAGCACCATAGGCAGCTAAACCTAGTTCATCATAGGCAGGTAAACCTAGTTCAGCACCATAAGCAGGTAATCCTAGTTCAGCACCATAAGCAGGTAATCCTAGTTCAGCACCATAAGCAGGTAATCCTAGTTCAGCACCATAAGCAGGTAATCCTAGTTCAGCACCATAGGCATGCAGGGCACAGTTTGCGGGTTACACCCGGTAATGCAATAATATCGCCTGCTATTGTCCTTGGGCCTGGCAGGCAAAGGTATTGTTCATCCAGAGGAAGGATCTATTTATCCCAGGACTTAGCTCAGGTTAATACAATGTTTATCTACAGAATTCAACGCGGGAGAGTTTCAGAATGTCTTCCACACTATACTAGGTGACTTTAGACCTGAAGGAGGAAGGGAACAGCTTGGGACAGCTCACAGCAGTTCACTACCATAGACATGATAGACATGTCAACCTAGTTTACCAGCATAGACAGGTAAACCTAGTTCACCAAGATAGGCATGTCAGTCTAGATTACCACCATATGTATAGCAACCTATGTCAGCACCATAGGCAGCTAAACCTAGTTCATCATAGGCAGGTAAACCTAGTTCAGCACCATAAGCAGGTAATCCTAGTTCAGCACCATAAGCAGGTAATCCTAGTTCAGCACCATAGGCATGTCAACATAGTTCAGCACCATAGGCAGGTAAACCTAGTTCATCACCATAGGCAGGTAAACCTAGTTCACCACTATAGGCATGTCAACCTAGTTCACCACCATAGGCATGTCAACATAGTTCAGCACCATAGGTAGGTAAACCTAGTTCACCACCATAGGCATGTCAGTCTAGTTCAGCACCATAGGCAGGTAAACCTAGTTCACCACCATAGGCAGGTAAACCTAGTTCACCACCATAGGCATGTCAGTCTAGTTCAGCACCATAGGCAGGATAGCGCAACCCCCCCATTCATTACCTTGGACAGCCCAATCCCTATTTCTTTACTTTGGACATCTCAACACCTTCATTCATCACCTTGCTCAGCTCAAACCCAATTCAACCCTTTGGATAGCTCAACCCCCAAATTGATCACCTTGCTCAGCTCAAACCCTAATTCCTCATCTAGGATAGCTCAACCCTCAATTTAGCACCTTAGAGAACTGGCATCAAGTTCATCAGCACCTTGGATAGCTCACACCCAGTTCAGCTCCAGCTGACCAACTCCACTGCACACTATGGAATTAACAGCTTCAGCACCGAGTAACCTTTTACTTGGCATATATAAGGTTTTGTAAATGACAAAGAAAAGAAAAAAAAACATATATATATATAATTTGGAAAGTAGTCTATGAAACCGATATGACCAATAATACAGGCAATTTATATATTTAGGTCTGTGTTGGTGTGCTTAGGCTTTGTGTGTGTGACGATTAATAGGACATTTTATAATGTAATATAAGACTTGGGTAAATTAGAACCTTATAATCAAATATTTCTTTTAATTATACCTAATTTTCTTTAAAAAAATTCTGATACATATCTAACACACAGACAAGGACAGATATAGATAGATAGATAGATAGATAGATAGATAGATAGATAGATAGATAGATAGATAGATAGATAGATAGATAGATACTGGTATATAATTTGGAAAGTAGTCTATGAAACCGATATGACCAATAATACAGGCAATTTATATATTTAGGTCTGTGTTGGTGTGCTTAGGCTTTGTGTGTGTGACGATTAATAGGACATTTTATAATGTAATATAAGACTTGGGTAAATTAGAACCTTATAATCAAATATTTCTTTTAATTATACCTAATTTTCTTTAAAAAAATTCTGATACATATCTAACACACAGACAGAGACAGATATAGATAGATAGATAGATAGATAGATAGATAGATAGATACTGGAGAGGGGGAAAGTAAAACTTGAGCAAAAGACTTATTATTTAATTGAATATTATAAATCCTTTAATTTGAGGAGAAGGACTGTTTTGTCGGTATCAATATAAAGGAACCATCGGGTTTATATGGTCAGTGTCATTGGATGGGTGTCTCTCTGAGAGAGGACAGGTAAAGACCATGGGGGGTCTTTCTCAGATCCAAAGTTTACTGTCTTTTTTTTTCCTTCTTCTTGAACTCATTTTTTTTATGGCTCAGAAAATGCCGCAATGACTCCAGCGGAATTGGAAAATTGTCTCCCATCCCACAATTGCCAACCCCCTGTGAAAATGCATTCAGGTAATGAAGTCTGTAACTAAACGGTAATTGAATCAGCATAATTTGCACACTGAATGGTTTTCAAATGCTCCCAGTTTACAATTAAAGCAGAATTAATGCGGCTTGTGTTGTTATAGGGAATCGTTCTAGTTCTGCGCTTACAAAGACGGTTTGGCGCAAGGCGTGCACGACAGTCCCATTAAAAGTTTTTCATTTATTTATTTATTAGGCATTTTTCTCATCCTGCTTGTGAAAGGTCCGGATTTCCTATTTATTCAGGATGTTCATGGCTCTGGCTTCTGCAGTGGAGGTAAGGTCCCTGGACGCCAGTGGGGACAGACTACTGGGGCTGCTTCGGATGCAAAGGCTAAACTTCTCCATTCCCAGTTCATTTCCAGTACAGTGCTGGTGGCCGTGACAGTACACCGCCTGCTGCTTGTCAATCATATAGACAAGGGTGTCTGTGATAAGAGGCCCCGTGTTATTACAAGTCCCCAAAAAATAAGAGTAGCATAACATTAAGATTTTTAGGGCTCTCTATAAATTGGGAAATAAGCATTGTAGTTTAGAACGCTGCAACTTTTAGGAAAAGTTTGAGGCTTGAGCTGTGCCTTTTTGGCATTGAAAGTAGACCTTATGCCACAAATCATCTACAGCAAGACATATCCGTATATCGGATCGATAGCTTGGGTTGGATGCATGCTTTTATAGGGATTACAGACCTTTTATTGACTTCGTTTTATAACTTTAGGATTAATAATAAAGACAATCAAACTTAAGGCAACGCTAATATTTGTGAGGCTTTTGCAATGTTCAATAGTATAGTTGTAATGCTTTTTAGGAATTATAAATGACTATGAATCTGCAGGGACCATGGAATGGACCAAAGAGGTCTAATATGAGCCTCCGCATGCTGGGGCTTGTAGTTTCCCATCCTCTGAATTGAGAGAGTCTTCACCCAAATCTTTAGCGATGTACTTCTGACCCAGCAGGCTGGGTATCACTGTGCAGTTCCTATGATATTATATGCTATAGATCAGGCATTGCCTAGAATGCTGGGACTATTAGTCCCTCTTATGGTGGAGAGTCGCATACAGCCTTTCTCTGAACTTGCTGGGACTTTTAGCTCTCCAAGCGCCGGAGCAGCAGGAATATCACATTCTGATCTACAGTACTATATAAATCCCATTATTCCGTATATCCTGAGACTAGTAGAACTGCACACACATTTATATATACGGTATATATGTATGAAGGCCCTCTCCAAAATAGATCAGACCCAGCTGTCTGGTCTTGCTGGTGCTTTTAGTTCTCCAAGACCTACAGAAACACAGGGTGCAATAAGTCACGACTGGCTGGCTGCGCATGCTTTGGCTCGTCGTTCACCAACCACAAGATCAACTCTGCATGCTCAGTATCAAAATCCAACTGACACTTGTCGTTCCCCAACCACTGGGGCCCCAAGATCAACTAGTCTGATTTGTAGTTCTTTAGACCAAATCTAGCTGGGACCTTTAGTTCCCCAACCACTGGAGCACTAAGGTCACCCCTGTCAGTAGTACTATAGCAAACCATTCCTGCACTCTTAGTTGCCCAATCTCATGGAAGCCCCGATCACGGGTGGTCTAGTCTGGTCTTGTCAAAAGTTCTGTATGCCAAATCCAGCTGTGACTTTTAGTTCCCCAACCACTTGGGAGCCCAGATCATCCCTGGTGTGGTCTGGTCTGTAATCCTGTATACCAAACCCAGCTGGGACTTTTAGTTCCCCAACCATGCTTGAATGCCCAGGTCGTCCCTGGTCCGTAGTTTTGTACAACAAACCCAGCTGTGACTTTTAGTTCCCCAACCACTTGGAAGCCCAGATCAGCCCTCGTCTGTAGTTCCTTATGCCAAATCCAGCTGGGACTTTTAGTTCCATAACCACTTGGAAGCCCAGATCATCCCTGGTGTGGTCTGGTCTGTAATTGTGTATACCAAACCCAGCTGAGACTTTTAGTTCCTCAAACACTATAGGGAGCTTGATCCTGTGCGTTTTCCCATCCGTCCCCCCGAGTTGAGCAACATCTGTAAAAAGTCAAATGCATGCGTCGTTCCTAATGGTGAGCATTGGCACAGAAGGTAAGGTAGGCACGGCAGGTATGGCACTCACCAGCTGCAGGGTGGACTGGAGCAGTAGCGCTGACACACAGTATACAGCATGCATCCTCCTGGATGGGACTTCCTCCCCGATTCTCCTGCCTTGGGTGTCTAATATTCCTCCAGGAACATAAATCCACCAGCTGACATCCACTTCACAAAACCTTCACAGCTCTGGGCAGCCTGGATAAGAAGGACATTGTACAACCCATGACCACACAGGCAAGGTTTAGACTGCTAGACAACGGGAGAGGCAGCACGAGTGGACAAGGGGGGCTCTGCAAACACAAGACGAGCATAGAGAGCACGATCTGCTGAAATGAAGTTAATCCAGCAACTAAAAAAAAAAAGGAAAAAAAAAAAAAAAAAAAGGAGGCGAAAAGATCGAGAAAAAGGGGGGGATGAGATCGCACCGGGGTTGGAATTTGCTGCAGAAATCACTTGTGATCAGTGCAAGTGTGAGTGTTGTGTGTGTTTTTTTTTTTTTGGGAGGGTGGGGGTGGCAGTCAGATTGCAATAGGTTGCTGAATGGGGAATAGGCAGCCCCTTGCTTGCTGGGACTCAGCTCTTTACTGATTGCCTGAGCGGCTGTATTCTGCTATAGCTTGCAGGGGGAGACCAGTCACATCCAGGGCAGCAACATCAGCGGGTGCCAGGCAAAGCATCAAAGAGGGCAGGCTAAGGGGTGCATGGGAGCATGAGGAGTGCAGGGGAAAGTTAGCCTTATAAAAATGGCAAAAGATGCCAAGCAATTAACAAAAAACCCACAACCCACCAACCCTGATACCCACCCATCTTGCCATGCATGCAGTTTTATCTACAACACATAGCATGTTAAAGTCACTTGCCTGTGTGCGCATCTGTAGTGCAGAGGTCCTCAGCGTGTGCACTGTGCACCTGCAGCACCTAACAGCACATAGGCTGTGTGGATGTGTGCTGGTCCCAATGGTGTGTTTTGTTGCTGGATTTCGACCACTGAGCAGCTTTTGCCTTGAGGGATGTAGCAGATAATCCGTTTGCTTGTGGCACACTATGTGGAAAGCACATCTCAAGTCGGTGACTTGACTCCATTTGCCCCCCTAAGAGAGGTTTGGGGCCCTTTTTATTTTACTAGTTTTGGCTCTAATCCATCCATACTGTCCACAAGTATTGTCGTGCATCAGATATAGATTTGGGAATCAGAGACAATTGAAAGGCAGCTGCTTGAACCACGGGATAACCCGAAATAGTGTTAGTTTGCATCGGACTTTGGGTAATTGTGGGGGGAAAATGCAGCAATACCTCACCCTGCCACTAGGGGCTTCCTTTCTCGATATTTCAAGGGGTGACGTGATTATGACAAGTCTAAGGCAACTTTGCTATAGCAAGGTAAGTGAACAGGTCTGGTGGTTCATGAGAAGCAGGCTGGAAATGGATTTTGTTTGGATTTCTCCATGCTGCTTCATGGCACGAAGACCAGTGGAGGAGCTGGTGCCAACTCTGCAGAGTTTATGGATGATTACTTCACTGAGAGGGGCAATGAAGAGCCTGCAACTCCACAGTTCAAATCAACTCCATGGATAGCTGGCTGCCTCTCCCACCATAACCTTCTGCCAAATGGTTGTGTGTATAGGAATAATCAACGACCTTGCCTACAAGAACAGACTATAGACAGGGGGGGTTAATCTGTGTGTTGTCCCCTATCCTGCAACATAACCTTCCTGGTTCTTTCTTTTTTTCTTTCTTTCTTTCTTTCTTTCTTTCTTCTTTCTTTCTTTCTCTCTCTCTCTCTCTCTCTCTCTCTCTCTCTCTCTCTCTCTCTCTCTCTCTCTCTCTCTCTCTCTCTCTCTCTCTCTCTCTCTCTCTCTCTCTCTCTCTCTCTCTCTCTCTCTCTCTCTCTCTCTTCCTCTCCCTCTCTCTTTCTTTCTTTCTTTCTTCTTTCTTTCTTTCTTTCTCTCTCTCTCCCTCTCTCTCACTTCCTCTCTCTCTCTCTCTCTCTCTCTCTCTCTCACTTCCTCTCTCTCTGCCTTTCTTTCTCCCCAGTTTTTTCCCTTCAATCCTTTCTTCCTTTATTTCCTCATTTACCCTCCTTTCATCCTTTTTTTCTTTCTTCCAATCCCTCGTTCTTTCCTTCCTCCCTACCTTAATTCCTTCCTCCCTTCCTTAATTCATTCCTTTCCCCATTCCTTCACTTCTTCCTTCCGTCCCTCCCTCTTCCTTCCTTACCCACCCGTCCGTCCCCCCAACGTCTCCCTTGTTCTCTTCTTTTCTCACTTCACTGTTTCTTTCCTTCCTCATTCCTTCCTTTCCTTCTTCCTTTCCGGCTCCATTCTTACTTCCTCCCCCCTCTCTCCCTTCCTTCTTTTCTCCTTCCTTCCTTCTTTCCTCCCTCCCTCTTTTTCTTCCTTCTATCCCTCCCCCTTCCTTCCCTCCTCCTTCTCTTTCTTTTTTTGCCCCTTCTTCCTTCCCTTTCCCCTTCCTTCCTGCCTACCTTCCTTCCTCCAGCTCTCTGTTCACCTTTCTCTTTTCTGACTTTCTCTATTGCTCAGGCTTGAATAATAAACACGTAAAAGGTAATTATGCACATAAAACCCCAGCAACCAATCACAGAGCAGCAATTATAAATCACACATCTGGTAACTTCTAGCACACTGACCTCTGGTTGGCTACTGGCAAACAATGGTAAATAAGGGGCAAGTCTTTACTTTTGGTGACATTGTGAGCTCAGAGAGAATAAGTAGTTTTCAGGATGATGAATGTTTATCCTCTACAAGCAGCAAGTCAATTTGTAAGTAAAAATAAAAAGAAAGGAATTCATTTTCTTGTCAGTGTGTGAATGTGGAAGAATGTTCGTAAGTCAGCCCTTAATGTGTCCATTAGAGGACGTGGGCTGCAACGGCTGCTGTGGTGCGGCGGATGACAAACTGATCCTTACAGATAAATGGTGACTGTGGGACTCCAGCACAGCTGGGAGAGGTTCTAGCACTCGGCTGACTTACCTGCACTATGGCCGCCGCCAAATTAAACAATTGTCATTGACTGGAAGATATGGGAAGAACTATTTCCTTACAATGATAACACACATACGTAGGTATATCACAGCACTACAGCATTGCCTTGCCCTATTAAGTCACCTCCATTCCATTTAATTTACTTAAAAGGAACCCTCATCAAAGTAAAGGACGTAAAGCCAGCGTAAACATTCACATTCCCTGGGACTTCCAATTTGAAAGTATAAAATGTCGCATTTCAAGTATATATCATTTCAAAAGTCAATTTTAATATTTTCAAATAGGCAGCTTTCACTCAAACAATACCTGTTGATCCTGCCAGGAAGGTCCTTGCTAAGGCCCTTCTTGTTACAGGGTGACAACATTCTGTCCATGTCTCCTAATTGCTCTCCTGTGATGTCACCTTCTCATATGAGCTCTCGATAGAGACTACAAGCAGTGGCTTTATTGCTCAGGTATGGTCCACTGTTGTCACCAGCAGTAACCCAGCCCGGAGAAATGACATGCAGGCATTGCTGAAGTGCATGTAGGCAGGGAGTGGCTGCAAACAGCCTGCAGGAAAATCATGCAAAAGCATAACCATTTAAATGGATCTTGAATGCTCAGCTGGAAGGGGGCTCAGAAGGACACTGATTAGACAGCAAACTCTTTGCTTTTCATTGGTCATAGTGGCTCAGTAGGCTTTACTTTAAGACAGGTTCACTTTCAATGTTACTGACACATTTCAGAGCGCTTCTGGAGGAGCACTGAGCCAATGGCATTGGTCCAAGCAGCACCAGAAAATATATTGTAATTAGGGATGGGCTCGATGTTCAAGTCAAGCGTGAGTTCGACTCAAACTTCGGCAGTTCCCGTGTTCGGGGAACACACAAACTATCAGGGTGTTTGGCGGGCTGTTTGCCCGCCAAATGCCCCACAAGGCGCTGCACACCGCACATTACCTTGTGAGCTCTGATTGGCTAAAGCCATGCACCTGACCACAGGTCAGGTGCAAGACTTTGCCCAATCAGGGCCCAATGCTCTCTAAGAGCCATGATTGGGCAAAGTAACGATGACTTTGCCCAATCATGGCTCACCTGTCAGATGCCGTACAACTGTAAACAGTTGGGCAGAGCTAGCTGTCACCGCCCGCTAGCTAACTTATATTTTGCCGGCATCTGTCAGAATGCCAGAGTTCATCGCAAGCGGACGGGTCGGTGAGCGTCGTTTTATTTTTTAATTATTTCTATTGATTTTTTGTTGTTTTATTTTCTATTTAGTTGAGTCGTCGTTATTGTGGACAACGCTGGACGTCGTGATTGACCCTGGATTGCGTCAGTGGATCCATTTTTTGTTTTTTACATTTGTATAGGTGTATGGCCCTTACACATCTCCCTGCCTGGCTCTTAGCAACCTAGGATGCTCTGGCCAGAAATGGGGCGGCAGGCACAAGGCAAACATTGTGCAGCAGTGGGGGCGTGGCCGGGATGTGAGGCTGAATGGATGTGCTTAGCTGCAGCTCCTCTCATCCGTCCAGCCATCCTGATCTCTAACGGTTCCATCGGTAGTTTCTTACTCACCTTCTCCTGGCGGGGATTCCGGTGACTGTGGACGTCCTCCCCATGCAATCTAAACGAAGATCGGTGAGGTCCCGAGTGAGCGGTGAGACTCCGGGCTCTTCTCCTGTCACACGTGCCGGCGCCATCTTGGCTGCCCGCTCTCTATCCCCCACCAGCACCAGCACTCAGACGGCAGGGTGGGACCACATGGAGCAGGCTCCGGGACATGCAGGCAGTAGCAGCCTCTCTCCTCCTGTGGGCACAGAGCCCCCTGGTGCCACAAATGCCATCCTGGCAGCCATTGAAGCCAGTAAGACTACCTTAAACGCCAGGATGGACACCCTAGCCACTGAGTGCGGCCTAATCCGGCAGGACTTGGATGAAATCCGGGTCGGGTGACGGAAGTGGAGACCCGGGTAGGGACCCTGGAAGATGTTTCGGGGGAACATTCCCAAACCATACGCAGCCTGCAACGCGTGGTAGCGCAGCTGACTGCACGGTCGGATAACGACGAAAATCGGTTGAGGTGCAACAATGTGAGGGTTGTGGGCCTCCCTGAGGGTGGTGAAGGCTCGGATCCCACCTCCTTTGCGGAAGCCTTTTTTAAGGAGCTCCTGGATTTACAATCGGTCTCTGTGGCCTATATAGTGGAGCGTGCACATCCTGTTCCAGTAGGCCAAAGGCCCCCGGGCTCACCCCCCAGACCCTTCCTGGTTCGTCTCCTTAACTTCAGGGATAGAGATCTGATCCTGATGACTGCTAGGAAGAGAGGGTCGGAACTCCGCTTTAAGAATGCCACCATTATGCTGTTTCCTGACTTCTCGCCGGATTTACAGAAAAAACGACGTTCCTTCATAGATGTCCGTCGCCGGCTTCATGACAAGGGCCTGAAATACGGTATGCTTTATCCTAGCAGACTGAGAGTACAGTTTTCCGGCTCAACTAAATTATTTGAGGACCCAAATGCTCATCTGGTTCTCCTAGCTAAACCAAATAAAGACCCGCTTCTATGCTCTTCATATAGACCAATCTCGCTCCTTAACATGGATCTCAAGATTCTTACAAAAATTCTTGCCACTAGACTGTCCAGAGTTATTGCCAGTGTTGTCGCCCCGGACCAAACCAGATTTATCCCTCAAACGTCTACAGACATTAACCTTAGAAGATTATATACACACACCCAAATTATACATGATAACCCTGGTGCCAGAGCTATCATCTCCTTGGACCTCGAAAAGGCCTTCAATTCGGTAGACTGGAGGTATTTGCAAATGGGTTCTGTTGAAATTGGTATTTGGCCCTGTTTTCCGCAAGTGGATCACGGTTTTATATAGCCATAAAGATGGGGGGGATGCTGTCATCAGGTTTTCCGATCCTTAGGGGCACACGGCAGGGATGCCCGTTATCCCCCGGACTGTTTACTTTGGCAATAAAACCCATTGCGTCTGCCATCCCACAGTCCGTGGGGATCCGGGGTCTTAGAGTAGGCGGGCTGGAGGAAAAAGTGGCTTTGTATGCAGATGACATGCTTTTGTTCCTACCTGACATGAAACAATCACTTGCAGAGTCACTTAGTATTTTGCAGAGATTCGCCACCTACTCAGCGCTGTCTGTCAATTGGAGTAAATCTCAATACCTCCCCTTGGACCCATTGGACCACGCATCGATAGTGTTGACAAGTTTAAGTACTGTACTGACAAGTTAAGTTGGAAACAGCTGACTGTTTCCAACTCCGTATCAGACTTTGTGGCGCTGAATGTCTCCCCAGTGATAAACTGCTGCCACTGCTCCTTTATACTCTGCGTAATTCCCCGGTGTGGATACCGAAAAGTTTTTTTAGAACCATTGATGCCCTGGTGTCAGAGTTCCCATGGAATGGGAAGGCAAGTAGAATCAAATTGTCAGTCTTACAACTCCCGTGGGGGGAGGGTGGCCTGGTGGCCCCCAACTTCTACTCCTATTTTCTGGCAGGTCAGCTAACAGTTGATCATATTCATCAAAACAGTACAAGGAAGAATAAATAATTAATGGGTACTACATAACAATTGATAAATTCGTGAATGCTGCACAGCCTGCTGTGACTAGCTGAATGGTTAGGGTTAAAAAGTAAATGTGTGACTTACGGTTGTGTTGTCACAGGGGAGCAAACAGTATCCCTGCATGCACTTGCGGGTGACAAAGGTAGTCGATGTACTACCAATTGGGAAGTCCAGGGTATCCCCAGCCCGCGTCCTCGGCTGGCCTGGCCGAGCCGCGGCACTTGGAGAAAGGAGGGGGAAAAAAGATCTTGCCCGGCAATAGGAAACCGCACTGTAATGTGTGTCAGTGCGGCGTGTGTCGCGAACATTGAGGGGTCAGACCCAGTAGGTGGATCGGTGCTCGTGGATCTGAACGAGTTTTGCTGTGTGGTGAGGCCACTCTGGGGGTTGAATTGGCAGTACTAACGGCTACGCGTTTCGAGGTAGTCCTCTTTTTCAAGCCTAGGAGCCTATCCTAGGCACTTGCGGGTGACTACCTTCGTCACCTGCAAGTGCATGCAGGGATACTGTTTGCTCCCCTGTGACAACACAACCGTAAGTCACACATTTACTTTTTAACCCTAACCATTCAGCTAGTCACAGCAGGCTGTGCAGCATTCACAAATGTATCAATTGTTATGTAGTACCCATTAATTATCTATTCAGGTAGTTGCACTCTTCCTTGTACTGTTTTGTAGACATGTGCACTGCCAAAAAAATTGTTTAGTTTCGTTTCGTTTTAAATTCGGATTTGTGTTATTTCGTTTTTCAGGAATCGGGTGTGAAAGTCAATTCGGATTCGGAATTTGGATTCGGACGAAATTCGGTAGCGTTAGTACGAACGTTCGTTTCGTTTTCTGTTCTTATTCGTTTCGTTCGTTTGCAGCAAAAGTGACATTTGAGGGGGAAAAATATTTTTCTCCTTCTCTAATGTCACTTTCCTCCAACGAACGAAACGAATAAGAAACGAATAAGAAACGAATAAGAACAGAAAAATGAAACGAACGTTCGTACGAACGCTATCCAATTTCGCAAATGGAAATTCGGATTCCTTTGCATTCGTTATGTCTGTAATTCGGAATTCGGATACATCCGAATGTCCGAATTTGCGAAAATTCGTCCGAATTTCGATTCGGAACGAAACGAATCGCACATGTCTACTGTTTTGATGAATGTGATTTACCGGGTTCCTCTCCCAGTTTTCGAAGAGTTTATGCACACCATCCCCCAACACACCAACGACCAAGAGAGTTGACCATACTACAGTGGAGCGCTTTCCATGCATTTTTTGTTTTAGATTGACTAACAGTTGATCATATGTGGCTCACGGTGCGAGAACCGAACCCCGCGGTTACTCTAGAGGCCGCCTTGGTGGGGTCCTATGAAGCCCTGTGGCATCTGGTATACAGGGGCAGACACTCCCCGCATCGTCAGACGCCCTCCATGAGAGCGGTGATAATGGCCTGGAATGCAGTGGAAGGGCAGGTAGATGAGCCTAGAATGTCCCTCTCCCCACACACGCCATTGTGGAGAAACCCTCGCCTTATTCAATTCTCGACCATTCTAGACCCTGTGGTGTGGACTTCTAAGAAGACCCTTACCATAAACGATGTTACACATGAGGGAGAGTTGCGTTCATTTGAGGACCTCAGGGCCAAGCATTCACTACCAAATAGCCACTTTTTCGTGTATCTCCAGCTACGCCATGCATTTCATACGCAGTTCCCTGGGGGCAGGCTGACCCTCTCCATCTCTATGATGGAGTCCTTGCTCCGCACTGAGGGACTAGATAAATCCTTATCGGTTATATATAAAACATTGTCATTCAGGGGGAAGGAGGCCTTGGAAGGCTGCTACAGGGCCTGGAGACTAGACTGCCCTGATCTAGATAGGGGGGGCGAGGAAGAGATATGGGACAGCCCTATGACAACACTGATTTCCGCAAGAGACAGATTGATCCAATTCAAAATAATCCACAGGGCATATTACACGCCGGCCAGGCTCGCCAGGATGCAGGCCTCGGCCACAGCCACGTGCTGGAGATGCCCATACGAACCGGCAGACCTCACCCATGTATTATGGAGCTGTCCAACAATTCAAGGCTACTCCAGGATACTCCAATCCTCAACACTTGTAGAGTGTGTATACTGGGTCTGATAGATGACATTGTGCCCTCCGTACTCTGCTGATATTCCTATTATTCTATGCCAGAAAACTCCTAGTCCTCAACTGGAGTAAGGCGAAATCCCCTACACTGGGAGCATGGAAGGCCTTGGTCAACGCCTCCCTCCCATTACACAAAGCGGTGTACGCCTGCAGAGGGTGCCCCCTTATATTCGATAAGGTTTGTGTAGGGTGGCTTGAGTCCAATACTACGCTAGGAATGTAACCAAAACACTCTAGGGAGAACCATCTGGTGGGATGTTGCCCGTAACAGTCCTCCTTCCACATCCTACACTGCACGGGAAGGCCATCCAGGTAGGGGCGGAGAGAGAGTCCAGAGTTCACCAGCATCTGCTTTAAGAAATGTCCCAAACACAAGGGATGGGAACCTGATATGAGTACTCATAGGCTCACAGAAGGTGTGATGTTTATTTTGCTGGGGGTTGATGGGGGAAGGTGGTGTTCCGGGGGGCATCTAAGGGGTGGGTGGAGACTGATTGGGGATGGTGTTTATGGCGTTTTTTTGTTTGGCCACACTGTATTAATATGTGTTGATGTCTAGGCACTATGTTAGTGTCTTGTGGTATACCTAAACCTTGCAAAACGAATAAAAAGATTTTTTAAAAAAACCATTGTGCAGCAGTAATAAAGTCTATGCACACAGCCAGGTGTGTTCCTGCCAACCACCAAAATCAGGCCCGGATTCCCCACAAGGCCACCGAGGCCCGGCCTCGGGGCGGCAGGGCGCAGAGGGGCCGCAGCGGTGTTTTACTTAATGGAATCCACCAATGTTTCGGGCATCCCTGACTTTTATCAAGCTGAAATTAAAGCTGAACTCTGGGCACCAAATAATTCATTTAAATATATTCAATAGCCAAAATGGTATAAATTACACTTTGTGCACAGGAAATGCCTTGCAAAAGTGGAACACAGCAAGCCTTGTGAACAGGGGCGGACCTACCACCGGTGCCTGAGCCAAGGGGGGTGTAGCACAGTCCCCTGCTGAGAGATGGTGGGGCTTGCCAGCCGCCGGATAGCATTGGATCAGTATAAAACGTATCATGGGGCAGCCATGGGGCCTCAGACGGCTGTGAGGACCCAGCAAGCAGCACACAGACACTGAGCTTTTCTTCTGCAGCCTGAGTCCCCCACCAGGAAACAGCTGAAGACAGAAGACCAGCCAGAAGAGGTAAGGGTAAATAATTCATTAAAATTATTATTATTTGTGGCCTAACTGATGTTGTATAAAGTACAGCTGGTATTTGTACTGCTCTATAGCAGGTGCCATTCTGCATTGTTGAAAATATGGATGCACCTAAGGCCAAAACTAGGGGGGGGGGGCAGTTATGTGACATGTTTTTTGTAGTCCTCTATGACTGATGGAATTATTCTGCGTTTCTGTAGAGAGTATTGCTGGAAGTTGTAGTCCCCTATAGCCGTTACCTTTCTGCATTTCTGTAGAGAGTGTTGCGGGGGGGGGGCAAAAAAAAATCTTGCACCAGGTTCCATAGGTCCACCACAGCTTGTGAAAGTAGCAGTGACAACATAACTATGCTGTACATTGCCTGTGCAGAGAGCGGAGATGTGGGAGGGGGCTAGCAGGCTCCACCCACCACAGGAAACTAGAGGGGGCGGTCTTTATTACAGAAAGCACCAAGTCTTGCACTGGATTACTGCACAGATCTGGATAGAAAATATACAAAGTTCACCAAGATTCAAGAATAATACACATGACTCTTGTATGAGGACTATATTTGCTTTTCCCGGAGTTCAGTTTTAACATTCTAACAACATCAATAAACATGTTATTTTTGGCTTGACAAGGGGCAGGCATTCCTTAAACATTATGAAAGGCTGTTAAATCGCGTTGTTTCCCCGTATCTTCAGAAACAAATCACTTCTACTGTCGTGGTAAACAACTACGCACATGTACACACACACACTGCATTGTCTACATCCCCCCACTCAGTGAATATGTCACTGCACAATGTTATGGCTAATTTCTCATTTTACATTGCACAGAGTCCCTTTTTTTTCCTTGCTTGGTGTGAATGTTAATTGAAGACATTAATATCAGCAGTCAGACTCACATTAGAGCAAACTGCTTCTCTTGTAAATGGGGTTAGAGGGAACATAAGAAGAAGATATCTATACAGAGACATGAGTACACGTACACGTTGCATCACTATTGTTATTATTTATTTTATGTTTTTTTCCTTATCGCTCTCTATTAAATCATTACAATTTGAGGGGTTTTCTGCCAGCCAGTGGTATGTTTTATGGGACAAACCGATGTTGCCAGTTGGCCTGGACAGGTTTGTAAGCCTTCTGTCCTCCCGATCTCTCGATTCCTCCATGTATAAATCTTCATGTTTAGGACTTCATCTGTTTTGAAAGGTATCGTCTGCTCTTTGTTTCCAGCCATCATCTGAGGTCTGTGGCCACATTACCATTAAATGACACAGGAACTTACAATCTACATGGTTAGAGAAATTAGGACCTTGGGAACAAGTGCTTACAATGTACAAAGAACCAGCTGCATGTAGGTATAAAACATAATTCTGAATTGCAGACTCGCAAACTCATTTTATATATATTCCATAGTAGCCACAAAGGATTTAAGTCCACTTTGTGTGCCCTGGACAAGCAGTTATGACATCATCACTGTGCTTTTAATATTGCATGGACTCGCCGCCCGGCTTCCTGATACCGAAAATTCCATTATCAATACACGCATCGGGAGCATCGATAGTATTGGTCTTGGTGCATCCCTACTTAAAAACCTCATCCCATCACATTTAATCCAATTTCATGCAAATGTTTTAGCTATACATACACTTCAATGATTGTGGCAAATAATAAAATCACCATTTCATCCAAGTGTGTATTCCTTAACAATAGATGTATTTAACTGCTTCAGGACCACTGTACATGAACATACACGCACATGAACTTTAATGGCATCCCAGTCTTAGTCCGTAGGGTGTCCGGTACCCATCGCACTCAGAACCGCTGCTCCATGAAATAAGAAGTGGGTGCAGCAGGTGTCAACGCGTGGCTTCCGTCAATGTATAAGTAAAGGATGGACACCGGCCACCCAAAGCAAATCCAGTACGTCTATTTATTCATGTACTTGTTGCAAATGCAAAACACAAGATACAACGTTTCGGTGTCTCACAGGATCCCCTTCATCAGGCAAACAAGTGATGACATGGCTTACCACTTCCTGGCTGAGTTGCTGTTGTTCCCAGTTGCTTCCACTTTGTTATAATACCACTAACAGGTGACCGTGGAATATTTAGTAGCAAGGAAATGTCACGGATGGACGTATTGCACAGGTGACAATCTATCACGGTACCACGCTTGAATTAACTGAGCTCCTGAGAGTGACCCATTTTTTCACAATTGGAATTTTAATTGGAAATTTTTGTGTGTGCAAAAATTAAGAAATTGCTACGGATGGCAAGTGGTTGAATACAGTGAGTGGGATTTATCAAAACTGGAGCAGACAGAACCTGGAGCAGCTGTGCATGCCAATCAATCAGCTTCTCTCTTTCATTTTCAAATCTTAAGTGAACAAACTGAAGAGAGCAACTGATTGAAGAAGAGGAGGAGATGGGGAAGGAGGGGTTATAGAGATGAGGAGGAGACAAGGAGATGAGGAGAGAGGTTATGGTGATGAGGAGAAGGGGTGGAGATAAGAAGGAGGGGTTATAGAGATGAGGAGGGAAGGAGATGAGGAGAGGGGTTATGGTGATGAGGAGAAGGGGTGGAGATGAGAAGGTGGGGTTATAGAGATGAGGAGGGAAGGAGAGGGGTTATGGTGATATGGAGAATGGGTGGAGATGAGGAGGTGGTTATAGAGATGAGGAGGGAAGGCGATGAGGAGAGGGGTTATGGTGATAAGGAGAATGGGTGGAGATGAGGAGGTGGTTATAGAGATGAGGAGGGAAGGAGATGAGGAGAGGGGTTATGGTGTTAATTCCAATGTAAACGGCGGGACTTTTTATATTTCAGACAGTCGGTGAGAGTCGTTCATCGTGATTGATGTAGATCTACATTGCTGGACGACGTGATTGACCTTCGGATTACAGCGGACGACGTGAATGGACCTGTCAAAAACTGTCTTGTGGTTTTTCTTTTCTAATAAAGGACTTTTTCACTGTGTGGTGTTTTTATTTACTGTTTTATTGTTATTTGGTGAATTAGTAACAGTAACAACTACCCCTTACTCATTCACAAGGGGGGGGGAGTGGGATCTGGGTGACCCCTTTATACAAAGTGGCTGCTGCGCTCTACGGCTCAGTGACTAAAAACATGTTGTCCGATGTTGCGGGTTCGGTGTTGCTCTTGAGTTGATTAGGATGTGCCCAGGCACACCAGGCACACCCTAGGCGCACGTTGATGAATCTGTCTGTTAGGTGGCACTGGAACCTGCAGTCCCAGTGCTCACCTGCAGGTGTCTCCAGCCAGTAGCCGTCAGGTACCAGACCATGTTTGGGTGCAGGGCCGGTGCTAGGATTTTTGCCAACAGACAAAGTTGAAGTTTGCGCCATCCCCACCGCCATATCCCCCCCCCCCCCGCA
>NW_017306452.1:642689-661627 GCF_000935625.1 Nanorana parkeri | reverse complement strand
TTCCTCCCCCTGCCCTCACCCTGCAGCGCCCTCAGGCGGCCGCCTGACTTGCCTTGCGGTAGCACCGGGCCTGTTTGGGTGGCACTGTGGTGCTGGAACCTGCAGTTGCTCACCGGCGAGTGTCTCCCAGCAATTAGTTACCACCTGGTGCTGGTCTGGGGAGGTATTTAACAGTGAGGCCTGTGCTTCAGTATTGTTGCCATAGCCTGTATCCTGTTCCTGTTGTCTGTATCCTGACTTGGACCTGACCCTTACCCCTGAGGTCTCTTGATTAGTGGCTCCCCCGTTGTTGTCCTGCTCCCCAGGGTTTGCCCTGTTGTCTCCGGGGTATATTGTTACTTGTATACTATTTTTATATGTTACTTGCGGATGTTGGATGGGGTGCTTATGGTTGTGTTTTTCGGAGTACCTAATAAACTACAGTTCATAAGCATTATTTGGTGTGGTCACAATTTGGTTCACCTGTATAGATACCTACACGGGGTATGGGGACACCCGTGCATGGTATCTTGACACTGTCCCTTCTGTTTCACCACTAGATGTTCCCAGTCTCTTGATTTGAATAACAGCCAGTGCCACACTGCCACTGAACCTACTTCCCCTGCGACTGTCATGGACCCATCCCTAGCCTGTGAGTGAACAGCAAAGGAGAAGTAGCACAATAATGAGCTCATCTCTGTGTCACTGTACTCTCTCCTCTTATCAGCATGCTTGAACTGATTGGCTTCTCATGCTGCTTCATCCTTTCCCAAGTCTGAGCTCAGGTTGCTGATACTGAGTCAGATTCAGGTACGTACACTGCTCACATTTAAAAATAATAATTTAATGACGCATTAATGATTCTAGAGCTGCTTTGTGCATTTGTATCTATTTGGAGTTCGGCTTTAAACCTTGTGACCTGAGCCTTATGAGTGACACATACCAGACATGAGAGAGGAAGGTGGTTAGAGGAACGTTGAGTGTTGTACATGTTTAGTAGCCAGGACAGCATTGTACGGATGGCGGCCTCCAATCCAATCATACAATATGGAGAATAGAATATGTCCGTGTTATTAGGTTGTGCTGCATTTAAAGCAGCTCTGTGTACGTTTGCAGTGACAAAGCTTATTGGAAACATAGAATGAGGCAAGCTGGAGTGAGAGGTTATCTTGTGTTCCACTTGCTTTCTATATCTATCGATCACACCAGCTGTGTATTTCAGGCAGATGGCTATCTATTAAATGAGAAAGGCACCTTCCCCTATATATCTTGTCACCTGTCTTATACATATATCACTCCGCTGCATCCACGGCACACATAAACTTATAAGCGACTGTAGCCGTGACAGGTGACATCAATAACATTGCTGCAAGTTAGTCATTGCATGTTTAACCCCCGTGTTACCGGCCCTTTAAGAAGTTCTTAAAGGAGGGATGCAGTGGCAGGCTTTATGATAATATGATTGGCTAGCTCAGTGATCACATGATCCGGAGACCATTCCACTGGCTCCAGATCAGTGACAGTTCAGTCTCTCGCACAGAACGGCGGGCTGGTTGGTGAATATATTCATACTAAGGCCCACCCGCTGGGGTGATGAGCATAGGTGTCACATTGGTGGGAAGGTGTTAAAGAGTTGGGCCACCCAAACCAGTCCTTGGTAGAATTCCAAAATGTTTTTAATTTCTAACATTGCAAAAATGGTTAGAGCTTCTGTTAGGATTATATTCTGGTCCGTGTCACCATTAGGGAGGTGCGGCCTCCCTAATGATCTTGGTAATGGTTGTCACTGAGGGGGGAAGTGATGGGAAATCCAAAGTTTTACCAGGAGGCGAGAGAAAATGTTCTAATAGGAAGGTAGTTTTCTTCATTTTGGGGAGATTTTTTCTCGCATCCTGTTGTGCTTTGGGGACAGGAAGTACGGTAAAGGGAAATGATGAGGACACTTTTCTGAATTCATGCAAAACCTAAAAAGTTTTGCGCTGGCGTTCTGCTTTAAATGACTCGTGGTAGACGCTCGTGGTGAGATCCTGAGCTTGAGTTTGCAGATAAGAAGGACCAGTCACGGGAAAGCGACCTGTGTCATTCCAGAAAGACAGCAGTATCCTTCCATTGATTTATTGGACAGGAAGTCAACCGTGTGCTGGAAAATATCTTCCCTGTAATATTAACTCAACCTTAAAAAGCTGCAGTCTTCATGCTCTCCTGAAAACTTTACATATTGTGCGCTCATTAAATGTCATGTAAACTTTCTTTATTATTTTATAGCAATCAATCATATCAATGTATTGTGAATAATAATCACAAGTGTGAATAGTTCAAGGAGGAGAAGATCTGAATTCCAAGCTGATCATACAAGTTTATGCAACATGAGCAGAAACATTGGCCATGTGTGTCCACACACATGCAATCCTTTCCCAATCTGATCATTATCATGCTGAGAACTATCTCAAGTCTATAAGTAGATGGACAGATAGATAGACAGACAGACAGACAGACAGACAGACAGACAGACAGATAGATAGATAGATAGATAGATAGATAGATAGATAATGGATGGATGGATAGACAGACAGACATAAGATAGATAGATAGATAGATAGATAGATAGATAGATAGATAGATAGATAGATAGATAGATAGATAGATAGATAGAACAGAAGATCATACAAGTTTATGCAGCATGAAACTATAGCCATGTGCATGCACATGCATACAATCCTTTCCCAATCTGATCATTATCATTTTAGGAACTATCTCAAGTCTATAAGTACTAAAGAGTAAACAAAGATAGGCAGATAATACAAAATGGATAGATAGATAGATAGATAGATAGATAGATAGATAGATAGATAGATAGATAGATAGACTGTATATATGATGTATAGATAGATATAGGATGGATGGATAGACAGACAGACATTAGATAGATAGATAGATAGATAGATAGATAGATAGATAGATAGATAGATAGATAGATAGATAGATAGAGGATGGATAGATACATAGATAGATACATACATGCATACATACATAGGCTCTTCATATTGCTTTTATTGATGTGTTCCTCACCTGTAATCATTTACGAGGTTGCTCTGTTGTAATTGTTGTTTTTATAGTGTGTATAAAGGCGGAGAAAAGCCCTTTAGGCTCCCATTTTGCATAATGCATTCAGAAGCTTCTGTGGTTCTACTTGAGTTGTCTTAACGCAAGCTACTTAATTAACTTTAGATTAGAAAACACAATGCAATGGAGGCACCGCGGTTCCTAATGGGAAGCCGCACACAGTAATGGAGAAGCGGGCCGGCTGCACTGCGACGGTGGAAAGCAAGGTTCAGGATAGGGATTAATGTGGACCTGTAAGTCACGTCTCCACAATTCATGGTCTGGTAGATGGTAACCTTCACAGGTCCTGATAGCCGCCTGCTACAATGTATCCACTGCACTGTCCTATATTAACTATTTCCCCTCTGCAGGAAGGGCTAATGAAGTGTTCCGGCCTTTTCAGATTGACTTGTGAGTATTTCAGCTTACGCTTTATTTGTTGACTGCATTTCTGATCATGTCACATTGTTTGATAGACATTAGACACTCTTGTTAACATCTAAAAGAACTGTATGCAAAGCCTTGTAGTGTTGCAGTGCCACCTAGTGTTTCAGTGTAGCAGTAGCAGCCTCTGCATTATATCATGTCAGACGGTTGCTGATTGACAGCCGAACCTCAGCCATTGGTCTTGCTAAAGTTAAAATATTCTGTTCATGGAATTTCTTTTTTCCTAAAATAATTATACTTCAGGTCAGGTTTTAATTCAAACAGTGGAGAAGAAGCCTCAAACCTGAGCTTTTCTACTTGATCAAGTCGGTAATGTTGGAGAGTCTGTAAACTTATATAATATCGGGTTTGTCTGCTTGGCATTCCTAAAGTGTGTCTATCTTTTTTTTTTTTCTTGATAGAGTGGGGAAGGGTCAGGACACTTGTCAAGTCCACACTGCAGAGATTCACCCTCTCTGCTTGTCCTGTTGACCATTGTCATTGAGACAGAAAGTGATGGAACAGCCCAAATGTTAGGGTTGACACCATAATAAGTGATGAGGTTCCAATGGGGACATATGTTTAGATGACAACTGTCTAACATGTGAATTACCCTCAATTTATAGAGATTTCCTCTCACTCTCTGCTTGTCCTGTTGACCATTGTTATTGACATGGAAAGTAATGGAAGATCCCAAGTGTTACGGTTGATACCATAACAAGTGGTGAGGTTAATTCTTCCAAAGGGGACCCCTGTTCAGGTAACAACTGTCTAAGTCGTAAATTCCCCTCAATTCACAGATATTTCCTCTCACTCTCTGCTTGTCCTGTTGACCATTTTCATTGGGATAGAAAGTGTTGGAACATCCCAAGTTTTAGGGTTGAAACCATATCAAGTGGTGAGGTTCCAGTGGGGACACCATAACAAGTTGTGACCCCCTGTTCAGGTAACAACTGTCTAAGTCGTAAATTCCCCTCAATTCATAGAGATTTCCTCTTAATCTCTGCTTGTCCTGTTGGCCATTGTCATTGGGATAGAAAGTGTTGGAACATCCCAAGTTTTAGGGTTGAAACCATATCAAGTGGTAAGGTTCCACTGGGGATACCATTACAAGTGGTGACCCCTGTTCAGGTAACCATTGACCATTGTCATTGGGATAGAAAGTGTTGGAACATCCCAAGTTTTAGGGTTGAAACCATATCAAGTGGTGAGGTTCCAGTGGGGACACCATAACAAGTGGTGACCCCTGTTCAGGTAACAACCGTCTAAGTCGTAAATTCCCCTCAATTCATAGAGATTTCCTCTTACTCTCTGCTTGTCCTGTTGACCATTGGCATTGGGATAGAAAGTGATGGAACATCCCAAGTTTTAGGGTTGACACCATATCAAGTGGTGAGGTTCCAGTGGGAACACCATAACAAGTGGTGACCCCTGTTCAGGTAACAACTGTGTAAGTCGTAAATTCCCCTCAATTCATAGAGATTTCCTCTTACTCTCTGCTTGTCCTGTTGACCATTGGCATTGGGATAGAAAGTGATGGAACATCCCAAGTTTTAGGGTTGACACCATATCAAGTGGTGAGGTTCTAATGGGGACACCTGTTCAGGTGACAACTGTCAAAGATGTGAATTAACCTCAACTTATAGAGATTCCCTCTCATTCTCTGCTTGTCCTGTTGACCATTGAGATAGAAAGTGTTGGAACATCCCACATTTTAGGGTTGACACCATAACGTGGGGTGGGGTTCCAATGGGAACATCTGTTCAGGTGGCAACTGTCTAACATGTGAATTACCCTCAATTTATAGAGATTCCCTCTCACTTCCTATTGTAACTGCAGGACAGGAAGTGCAAAGAAATCTCCCCAGTAGGACACAGATAGCTAAAAAAAAAAAAAGTTTTAGCTATATAAACACTTCATAATTGATATTTCATTTATATGGGAAGTCTGGTAGGTAGAGACCTAGCTTGTTAGACCTGATGGATAGACAGCCCCACTTTATCCAAAATAAAATAAATAGTTTTAGCTGATGCTGGGCTCTAAGGCCTCATTCACACGAGAAACAGTACGTACAGCTCCATGCTGCGTGCACAGCCGTATCGGGCTTCTCCCGGGAAGGACAGGTGCTGTGTGTGATTAGTACGCAGCCCTTGTCCTTCTCTATGGGACTACGTGCCCGTACGCCGCCCTACGCTCACCCACCCTGCACGTCCATGCGGGTGCGGTGTCCGTATTCGTACGCTAACAGGATGGATCCTGTCTGTATCCGAGCTGTGGCACGGGGCTGCACTTGAGGTAAGCGTAGGGCGGCGTATGGCCGCATATTCCCATAGAGTAGGACAGGCAGGGCCGGATTTACTCCACGTGCCGCCCCAAGGCCAGGTTCCACAATACTCCCCCGCGCCGCTACCCCCCCCCTAGCCGGTGGGCGGAGCCTCGGGCCGCCCCTTCCTGATTGGACACATACACCGGCGCCCGCAACTTCCCCACAAGGTCACCACTGCCGCCCCTCTGCGCTCTGCCGCACCGAGGCCGGGCCTCGGTGGCCTTGTGGGAAATCCGGGCCTGAGGACAGGGGCTGCATACTAATCACACACAGCACCTCCTTCCCGGGAGTTGCCCCATACAGCCATGCACGCGGCACGGAGCTGTACGTGCCGGCCTGTTTTCATAGGAATGAGGCCTAAAGGCACTCTCCAACCAAAACGGTTTTGTAATCCTTGAGGCACATACAGGGAGCATAGCCTCCCTGTATAATGGGATCAGTCCATGGTCACATAACAGGCATCGGAGGATGAGACGCTGTGTCTGCAGGACAGGTCAGCTTTGCTGCCCTTCTGTTACCATTTATTAATTGAATGAAACAGATTTGGAGAAATGGACGGGCTCCCTCCTTTGAGTGTAGGTCAGCTTGAAAAATATATTTATCTACTAAATTGAATTAAAATGCCAAAGATAAAGATTTGAAAGGAGAAAAAAAAAAAGATAAAACAAACAACATCCCATAAATAAAGAGAAATGTGAATGACTTTTAATGAAGAGGTCATTGGTGCCTGGATGCTAAGGATAAAGTTTGAAGCATCAACATTTATTGATACACTTAACATAAAGACATCAGACATCAGTCATCAGTCATCGTCACAACTAAATATTTTTGTAAATATTTTAAGGTTTTTTATTTGTTATACATTTTCAATAAAAAAAAATGTTTACTTTTTAAAGTGCGACTCCACCTGAACAGATGGCCCTATAGATGAACACTGTAGCCTGAAAGTGTCATTGTTCATCTTCAGGCTGAAGGGCTTCGTTATTGTCAATGAAGCCTCCAGTCTGCATGTGATCTGCCATAGTGGTCACATGACCAGGAAGCCATCTGATTGGATCCTGACCGTCAGTGGGGATTCTTGCTGTCACTGACAGCCAAGATGAAGTGCCATAAAGTGTTGGCTGTCAGTGGATAGAGCGTTTATTAACACGTCCTCGGCACAGGGCATCATACCAGAGATGTTTGATATGCAGACAAGGCCGGATTTACTCTCTCTGTTGCCCCAAGGCCAGGTTCCTCAATGCACCACCCCCCATGGAGAATGGCAGATCTGCAGGCTGCCTGCAAGTGATCCGAAATCGCTGAGATCACTTGTACAAAACAAGTGGTGGCTTCCCCACTGTACAGTTAGCTCTGCTTGCCCAAAGCAGGGCTAAATGTAGAAAACAAATACCCGCTAACTGCATGTCCCGGGCATCGGGAGATAGGAATTCCACACCCCTGCTGCCCCTCTACTCCCTGCTGTTCTCCGGAGGCCGGGCCTTGGTTGACCTTGTGGAAAATCCAGCCCTGTATGCAGACTAAGGGCATGAAAGGGGCATCATTTATGTCTGAAGGTTTAGAATGCCAATGGGCATCGGTGGGAAATACGAGGCTGCAAGCCTTTGGAATACATTTGGAATGCAAAAACCAATTAGAATGGTTCCCGTTCACGTGATCGCTGTGTCAGCCCTAACATGATGACATCATGTTCATGCAGGCTGAAGGCTCCATTGACCAAAATGAAATCCATCAGCCTGCGGGTGAACGCTGCCACCTTCAGGCTGCTGGGAGCATCTGCAGTCCCATCTATTCAACAGTTCAGTGGGATCTATTGAGAAAGAATTTGCAGTGTGATTGGCACGGTGAATGTTTGCTGCGCATTCGTCCTTTTCTATTTTACAGCATCCATCTGTCATTTCCAAAGAAGATTCACTCCGTGTGTAATGCGGCTGCTGATAGATGAATCTTGTTTGACTTTAAATGTGATGGGTGAATCTTGTTCTTAATTGGAATATCTCTATTGGTTTGTATGCTGATGGGTCGAATGATGAGTGAATAAAGTGAATCCCCTTTGAAGATAACGGGTGAGGCCACTTTGTAAATTAAATACTTCTCACAATGTGCATTAGAAGCTAGTCAGATAGAGCCCGCCTCATTTCCCGGCTAGAGGACATCCAGCATCATCTAGCACTTTCTCCAGCATTACTATCTGTGGCCCCTCCCCTTTCATTCATTGGATCTCAGCTCTTTCAGTCACAGAGGCTCAGCATCACATGTCGACATTACTTAGGGCAGTCTAAATGCAAATGCTGCCTGCTTAGCTAGGCCCACTCTTCCAGACTGACCTCCACCGACCAAGGCTTTATGATATTTGCATAACTCCTCCCAGGAGCCAGCCCACGGCTTACATAAGGGCTAAGGGTTGTGGAGAGGAGAACAGAGGCAGGGTGCTGTGATGTTTTCTATGTCTCTATGCAATGCGGACAGATCACGGCTGGTGGGAGGGGCCAGCAGGGAGCTGTACATGGGTACAGCTCCCTGCTGGCCCCTCCCACCAGCCGTGATCTGTCCGCATTGCATAGAGACATGGAGAGGCACAGCATCCCACTGATGACATCACTGGCCCTAAAATAACATAATTAATGAAAACGGAAAGGTTTTATTTAAAAATGTAATTACCATGTTGATGACGGGGAAAGAAGCTAAATAAAAGCAGATTAAACTTCAGCATTAAAGAAAATACGTCACAAACACTGCTGAGAATTTTATTTTGTAAATACCAAAGACAATGTCGGTAAAATATGACGGATTCGGCTGTAAAGATCGGCTATGATTTTATTAGATTTGCACCGCCGGTGTTCTTAAACAAGACTATCTCACCTCGAGGACCGGGGGGAACGATCACTTCTATTATTCAGTGAAACAAATCGGATAAGACATGATGCAGGATAAACATTTCCCAGGACATCAGTCATAAGGGAAAATATCATTTGTTGTGCTAGCAGGGTGATGGAACAAATGGGATTTCCAAGATCTTAATTATAACAGGAAAAATGTCAAACTGCTGAAAAAATAAATGATTGCGCATGTGACCTAATATTTCATTTCAATTATTGTCAGGAATTGTGATGAGCAGTGCGGGATTTTCACTGGTATTGTTTTCTCTCCTACATTGCTTCCTATTGGACACACTGCTGAGAGAGCAGAGTGAGGGCTCACGAAAGATGAGCAGCATGAGTTTCACACAGAGGTGTGATGAGCGTCTTAGGAGTTGTGGAAAGCTACTGAGCAAAACTAAAACTGTCATTTATGTTGCTGCAGACAAGCTGATTATTATGAGAAGGTTGGCTCTTCTTGTGTAACAGGGGAGGTCTACCCTGTGGATGGAACAAGACTTTTAGTGTTTGCCCTTTAATGAAGCTGTTCTTTAAACTGTGCATTTCTTTTATAAATTCTTTATTCTTTGGGGCTTATTCACACCACATCCAGATCATCTCCAGACCAGATTGATTGTGGACCCAAAATGCATCCTAATGTATCCCTATGCTATTTCTGGCTTCTGTTCAGACCAGCGCAGTCCGTTACAGACCAGACCAGAAAAATACTGCATTTCTCATTTTGCCTGGTCTGGAATGAGATGCCTTTGAGTGTCCTCTGCCAGGATCCATAATCTGCAGCTGTGGTCAGACACCCTTTTCACATCCAGTCCATATGGAACCGAGAGGAAGTGGGGAAAGCATTCTGCAAATCTTAACACCAATAAGGCAGGAAGAAAAGTTAAATGTTACAGAACACTTAGGACATCGTTGAGAATGATCCTGTCCTAGACATGAGCAGTGCCCAGCAGGTGGGAATGCAAGCACTGGCTAGACATGAGCAGTGCCCAGCAGGTGGGAATCCAAGCACTGGCTAGACATGAGCAGTGCCCAGCAGGTGGGAATCCAAGCACTGGCTAGACATGAGCAGTGCCCAGCAGGTGGGGGTCCAAGCACTGGCTAGACATGAGCAGTGCCCAGCAGGTGGGAATCCAAGCACTGGCTAGACATGAGCAGTGCCCAGCAGGTGGGAATCCAAGCACTGGCTAGACATGAGCAGTGCCCAGCAGGTGGGAATCCAAGCACTGGCTAGACATGAGCAGTGCCCAGCAGGTGGGAATCCAAGCACTGGCTAGACATGAGCAGTGCCCAGCAGGTGGGAATCCAAGCACTGGCTAGACATGAGCAGTGCCCAGCAGGTGGGAATCCAAGCACTGGCTAGACATGAGCAGTGCCCAGCAGGTGGGAATCCAAGCACTGGCTAGACATGAGCAGTGCCCAGCAGGTGGGAATCCAAGCACTGGCTAGACATGAGCAGTGCCCAGCAGGTGGGAATCCAAGCACTGGCTAGACATGAGCAGTGCCCAGCAGGTGGGAATCCAAGCACTGGCTAGACATGAGCAGTGCCCAGCAGGTGGGAATCCAAGCACTGGCTAGACATGAGCAGTGCCCAGCAGGTGGGAATCCAAGCACTGGCTAGACATGAGCAGTGCCCAGCAGGTGGGAATCCAAGCACTGGCTAGACATGAGCAGTGCCCAGCAGGTGGGAATCCAAGCACTGGCTAGACATGAGCAGTGCCCAGCAGGTGGGAATCCAAGCACTGGCTAGACATGAGCAGTGCCCAGCAGGTGGGAATCCAAGCACTGGCTAGACATGAGCAGTGCCCAGCAGGTGGGAATCCAAGCACTGGCTAGACATGAGCAGTGCCCAGCAGGTGGGAATCCAAGCACTGGCTAGACATGAGCAGTGCCCAGCAGGTGGGAATCCAAGCACTGGCTAGACATGAGCAGTGCCCAGCAGGTGGGAATCCAAGCACTGAGTAGAAATGAGCAGTGCCCAGCAGATGGGTATCCAAACACTAGGTAGACATGAGCAGTGCCCTGCAGGTGGGAATCCAAGCACTGGCTAGACATGAGCAGTGCCCAGCAGGTGGGGGTCCAAGCACTGGCTAGACATGAGCAGTGCCCAGCAGATGGGGATGCAAGCACTGGGTAGACATGAGCAGTGCCCAGCAGATGGGTATCCAAACACTAGGTAGACATGAGCAGTGCCCAGCAGATGGGTATCCAAACACTGGCTAGACATGAGCAGTGCCCAGCAGGTGGGGGTCCAAGCACTGGCTAGACATGAGCAGTGCCCAGCAGGTGGGGATGCAAGCACTGGGTAGAAATGAGCAGTGCCCAGCACATGGGTATCCAAACACTGGGTAGACATGAGCAGTGCCCAGCAGATGGGTATCCAAGCACTGGCTAGACATGAGCTGTGCCCAGCAGGTGGGTATCCAAGCACTTGGTAGAAATGAGCAGTGCCCAGCAGGTGGGTATCCAAGCACTGGCTGGGACCCAAATCTTGTATAAATGGCATTCTGTATCCCATAGGGTCCTTGTGTAGCTGCACAAATGCTACATCTGCCCCCGGATCTCCAACTTGGAGCTAAATTCATAGGCTGAAAAAGGTGGTCCGGGGGATCTGGGGCTTCACAGAGAAAAAAAAAACTATCTATCACTATACATGTACATCAGCACCTTGTACATTTAGCTTGGCAGTTTTCATATGGTTCACTTTAATACAATGAGTGAAATCTTGTTCGCATAAGGTAGGATAGATCATTGTTACTGGTATTTTATTCCCTGCTACAATTTTCAGAATGAACCGCCGTTCTACAACAGACTTTGACAATTATTCCAAGAAGTAGTAGCACTAGCAATTTATCTGAAATCAATATAACATGATTAGGTCTTTCATATGCTCTCCGCAGTAGACATGTTTCACTAAACTAAAACTCATGTACATATTGAACACAGCTCTACAATTTAGAAAAAACAGCCATTATATTTTACAGCGCATTCTTGGAGAACAAAGATTTAGAAGTGCAGCAAATGCTCAGGCAGCACCCTAGGGTCAGCATCTACATAAATGTACAATCATAGTCCAATATCAAGGGGACAGCAAAACAAGAGCCATATACCCATATGTCATTGCAGAAACAGCAAGCTTTCTTAAGCAGACCTGGAGGGAAAAGCAGCAGGTTGGTTTTAATAGACATCCCTCCCCCCTCCCCCCTCCTAGGAGCACATATTCACCTTTTCTATGTTTTTCAGCTTCTACATAAGGCAAATATAAGAAACCCTGTGGAAGCTCAGAGTCACTTTGAGTGGTGCCCCCACGTCACATCACTGTGCCAATGGCCAAGCACCAGCGCTGTCACTGGAGAGAAAGGGGGAGAGAGTCTCCTCCAAACCTAGAAGTACTGTGCAGATTTCTACTAAGTGAAGCCAAAAACATTTTCTTTACTGTTGGATGGAGTGGGGAAGGATTAGAACTTATGTCAGGTTTTTGCCCCTATCCAAGGCTCAGTTACGGAGATTTACTCTCACTTCTTGTCCTGATTGCCAAGACCACCATTAGAAACCATGGGGCTTTGTACTGTCTACCTGACCCCCAACAGACCTTCGTCACCCACTGGGGCCCCTTCCCCATAGCCTCTGCCCCTAAGGGTTGTTTGGAATCAGGTAGTTCAGAAGGGGATCAGTAGAAGGTGGAAGTGTCAAGCTCCTCCTGGACTCACTATTCTGCACTGAACATAGCAGGTAGAGCGTTTTAAGCAAAATTCCATACAAAGAGGAGATATGTTGGGGTGTGAATCCCTCATCAGATCGCAAGTTCTCCCCCTCACTCAACTCTCAGTAGCTCTCATTTCTCTTGATCCAGCTTCTCCTGTCCTGTCATCAGTAGGGTAGAAACAGAACTGCCACTCTCAGACCTCCTCCACATGGGGACTCATCTTGACCCAGGTTTAACCCATGCCCCCCTGCTGACCCCATGGGGCCCAGTATGGGAGTACTGTCTGTAATCCATAATGGCTGCCCTGCTGATTACAACAAATTCACCAGACTCTGCAGCAGGGACACAGACAGAAATAAAGATCTTACAGGGAATTTAGGTTTCTTCCACTTTACTATAGAAAAGCATTTTTAGTTGTGTCTATGTTGCAGTTGGAGAGTTCCTCTTACTTCCTGTTAGTAAAAACATTGTCAGCAGGACAGGAAATTAGGGGACATTTCTCTAACAGAGCAAAGAAATGTTTTTGTTGGACATACACTTTAATTTGTGTGCACCTCTGGAGTTTCTGCCTTAGTTATTATTTAGCCTCATTCAGGCCTCTTTCACATGGGCCGCATGCTCTTCTGCCCTTTTCAAAAGCAATCCAACATAGCTTTGCAGACATTCGAGAGGCCAGACTGCCGCCTCTTGATTGCCTGGGTTTATTTTACATGCCCTATGGGATTTCAACTTGCAAAACCACACCACAATCGTGTACAAGCATAGACACTGTCCCATAGACTTCATTTGGCACCACCTGTCAAACCCAACTAGATGAGTTAAAGTAGTATTAAACACCCCCCCACCCTTCCTGATCAAACAAATATGCATTGCCCAACAAATAATTTCTTTATATTTTTGGCCAAGCACTTAAAGTCATCATGTTTCTGAACAGCCCCAAATCTCAATACAAAAAAGGACAGAAGGGCGCCCAACCTAGTGCAGATTATTTTTTATTTTAAAAGACACAAAGATAAAATTGCAATGGTACTCACAATGGAGGGTCATAAAACAGCTTGTGTGGATGTTATGACCCTCCATTTTGAGTACCATTGCAATTTTATATTTGTGTATTTTAAAATAAAAAATAATCTGCACTAGGTTGGGCGCCCTTCTGTCCTTTTTTGTATTCCAGTTTTACAGTTTCTCCCGGCTGAAGTGGGGTAGCACCCCTAGTTGTTTTTACTTAATCATCAGGATCCGAGCACAGCGCTTTAACTTTACTATATTAGCCCCAAATCTCAGCTCCGCTTCCCTGAACTTCCTTTCCCGTACAAGTTCACAAGCCACAGAGAAGCCTCCTGCAGCCATCTATTTGCTAGCTTGGAGAAACAGGAATAGGGGGAGATTTACCCTCATTTCTTATCCTGATTGCCACGGCCACCATTAGAAATCATGGGGTCTTGTACTGCCTACCTGACCCCCTACAACCCTTCATCACTTCCTGGGGCCCCTTCCCCATAACCCCTGCCACTAAGGGTTGTTTGTGGACGCACACAGCTTACGAGCAGACACAAACGTGGCTCCATAGAACCCTGCAAGGGAAAGGAGTCACCCTAAAACAGGATATCAGGACCAGTGCTCAGGGAACCAGCTGATTTTGCGGGAAGCTAAAACTTTTGAACATCAAGAAGCAGCATCCATTGTAAGGGATTTCATCAGCATTTGAAATAGCTTAAAAACCTTTTGACTTTAATAAACACTTTAAAATGTATGCACTGCAAAATGAAGCATTGTGGTCACATCAATGTGTACAGTCCTGAGAGGCCGCCATTGTACATGCGCGGTCAGGTGGCTGTAGAAACGTGGATCAGCCGCCTGTTTTTAGGGCTCCCCCGCCATCTGTGTGAACTTAGGTTCTTGTTCCGAGGCGCTGAGGATTTGTACTGCGCTCAGCTCATGTATTGCTACATTATTACATTGCATAGAAAGGAAAGAGATGTTTTGTAACACATTTTGGAACCCCGCTTTGAGGCTTGTTAACAGCCCACCAGATGCTTTGTGAAGGTGACACTTCCACCTATGAATGAGGACTTATCAGCGTCGTGATAGATCATGAGATAGACTTCTCTCTGCAAACTGCTAATTATACCTCAGAGGTAAGATATTTTTAAAACGTAAGGTGAGCCACCCTACTGATTCTAAGAGGTTAGAAGCATCATATGAAAGACGGAGAAAAAAAAAACAAAATAGCTGTTAAAAGAAACATGGACTGAGAGAGCTACAGAGGCAGTGGCTGACATCTTCCCGGGAGTCCTTGTTGCTTGGCTTTCTTTAGCTTCAATACACTGGGACGCTGACCCTGAACAAACATATAGAACAGGAGAGTGAAGTCAGATGCCCTAATCTGCAAATTTGTTCTGAATCAATAAATGAAAAGTACTGAAGCCACTGGATTAGTATGATAGCTGTGAAATTTTAAATATGCCGCGCCCACAATAAATGTGTCAGTGTAAAAATGAACTGTGATTGGATCGTGAACCACACAAATGTGAAATGAATATATCATCCATACATATAAAATCCCTTCATGACAAAGCATATAGATATAAAAACTATATATATAAAGAATTAATATGTAAATGTTGTAAAATATATAAAATATAATAAACATTCAACAATTCATGAATTTTGTGTAATTTTTAGTTCTTTCTTAGAAAACCTTGATGCCCTGGATCATTAATCCCACAGGGTCTGTGAAACAATTCAATATTGGTGACAACCACCGTGAAAAAGTATTGGTAATCGATGAGATGTGTTCATAAAAAATATAAAATATAATCCAAAATGTATAATAGCTGACCGGCATTGGTAGGATCCTTACATCCTCACTGTATAACACCTTTAAAGAATAGATGCACTTTTAGAGAAGGTCCTTGATGACCTGACGGAGCCCAATCCGAGGCCTTCTGTTTACTTATGCATATGAACAGTTCAGTGTACAATTTTGGTAAATGTTGGGATAAATTGTCTCCTGAGCATGCTCAGAAGTTACGTCATCCCAGTACGGCTAATCAAGATGGCCAAAAACCCTGAACCCAGAAGAAGACCAAACCATTTACCACTGACAGCGCTGCTTACAATGGTGTGTACAAAAACTTGTTGCTGTAACTGCTAAAAGGGGTTAGCTGGTGTTCAGATTTAATTCGTTAGACACCTACAGTATATAAAGTGTCTAAAATTGAAATCTGGGGGGCGTGGCAAAGCAATGGAGCCGTAGAGACCTGTGAGCACTGAGCTCTGCGCCCCTGAGTACTTATACAGCTGACTGACGGCACTTTTTGTTTCCTACTCCCAGCCCAGTTCTATGGTAATGGCTGAGTTACATGGACTATGTGGGGACTACGGGAGCTCTCTGGGGAGACGGCTGTCCATTGAACAGCCCGGGGCCGAGGAGACGGGGGCCTAGCTACTATACCCTCATCAGGGATGACACCCCGATTGACCCACCCCGGATTGGGCTATCTACCAATTATCCCCTTGTCAGTTAAGATGTTCCATAGGGGGGTAGACGGTTAAACCACCGCCTTGCTTCTTTACCTTACTGCGGCCGCCTTATGGGCTTTGGACCCTACGCCAGAAACTTAATGATCTCCTGCTCGGCAAGATCAAAGCCAAACAGATTAGGGTTAAACGAGCGTACTATGAATATGGCAACAAACCCAGCAGATCCCTGGCCTTGGCGCTGAGGGAATCTAGGGCCCAGACCTATGTCCCCACCATTTCAGGGCGCGACGGTGGCCCTCTATCGAGCTCAGAGACTATCGCTGACCGCTTTCGGGACTTCTATCAGGCACTTTACAACTTACAGGGCCTGTCGACTCCTGAGCCTTGTGCTGAACGTCGGGCCAAGACACAGGCTTACCTGACACAGTCAGAATTTCCACGTATACCCACGGCCGCAGCGGCTGAGTTAGAGGCCCCGATCTCCGAGGCTGAGTGGATGACGGCCATACGCCAAACGAAACCACGCAAGGCCCCGGGACCTGACGGATTCTCCCTTCGCTATTATAAGCTTTTTAGCGGCCATTTAACTACCCCGTTCCTTCGGGCGTATAACTCACTCCTCGCCGACCATGCTTTCCCAGTTGACTCCCTAAGAGCGACTATTACAGTTATCCCCAAAGAAGGAAAGGATCCCTCCCAATGCTCCAGTTACCGCCCAATTTCCCTGCTCAATGTAGACCTGAAATTGTTCTCGAAGATCTTAGCGAACAGATTGCTGCGCTCTGTCGGCAACCTCATTCACCCCGACCAGGTGGGTTTCCTTCCGCGCAGGGACGCTAAGGATAACACTGTACGGGTGCTAAATGCCATTCACTACGCCACGGAGAAACGCATACCTACCATACTCCTATCCACTGACGCAGAAAAAGCGTTCGACCGGGTGGACTGGTCGTTCCTTTTCACTGCACTCCGGACGATGGGGTTTGGAGTCAATTTCTGTAGATGGATATCGGCCAGAAGGTATTTGAGGCGAATTTCCCGCCACTACTATCAGACATTAGACGTGACCTATCCAAATGGTCGACCCGTACTCTTTCGTGGTTCAGGAGAAACAGTGTATTGAAAATGAACATTCTCCCACGCCTACTTTACCTATTCCAAACGCTGCCTGTACACATTCCGGTGACATTCCTGAAACTGCTACGGAGGGAATTTGCGTCCTTCCTCTGGGCAAGTGGAGCTCACAGACGGAATAAAACCCTCATGGCATTGCCTAAGACGCGAGGGGGGATTGGTTTCCCAGACCCCGTCCGCTATCATGCGGCGGTACACATGGCCCGGGCATTTGAGTGGTGCAATGTGTCCTCTGACAAGCAGTGGTTGCAACTGGAGCAGGCCACTTCACCACTACAGATGCCGGGGTTACTGTGGACGACGCGGCCTTTGCCCGGGGAGATATTGCTCGACCCACTCACAGGCACCACACTCCGGGTCCTCAAAAAAATGACCGCACTGATCCCAGACGATGCCTCACCCTCTCTTTTAACTCCGGTCGTGGGAGACCCGACCTTCGTTCCTGGCCTTGAGGACAGTTCATTTGCACGCTTGGTGCTGTCCAACCGATTTCGGATCGGCCATTTCAGTCCCCTCCGGGAGAACTCTAGCTTGGAATTGTTGAGTAATTTAGTGACCCCTCCTATGCTAAGATGGCAGACCCTCCAGCTGCGTAGCTTTCTTACTAAATTGAGCAATCTCCCCTCCATACGGACTGATGTGACAATTAGTATCTTCCCCATAGGGCCTCTGTTAGCAGTGTGGTGTTGTGAACATTGTGTTATACGCCTGACTGTACTGATATGTAACTTACATTTCCCTTTGTACTTCCTTCTGTTTTCTATTTGTATTGCTTATAATCTGAAAATTCAAAATAAAGAATTTAAAAGAATTAAATAAAATTGAAATCTGCTAGTCCAATTATTGCTGCCCTCTCCACATGATCGCAGTGCTGCTGTCTAAAGCTGGTCATACACTTGTAGATTGTCATGCGATTTATTTTGTGCCCTCATCGAACCCCCATTCGATTTCCGCATGAATACCCCATCATACATAGTCCAGTGTCATTTTGAAAGTTGGTCATTAGCCATACTAACCATCCAATTTTTGACGAACGACTGAAAGAATTTTCTTTTGTGCATGTGCTGTGTTCTTGCTACGCTTTTTGCCGAACGATAACACCACTGACTCATCGTTCCGAACGAGAAAAGTTTTCCAACCTGGCCGCTCGAGAAAATTCTGCCAGGAGTACAGTAATTAAAATCGTTCCCATCAACTGATCGATTATCATTGGAAACCACGTGCATGGGCACCTTATGGGTGAATATGCTGCTCCGCCATAGATACAGCAGAGGAGTGAGTGTATCCATCCTAAGTCAAGAAAGTGTGTTGCTGGCCGGATCAGCAGATACAAACACAGGAAAGAAATCCTAAAAAATATGAAGGCAGCTACCACGACTAAGGACTGATAAGATGCCTTTTTTGTTCTTAACTTATCTACACCCAAGAACCTACATAGAACAAAAAAGGCTGATTGTTATTATTTGTTTTGTCATTCTATACGGCCTCAATCTATTATGGCTTGTTGTTTTGTTTTAAACGTATATGTGATGTCTCATGTTTTATAGTATTACATTTTGCATATTAATATTTCATATTTACCACTTGCAGCCAGCAGGAGCTGAACCCTAAGCACCATTGCCAGCTTTCTGGAGGCTGTTGATGTGTTCATGAGTTACCTATATCGTGCATAGACCTAAAGGGCAGCAGACTGCTGAATGTCTCAGAGGATAGACACTAACCCTTCCTCTCTTCTAGGGAAGACATGACCCTATCTCCTATTTACAGTGCTTTTTAAATGGCAAGACACATTCAAAGTGATTAGATAGGATTGTGCCTTGAGCTGGGTTTCATTTCTTTGGATTTAAAAAGGAGAACCCCATTCACTTAATAATAAGAATAATAGTAATAATAATAATGCGAT
>NW_017306452.1:621503-642667 GCF_000935625.1 Nanorana parkeri | reverse complement strand
TATTTCAGTCCATTATAAAAAACAAAATGTAAAAAAGGCCCTAATTGTTTCTAGTCTAAACAATCCTATGGTGGCTATTAAAAAAAATAAACATTATAAGAACGCCGTGTGATGTGAACATTTTTTCCAGCATCTGCACATTAGTTTAATAAGCCTCTCGTAGCGTATGTTTACCTATCCCATAAAGGAGAGTCTGTAATAAAACAGACTTCACCAACATCTGCTGCGGTGGATTGAAGGCTTTCACCGCAGGTCACGGGGAAGGAGGCCTCCAGGTTTTATCACCAGATGATGGGATGAGACCAGACTGAGCCAGTCTCTGCTCTATTAGGGCCTGCTTAAAACCCCAAGCCCGTGGATAATATGAACCTGCTGCGGACTAATTAAAGCTGAAATCCAGGTAAATAGTGAAATACAGTAATGCAATGTAAAAGGACCTATTTATACAAACTGTATGTGCTCACTGCTTCGGTAATGCGCAGTAAAACTCTTTGTCTTACCGATACACACGCTGATGCACAGAACTAAGCGCGGTACGTTGTGGAGCCATTTTTAAAAATGGTTCCAATATGTATTTGGAGACCACAGCCAACTGCGCTCTAGAATGTCTTGTGCAATGGTCACCTACCCATCCACATGCACTGGGCAAAACTATATTACTGTCCTCCACCAAGAGCTTTAAATCAGGTTGCAATCTAATTTCAGGGTTATAACTACAGATCATGGGGCCTCATAGCATAACTTTGATGGAACCCCCAGTGACCTCTTTCTGCAGCACCTGCCAGTGCCAACTGTGACAATGTACTGATCTAGCGGCATCTAGTATCATTTATAATAATAACCTCAATTATAGAGTATATGATTACATAATTCATAGTGCTACTACACATGATTACTTTACAGCCCTATACAGACTTCTTTAAAATCTGGCTTTTTTTGAAGAACTACAAACCTCAGCTTTCTTATCAGCCTAAGGCTGGCCATACACTGGCCATTGCCCTTTGTTTAGCCCAATGGGCTGAATGAGAATAAATGCTTGATTCCCCCATCCAGACTAAAATCCCCCACCAGACTATTGTATTCCGACAGTGGCAGGTGTGCCATTGTCAGAATACCCGAACAGTGACTTCAAGCTGATTGGGTGATTTTTCTTGATTGGAGAGGTCAAGAAGGGGTCCGACAACTGGTTACATTTTGGTCGAGTCAGCTGGACTGCAGCGTACATATTGCATAAGGCATACAGGGTTAGTTTTAGACTGGCTGCAGCAGAAGTGCTGAGGACAATAAATCCACATTGCTAAGGCAGCTAGACAAAAGATTAATCAAAGGTAATCTGACCATAATGGCCCTGATAATCCTGTATAGCTGGTTACACCATGAGCAAATTTTAGCTGATTCAGCAGAAAGTTGGATCCGTGGTTTTATACATTGTGTGTAGAATGTGAGGACGCCAAGGGACATACCATCGCTGCATCGTAGGAGGGGAGAGGCTGTCACAGCCGGCCAGCTTTGAGGATCTGGTGAGTATAGCTTTGTTATTTTCCTCCCTAGACTAAAACTAGCACTTAACCCTTGCAGTGTGTGGGGTAGCCCCATTACAAGGGTTAATAATAAGTTCTACTTTAAGGTTTGATCTAAGGGTTCGGTTTTAAAGTGTTTAAGGGTTGCAGATAAGTGTTAGTAAGGGCAGGTTAGGTGTTACATTTGCTTAAAGTGGACCTTCACCCGAGGATTAGACTTGCTGTCATCCTCTTCCACCCCCCAACTTCTTACACAATGCCTAGCCCAGTTCCTCTTTAAGTGTTATAGTGGGAATAAGTGTTGGGGAAAGGAAGGGTGAGGTCAGGTGTTAGGGTTACGGGGAAGAACAGGGTGGAGTGTTAGTTTGAAGAGGGAGTGACATTGTAAAGTGTTAGTAGAAGTGATACTTGTGGAACATGAATACATTTCTCTCCATGCCCAAGTGTACTGCACCAGACTCCTATCTCCACGAATAGCAGAAGCCCTGAGAAAAATCAGCTGCACATAGGACAACATTGGTCTTCATGCCTAGGCCAGATCCCCTTTAAAGTATTATAGTGGGGATAAGTGTTGGGGAAGGGACAGAGTGAAGTGTTAGATTGAGGATAAGTGTTGAGGGGAAGGAAGGGTGAGGTCAGGTGTTAGGGTTATGGCGAAGAACAGGGTGAAGTGTGAGTTTGAAGACGTGTTCGAGGTAGAGGTAGAAACATTGTGAAGTGTTAGTAAAAGTGATACTTGGGGGACATGAGGAAATTTCTCTCCATGCCCAAGTGTATTGCATCAGGTTCCTATCACTGAGCACTACCATACTGGTCAGCAATAGAGGCCACATTTTTTATTTAAGCACAGGCTTCATTTAAAGGTTCTGTGGGAACTTCAATCCACTAATATCTTTGTCACGTAGCTCAATGGGAGGCTGACTTGGCGAGGGCGTCCTCTTTTCCTGCTCAACTCCAAACATCCCTGATAGTAAGATGGAGGGTTCCTGAACAAAAGAGTGGCACGAGTGTCGGGGCGAGGGCGTCCTCTTTTCCTGCTCAACTCCAAACATCCCTGATAGTAAGATGATGTAGTCTCTAAAGCGAAGCTGATGATGCAAATTGCTGGGTGAGCAGGGGATGGCACACACAGGAAGTGATGTCAGCAGAGAACAGCACGGCAGATGAAGACAGAGTCAGGAACAACTTGGGTTGGTAACTTGCAGTCTGCAGGGTACAGAAGTAGCAGGCAGAGCCAGCATCCGGAACAGGCCGGGTCAGGAACTCGGAGGCAGAACAGGGGTCAGAAGACGAGCCGAGGTCAACAGGAATGGAGCAGCAAACAGAAGAGTCATTAGCCAACAACAGACGGTCAGAAAGAGGATTACTGTCTCAGGTCACAGGATACAGCTGAAGATCTCTCAGCAATGGAGGCATGCATAGTTCATCCCTAAAAAAAAGCCAGTCCGGGGCCAGGGTCTGCAATAAGCATGTCCCCACCCACTCACACGCCACAAGATGTGCACACGTCTGCACAGAGTAGCACAGCTATGCACAATCCTGCTAGCAAGATGGCGCACATATGTATGCACATGCACAGATGCTTACACAAAACACCCACTATGCAGCTTGACTGGACCTTCCACACATACCAGTTTTGGATGGAGCGGAACTTCTGTCTCATAGCCCTAGCTGATAGCATATGGTTCTCTGCTAGGAGTCGAGTAGGTAACACTACCTATTAGAGCTGAAATTCCTGAGATTGTATTTTGGTGTGGTGCTGTTCAGCACAGCGGGGCATTATTACTGCTCGGAGCCCTGCAGAGCCGAGAACCTTGCCACTTATTCATTTAACCACTTTGTTTTAAGAATAGAAAAGCAGACAGTTTAGTCAAAGTGCAGTGTCTGAACTAAGCTAGTGTCTGGATGGCACATCCCGAGAACTAGACGGGAGGAAATAAAAATCTTTTATCAAGAAAGATAGAAGATACATAGGAAGTGACTCAAAGTGTCATTCTATTTCTGTCCAAAAAATATATGTAGGTGTACTTCCAATCACCGAAAATTCACAGAAGCCGTAACAAATTAATGAATTCTAAGAATTTTTTTGATGCTTTGAAATCTGCAGCTTTCATTAAAATAATATCTGGTGATCTTGTCATGAAGGTCCTTCTTCTGGCACTTCCTGTTATGGGGTGACAACTGTCCGGAGGGCAGATAATATAGGACTATCCCTATACTATTTGCCGCCTGAGGCAGGGAAGGGGGTTGTGTGGAGAATCTGAAGGCATTGAATGGTCATTCTCAGGGGGGTGGTCTTCTGCCGGTTGATGCTTGTTATCTCCGGATCCGGTGGCAGGATGCTAGCCAGCTCCTGGCAACCAGTGATATCAGTAAGCTGGGCAGGAAGCTGGACAGAGCATCACAGGTTGCTAAGAGCTTTTAGCAACCTGGGAAGCTCTGGCCTCCACCCTGCCACCTACCCATACCTGCCCCCCCCAGTGACCCAATGAGATGCTGCCTTAGTAGCTACAATACTTCAATAAATATTTTTTACAAACTATTAACAACTACTATAAATGTTAAAAATAATAAAGATAAATAGATAGATAGATAGATAGATAGATAGATAGATAGATAGATAGATAGATAGATAGATAGAGATATTCATTTCCCAAGTCATGTTATATTAGATGTAAAGTCAGGCATTGCTGTCATAAGCGTTTCCGATGTGACTTTTTCAGCAGCAAAAATATTTCTTGTTTATGAGGTTTCGCTTTTATTACAGAGAACAGCCTTGCTCTGTCTCCCTCTCTGTTATCTTTTAGGTTGAATTGTGATGGATTGCAGGAGAACAGACTGAGGAAATATTATACCCTTTACAGGAGATATTTCCAGCACAAAAAGCCAAGCCGTGCCCTTTTAGTGTACTATTCATCACCTCACCAACAAAACTGAAGGAACATAAACTGCAAAATAACGAGTGCCATTACAAGTGTACCAGGCAGCTCCCCGGTTATTCTTTATCTACTTAGAAATTAAAGGTAAGTGTTGTTTAAGGCGCTCCTGGTAAACATCTAAAGGTGCAGAGTACATATAAATTGAAGAACTGCTTTACCTGCTGGAAGAGTTGTAATTGCATGATGAGTGCCACTGCCTTGCCCTCCTGTGCTACTGCTAGTCTGCCTGTGCCACTGTCCCACCACTAAGCCACTACCCCTACTTCTGTGCCACTTTCCTGCTTCTATGCCACCACCCATGCCTCTGTACTCCTGTCCTGCCTCTATGCCACCCCACCAACCCACATCTGTGCCACTGCTCCGCCTCTGTGCCACCACACCTACCTCTGAGCCACTGCTCCACTTCTGTGCCACCACTCCTACCTCTCAGCCACTGCCCCACCTCTGTGCCACCACTACTACCTCTGAGCTACTACCATGCCCTTGTACCACCAATCCTACCTCTGAGCCACTGTCCTGCCTCTGTGCCACCACTCCTACCTCTGTGCCACTGTTTTGCCTTTGTGCTACCACTTCTACCTTTGTGCCACTGTCCTGCCTCTGGGTAACTGTCCTGCATCTGTGCCGCCACCCTCACCTCTTGCCAGCTACAACAACTACTGACTTTTTTTAGCAATGTGTTCAAAGCAGTCCCTAAAAATTCAGCTTCCCCTGTTGTGGAATTTGCAAAGTAAATTCTAATTGGGCGTTATGTATCATTTGCACTTCTTGTTCTTCCCCCAAACAATCATTGGCTTATTGAGGATCTACATCCAATGTGTGACTAAAGTTCATGCAGTGGAAAATAAAGGTGTGGGAAAAGGGTTTTCAATCACCAGCCGGTGTATTGACTAGGTGTTTCTGTGTACTAAGTGTACATGGTTTGTCCAAACAAACCTCTTAATGATGTGACAATCTATTCAAACACACCAATTCAAATATAAATGACTCGGTGTCACAGATTGGTCGTGTATAAGAAAAACAAAAACAAATTCTAAAATCCCAATCTCTAAATCGTGCAAATTTTAAATATAGTGCGAACACTTAAATAATAGAAATTAAACAGTATGAAAAATTATCACGTATACAGTGCTACTCCGTGCACTCTGATTCCTCTCAAAGACAAAGATTAAATGCGGGGTTAATCCAACCAAAATACCGGCATCGATCTTAGTGAGCAGTCAGTTCAGAACGTCTCAAACCAGGGATAATTCATAGAATCCGGAAAGTCCTATGGTTTCTTGTGATCCGTCCTCCTTTCTCAAAAGATCTGGTCTACTTTTTTCCTCCCTCTGGCAGGCTCCCTCACCTCTCGCTGGGTACGGAAACCTATTAAGATCTCCCAGGGGGAAAAAAGACGAAGGAAAGGCGGCGGAATCCTCTAAGTTTCGTGCTTTCACTTTTTCAAAAGGGGGAATCGATTCCCCCTTTTGAAAAAGTGAAAGCACGAAACGCGTCAAGGAGGATCTGTCTTCACCGCTCACAGCTAACACTCTGCCACTGATTTTATGCTCGAACAACTTGTCTGTCTTGTAAGTGCATCTGTGTATTTTAAAGAAATAGGTCTTTTTCGAATTACTGCACTTAGAGGATTCCGCCGCCTTTTCTTCGTCTTTTTTCCCCCTGGGAGATCTTAATAGGTTTCCGTACCCAGCGAGAGGTGAGGGAGCCTGCCAGAGGGAGGAAAAAAGCGGACCAGATCTTTTGAGAAAGGAGGACGGATCACAAGAAACCATAGGACTTTCCGGATTCTATGAATTATCCCTGGTTTGAGACGTTTTGAACTGACTACTCTGAACTGATTGCTCACTAAGATCGATGCCGGTATTTTGGTTGGATTAACCCCGCATTTAATCTTTGTCTTTGAGAGGAATCAGAGTGCACAGAGTAGCACTGTATACGTGATAATTTTTCATACTGTTTCATTTCTATTATTTAAGTGTTCGCACTATATTTAAAATCTGTCACGATTTAGAGATTGGGATTTTAGAATTTGTTTTTGTTTTTCTTATACACGACCAATCTGTGACACCGAGTCATTTATATTTGAATTGGTGTCTTTCAATAGATTGTCACATCATTAAGAGGTTTGTTTGGACAAACCATGTACACTTAGTACACAGAAACACCTAATCAATACACCGGCTGGTGATTGAAAACCCTTTTCCCACACCCGATTGTTGTATTGCACAATTATTACCGAGGTAGTGACTACCGAGATTTGTAATTTTTTCACAGTAGAATCTGAACTTAGTAACTTCTTCACGTCCTATAGAGCACACATATTTGATTTATTTATATTTGTCGAGACCGAGCGTAACTCACTTGCGATATAATAAGTTCACTTACACACATAGTTGCGGCTGGTCGAACTAATTATTTCGTTATTTCGTTTTCACACCTAGCGCAGCGATTCTTGAAATACTATTAGGAAAATAAAGGTGGGTTGTGTTCTCAAAAGCTGGAGTTGGGCTTTAGGTGTAAGGAACTTTTAAAAGTTTGAGGTACGTCATCAGTGGCCACCCAAAGGCCACAGAAAAGCAATAAGCATAAAAAAAACAATAAGAAGACTCAGGAAAAGATGGCGGTGGCCAGAGGAGGACACCAAAATGACAGCGAGGGACAGCTCTGACCTATTATCTCTGGATGGGCAAACAGACACGTGAGTCTGCCATGATGTGCAATTTTTGGCAAGAGCAGAGGATCTCCAGTTCTTCTTTAATAAAGTTCATGTTGAGTTATACTTATTTAGTCTCAATAGGCAGACACTGTAGAATGTGTGACTGGGTATCAGGTGACAGATAAGAAGTAGGGCTGGTAATCATTACAATTTTCGTGTTCGATTAATCGAAAAAATTTTTAACCGATTAATCGATTAATTTTGATTAATTATAACGCACATACAGATCCAACTACATTGGCCTATACACATACAGCACAGCAATGAAGTAATAAAATGAACTAGGATCACACTAATCCAGCACGTTATTAATCTCACGTGCCCCACTCAATATGGCCGCCGCTTGAGTGGGGCAACTCAGAATAATAACGTGCTGGATTACAAATGTATTTACATAGTATAGTAAAACAGTAAAGAGGAGGAGTACGGTGACGTCGATGTCCGTGACGTCACCAGATCTCCGACGGGACTCCCGAAAGCCGGCGGAGAGGTGAGTCTTTTCATTTTCGATCAAAAGAATTTTAATCGATCAAAAAGTTTAACGATTAATCGAGGAATTAATCGTTAATTTCCCCAGACCTATAAGAAGTAACCAATGTTACATTATGTGTCACAACATGACACGGAGCCGGATGCTTGACAGAAGTTTATTAGTTTTGGCGTAGTTGTGTCGGTGATCTCCTCTCATGAACTCCAATAAGCTCATTCCCGGATTAATTACAAAGTCAGCGCATATCAGCAGACGAGCTGTTTCATGTATCAGCGGCTGTGCCTTAATAATAAGAAGTTAATAATGGTGAGGTATTTGTCTTGTCATCTTTCATTATTTAATGCACAACCTACAGAGAGCAATTATTCCATGGTTAACGCACGTAATTTTATACTTCAAACATAAATCAATTGAAATGACTGCAGATTTAGAGTTAGCAAGTGAGCCCCTTGTATGCTTTTTCTAATTATATAATTATTATTATAGGGTTCCTGGGAAAGTCATTGTGCCTATACATCCCTGGTGCCCAACCTGTGTGCCATATGTAGCTCCACTCTACATACACATTAGAACTATCAGCTTTAACTACTGAGCTCTGTAAACAACAGACTTTTTTTACCAGGAAGTAAGAATAAACTGGAAAAGATGTAAAAAATATAGCCTAGCACTCCCTTGCTGACTAAAATTTAATTTACAAAATATAAATAAGCTACCCTGGACATCCTCTCTTTCTCAAGCTACCCAAGCAATCTACACCTACCTTAACCTCTTGAAACACATTATACCACACATCACATTATCCAACTGGACCCATCTTGGTATTACTACTGTTCACAACCTTTACTAGGACACCTCTTTGAATTCCATGGCTCAATTATCCTCTCAATATGGGTTCCCAGTTACTGAATTCCACAGGTATTATCAAATTAAACATCTACTAACACAGGCTCCGATCCCACAGATCATACGCATTGATATTAAGAAAAAATTTTAGGGGTGCGGAAATTAACGATTAATCCGTCGATTAATCATCAATTTCTTTGATCGATCAAAATTATTTTGATCGATCAAAGTACTCACCTCTCCGCCGGCTTCCGGGTCTTGCGTCGGAGATCCGGTAATGGCACGGACATCGACGTCACCGGACTCCTCCCCCCCCTCCCCAAGTGGCTCTGTCGGCTAACGAAGGGAAGGGGGGAGGAGTCGGGTGATGTAGTTGTCCGTGATGGGTAACGAAGGGAAGGAGGGAGGAGTCCGTTGACGTCGATGTCCGTGACGTCACCAGACTCCTCCCCCTTCCCTTCGTTACCTGAACGGAATCACTTGGGCCGGTGAGTCTCCTGGTTCATAAGTGCATCGGATGTGAAAACCAAACAGAGAAACAAGAGGGCGCAAAACTAGGTCAGCTGACTGCCTGGACCAAACATATCAGGAAGGTGACAGGAACAATAAATATATATGTATAATGTACTTACTTATGTGGGTCTGGGAACCAGATGTGAACCGGCCTGTGAGGAGGATCATGATGTCCAGAATGTATGTTGAATGGCGGCTGATATATTGCCTGAGGCTGCCGCCATTCAACATACATTCTGGACATCCTGATCCTCCTCACAGGCCGGTTCACATCTGGTTCCCAGACCCACATAAGTAAGTACATTATACATATATATTTATTGTTCCTGTCACCTTCCCTGATATGTTCGGTCCAGGCAGTCAGCTGACCTAGTTTTGCGCCCTCTTGTTGTTCTAACAAGGCTGGTTAGACCCCCACAGAGCCCTGCTACCCTGGTGAGGCCTCCTCAAAGCTCTGGTGAGACCCCCCTCTGTATGTGCGTTATAATTAATCGAAATTAGTCGATTAATCGATTTTTAAAAAAAATGATTAATCGAACAGGAAAATTTTAATCATTACCAGTCCTAATTTTTTTCAACCCTTCTCCAAATAAGAAAAGTATAGCACTACTCTATCACTACTTAGGCAGCACAAACCACTTCTGAATGTCCTCTCATATGATTAAATGGGAGAACGAGTTGGTGTTGGAACTTCTTGCACAGCCTTACAGAGAAACACAAGCACACAGTCTGATATGCATGCTGCACATGGCTTGAAGACAGGAAGGAAGCCGCAGCTTTATTCTCTACCTTAGCATTTACCATAGATATATAACAGAACGTATAAACACACTGCCATCTAGTGACCAAAATTGTATACTGCAGTAGTTATTTCTATAAACACAGTAATGTGTATTCTAACAGTTGGGAACCTCCTTTTCTGATTCTCAATGGTTAAAAGCTATCCGGATCTCCTACCGCGCCACACATTGCTCTTCTCACTGGGAATCCTTCTATAAGTTGGTCAACAGGTGATAAATGTAGAAACAACTACCCGCCCAGCACCCGGAACTGCCTGTACCGGGCATCAGGAGATAGGAATTCCACACCCCTGCTGCCCCTCTACTCCCTGCTGCCCCAAGGCTAGGCCTTGGTTGGCCTCGTGGGAAATCCGGCCCTTCATATTGTACGCAGCCAAGACACTAATCGTCCGAAAATGGCTCTGTCCATCACCCTGTGACTGATTGTTTGGTTTTTGTGTCCCCTGTTTGTATCCCTCCCATCCATCATCACCTACGTTCATTCCTGTTTCTGTATTTCGCTGCCGTACTACCTATTGATTATGGTACCTTGTACCTTTGTTATTCAACCTTTGTACTGTCATTTACTTACTGTTAAAATCCAATAAAGATTTATTGAAAGAAAAATATAAATAAGCTTTATTTTAGTTGTACCTACTGTGTGACAACAGATGTTGCCTGCCTTCAAGATATATATATATACTGAAATATGAAACATTGTATAATATAGACACATATTTTACATTCAAGGTTTACATTAGGGATGCACCGATACCGGTATTTCGGTATCGAGTATGAGTACCGATATGTTTTTTTGCTACTCACCGATACCGAATACCGATACCGGATCCCATTCAGGAAGCAAGGCGGTGTGTAATGACTCGCCACCTGGCTTCTTGATTAGCCAGAAAGCCTGGGCGGCGTGTAAAGATCCGTCACCCGGCTTCCCGATTAGCAGGGAAGCCGTCCCCATGCTTCTCGTCACTAAGTGACGAGAAAGAGCCGGGCAGTGAGTCATTACATGCTGCCCGGCTTCCCAATTGGCCGGGAAGCCACAAGTGACGAGTGAACATGGAGCCAGCTTCCGGGCCAATCGGGAAGCCGGGCAGCGTGTAAGGACTCACTGCCCGTCTTCCTAACACCCAAAGTATCTAGGCTAGTCATCGGAGCATTTGGGCGCGTATGAGCAGGAGATTTATAAATCAGCCCCTGATTTGTGTGTCTACTACCATGGTTTTTTTTCCATAGAATACTGTTTCTTCATTATGCAAGCTAAGTTTACCCCAAAAACTCAGCCCCAATACTAACCTAATCCAATTTTATTACATAAATAGTCTGATTTTTCTACAGATCTCTTTACATTTTGTGCTTAATTCACTTTGCTGTTCTTTTTTCTTTTTTTTGGAGAACTTTGCTATAACATTTGCAACTCAGCTGAAACAAAGTTCCATTATTTGGGTAAAAAAAAAAAGCAAAAAGTTTTTGAGCAATATTTGTCAATTTCGTTTGCCAAGACCTTTTTCTCTTCCCTGCGAGCTCTGTTTCCACGCTCGTAGCCGGGTGCCCCTATGAGCCGTCTTCTGTTGACAAAGATGGAACACCGTGACAAGCATGGCGAAGGGAAGATGCTGGGGTCAGCAGCATTCCGCAACTGACAGTTTAAATCACTCTAGTGTAGAATTGTTCTTTTAAAAAAAAATAAACCACACATTGCATGTAATAGATTTAGATGCATAAAGCCATTTTTTTCTGCAGAACAGCTTACAACGGTTCACTAGGCACTGAAACGTGTCCCTTCATCCTCCACTGATACAGTTCCACATGGTGGCTCTGAGCAAGCCTCTTGGGTCATCTGATAACGCATATCTTTCCTCTGCTCTCCTAAAACAATGTTATAGATTCTGCAGCGGCCTCAATTCCCCGGCATCCAGACGCAGCTGAAGTTTACTATTTAAACAAGTTTTTTTTTTTTTTTTATATACAATTTATTTAAAGTAGGACTTTATGCTTGTTTGTTTGAACAGGCCCTTAAAGCGTACCTGCCAACTGTCCCTGATTTGAGGGACTGTCTCTCCTTTAGAACCAAATCCCTCTGTCATTAGTATCAGGGAGAAAAAAACAACTGGTTACCCAATCATTTTTGCCATATATATTCCTAATATATTCCCACCAGTCAACCAATGACGCTGTGTGGCTCAGCCACCAGTTAACCAATGACGCTGTGTGGCTCGACCACCAGTCAACCAATGATACTGTGTGGCTCAGCCACCAGTCAACCAATGATGCTGTGTGGCTCAGCCACCAGTCAACCAATGATGCTGTGTGGCTCAGCCATCAGTCAACCGTAGGCACATTGCATGTCGCACAGCATCATTGGCTAATGACAGAGAATCAGGGGGTGGGTAAATGATTTGGCCAAATCATTCGCCTGTTTCACAAACTGGCAACAGCTTAGGTTTGAGTTGACCTCTTGGCCAACTCAAACCTGAAGCTCATGCCTATTGTTAGGGTTTGCATACACTTTAAGGTAGACACATTCACACATACAGTATATATCTTAAACATTTTTTAAAAAAGCCCATCATTTCCCTTTAAATGCAAAAGTTTCCTATTTATTTCTTTGTACATTTAAGGGTGCATTTTTGCATTAATTTAGCATTTTAGAAAGTCCTCCTGCAGTTCCTTCCTGGCATCAAACATTGGCATCGATAAGCTTGCATATTTATTCTCAAATAGTTATAGCCAAGCATGGATCTAGCGACGGTCTGGTCTTTGTTCTAGACCAGATGTTTCCGCTCTTTCTGCCCGGTAACGTCGAGCATTGTGGAACCTTATTAAAGAGCGCCTTCTGCTAATCATGCCAAGGGAACTACACATTAAGCCAGGAGAGTGGCTGAGTCAATGAGACAGCTGGTACCGGCATCCCAGGAGAGCAGATACCTAACCTACATGATTCATGCGGCTCGCGCGAGCCTGAATTCGGGATCACACAAATGATTTTTCTTCGAGAGAGAGAGGAGACAAATGGCAGCAGAAGTGCTTTGTAAGCCTAATTCACTAGGAGTTGTGGGCCCTCGGGCTTTTCGATGTTTCCTTTTTTATTTTTTATTTTGGCGAATGATCGAGTGAGATTGCGTTTTCATTTCATGTTTTGTTATCTTCCCTTGTACATTCTATTTTCTTGGTATCGGGGCTAGCGGAAAAATGAATATCTAAATCTTCAGGTTTAAAAAATGTACAAGGATAAAATCCCCTCCGGGTTATTCCCGATGAATAAGAGATTTGATATCAATGTCGATGCCGCACAATGCGCCCCATGCTAACACCATCTGAAAGGAAAGGGTTTTGTCTGTAGTGACCACCATGTTTCAACGCTCATATGGGAATAGGCCACGTCAGACGGAAGTATGACGCAGCTATCAATAACTCAACCACTCTAACTGTAACAAAAATAAATGACTTCATTATTTTAATATTTAAGTAAATATTTTAATTAATATTTAAAAAATGTTTAGTCCTTAAAGTGACCCTGTCACCCTGTCCATTCAGAGCAAAGTGACAGGCTCTACTCCCCTGACCATCTTATACTACTTTTATAGCGCTCCCCTGAATCTTTCTCTTCCTATGCCACCATAAGATAACCAATGCTGGCTGGTTTTGGAGCTTTGTTTCATATGACAGCGCTTAGGTGGTGCACATTACAGGGAAGGAGTGGCACACTTTATGGGATGTGCGAGGGGGTCACTGTACCTTGCTCCAGTGTCCCCCCCAGCTCACTGGCGTCACTGCTTGCCAGGAGCCGGGCGGGATGCCAGCCATCATCCTGCTCAGCTCCTGGCAACCAGTGACATCAGTAAGCTGGGCAGTATGCTGGCCAGAGCATCACAGGTTGAGCTCTTAGTAACCTGGGATGCTCTGGCTGGAAAGGGTGCAGCAGGCACAACTGCCAGCCCCCTATGTGACCCAGTGTGGGATTCCTCCGAAGGTAACTAGCCTTAATCATAGGAACGGCCCTCTGTGGGAGAGTGCTACCCAAGTTGGGCGGGGGTAGTGTGCTACAAACAGACCCTGTAAATTGAATGAGCAAGTAGGTGTCAATAATGGAAGGAATTTCAGGCCGAGATTCCTCATTAATGGAGCTGTGTTTTTGCAGAGCAGGCAGCAGGAGACGTAAGCATTTACATTACAAGTTTATTTGGACTTTAAGATAGGCGACAGGGTTGTTGTAATACCAAGTACACCCATGGTATAGGATTCTCAGAGCACTATGGACTTGAAGTAGGAGCCACTTGCCTTCAGACTGCCTTTTTCACATATAAAGCTTCATATAAAGCTGTTGGTAAAGGGGCATGTCAATGGCTCCTTTTGCTGCATTGGGTTTCTTAGGGAGATTGAGTTGTGCCTTTTATTTTACTTCCTTCGACATGGCGATACAATGAAGTTCAGAAAAGCCGCCTTCATCTCTTTTTTTTTTTTTTCCAAGCTGACATGAGACACATTCTTCTCGATGAAGTCTGACAGCTGTGCAGCACACATCCGAGTAGAATGAAATGATTATGAAGCTGGACACATCGGTGGTGCACGATCCCTTACAGAGTCGGCTCGTTGGGGGGTTATTTGTGAAAGGGAATCTCAGCGCAGATTATCGTAAGCCTGCCTGAGTCTCCTTTGTGCTTAAGTTACAGGAATTTCACACCGAGATATGTTTTATTGTACGAAGTAGGCTGGAGTTTTTGGAAGAGTTATGTTAAAAAATAAAATAATATATTTATTGCCGTGTCTCCAGGGATGATACATCATCTTAAAATCCAACCACCGGACAATCAATCTAATTCACTTTTGGATTGGTTTGCGTTGGAAAGGTCTGCAGCCATTCACAAAACAAAAAACAACAAACGTTCTTAGTATATTATCTTTTCAGGTTGAATTCAACAATGGGAAAATATGGCTTTATGACCACGAGATGCTGGAGAGAAGTATTTATTTCTCTCTCTTCTCAGCTCCATCTGGTGGCCATAACGCAGTATTACATTACATTCAACCTGAAAAGATAATATACTAAGAACATTTTTGCCGTTATTTGCACAGAATGAATGTTCGCAAAGATTCTCAGGGTGAATGGCTCTGTGAATTGTGCACAGTAACTGGTCCAGAATACCTGAAAACAGCTTCTGTTACCCACCGAAGCCATTCAAAGCCCAATGCACCAAGATCACTTAAATAATGACTCAAAATAATTTTGCCTAATTTTGCTGAAATCTTCAGATTTTTTACAGTATTTTAGAGAAATTAAAACTCTTCATTTTGCTCATTCCTACAGGCAAACGATGAAGATAAAATCAGAAATCTTTATATCCTGTACCAGGCATGGAGATTGTAAAGTTTTAATGGGTTGAATTTGTTTATTATTGGGTGGCTGGAAATTGTCTCTTGTCCAGTATGGATCTGAGCGTTCATAAAATGAAATCTCTGCACATTTGTTTGTTTGGGGATGATAATTCCACCAGCTGTGCTGAAGAGTCTTCCAGGATAAAGGCTTCATAGAGGATCATTGCTAACTAGAGCTTTTTTTGGTTAAAGGAGAAGTATGAGGTGAGTGTTTTTCACTCATCCTCATAGTTCTAGCCGACCTGTGACAATGAGACTGTCACAGGTCGGCTCAGTAGATCGGGATGCGGGTTGTGTTCTGGTATAAAGGGAAGCATCACTTACATACATATTGCAATGCACCTGTGTGTGTTGTAAAGTAGTCACCGCTCCAAGCTTGCTCCTGTGATGGACTACAATCTCATGTTTCATTTACTAATTTGTATTGAGATTGTAGTCCATCCCGGGAGCGAGCTTGGAGCGGTGACTACTTTACAACACACACACAGGGGACCATGGGGAACAAGTATCCCCCCCTCCAGATGGAAGGACAGTGTCAGCACCAATTCAGAGATGATTTGAGGATCTACAGCTGATTGATACACACATAAGATACATTTTTGTTAATAGTTTGGGGTACTTGAATGTATTTTTAAGATTTAACAGCTGAGTTTAGTGTCACTTAATGTCTTATTTTCACATTGTCCTTACTACCTGCTGTTGAAAAGATTCCTGTCTTTCAACACCTCAAGCTGAAATTTACACATATAAATAAATAAGTCAAAGCAGTGACTCCTCCCCCCTCCCTCCCTGCTCTCTTCAAATGTGGGCCATAGAAAGTTTCAATCACAGAGATATAGTTGGAAAGCAAACAGCTTTTGCTTTTCTTATTCTTTAGGAAAACCACAGTCACAGTGTCATGGATGCACTCAGTATTAAGTGTTTATTCATAAAAAAATTTGATATAAATATTAAAAACATTAGTTTTGAAATGTATGAATCTAAAGCCCAACTCTGAGCTTTTTTGCCCCATTTAATGTAATATTTGCAGGTTTGATACTGCAGCCCTCCCCTCCTGTTTACGGGTGTCTCCTTTACCTAGGAGACACCCATGTGTGCACACTTCACTAAAACACACAGTGCTCAACAAGCCACACCCCTGCTCTCTCCTCCTGCCTCCTCTCAGCCTATCGCTGCCCTATCCTCAGTGCCCTCGCGGTCTCTCCTCTACAACCCTAAACTTCTGGGAAGCACCACAGATCATCTTGGAGCTGGCAGTGGCGCATGGTACCAGCAATGGTACCGTGGCATTTTTTGCCTTAATGCAGAAAATGCATATAGGTTGTCAATACCCACCCAAACTGGGATTTTTATTTTGTATTTATTTTTGGGGGGGTGATTTTTTAAATGATCTGTTTGTTCACAATTAATTATTATTAAATATAAATGGATACACTACACAGAAGGACTGTGGGATTATGGGTATGACCAAGTGTAGAAACCTTGCCTTTGCCTTAGCAAATAACGCTCCTAATATCTGCTGTAGTGCCGGCTGGATATTTTCATTGCTAATTCGGTGACTGATGAGATCTGACTAAACTCGGGGAGGAAAATCTGCAACCTAAGCAGCAGTCTGGCATTTGCCACAGCAGTATTTTCCCTGTGATAGCATTTATGTGAATTCCTTTCATTTAATCAAAGATTCTATTGCATTCTAATACAAGATCTTGATTGATGCTCTCCATGGACCTGGATGGCGGCTTCCTGTAAAACGCGCCGAGATTTATTGCTACGCTTGCAGCTGTACGTTAAATACTTCTTTAGAATTCTTTGAGAAATAGTCTGGGGCTCGACCAATCTCTGTAGATGGTTATCTACATACAGAATTGTCACGCCTTTTTTAAAAAAGCCCTGTAAAGGAAACAGACTGGAACTTCAGCTCAAACATTTTTATTTCATTTTGCATAGAGTAGGTTAACATGCCCGTCAGCTTTTTATTGCTATCTCATACCTACCAGCATTATGGTCCAGGATCCGGGGACTATGTTAACCCTGCCCTTTACGGGCGTGTTCCATCCAGACCCCAGTCTGGCCAGTTGCAGTTCCAATCCCCGCAATTGATGCCTTATTGAGTTACTAACTCCGATAAGGTTAATGCTGTGATCCTAGGACATGGCTTGGGACACAGCATTGGAGGGGCAAAGGGCCATGATATGGGCAGGGCCAGATGTACCCTCTCTGCTGCCCCAATTACGGGTTCCTCAATGCGCCTTCCTGTATGCAGGATGCATACAAGTGATCTCGGCGACATCATCTGATTTACACCATTCCCTAGACCAGTGGTGGTCAACTTACTTGATAAAGGGGGCTTCAAGTAAAGCCTCTGACATCACCAAATGGCCGCACATAATATACAGTGACCGACATTCTAATGGCACCCTATTTAATCATCACAAGCGCTTAACTGTACTTAACCCTGACTCTGACTATAGTCAGCTTACCTTGACCTTAACCTGTCCCTGGATTACTCATTGTCTGCCACCAAGCCTTTCCCTTTGCTTATTGTCTGCTTCCTGTCCTGACCTTTGGCTCTTCCCTGGATTATGCTTACTACCTGCCACTGGCCCTGACATCTGCCTGTCTCTGCATTACGTTCATCATCTGTTGCCTGCCACCACCTGCCTCTGGAGCCCTATCGGCTACTCTCCTACTGCACAATAGTCTGCACCTGATTTTCCATGTAGACCACAGGTCCTCTTTTCTATAGTCCCTCTTACCACTTCACCAGAGACTATAGCAATGTGTATTAAGCACTGGAGGCAACCAAGTATCAATATGCCAGCTTGCTTTAGGGGCACAGGGGCTGCTATAGGTGAAGCTACACTCTCCAGCTAAAGGTACTGGGGCAAGCATTACAGTTCTTCAATAATAAAAGGTGGAGCTTTTTTTGGAAAATTATACTGTTGGTGTTTATTGTGACATGTCAGGAATTTATTCATGTGGACTGGATGAAAGGCCCGCTTTAATCACACGTGCCTATTTACAGGTCAGTGACCTCCCCATCAGTTCTGTGTGGCATTTTCTGCCAGTTTTGAGAAGAGATGGATGCCTGTCCACTTGTCCTTGTCTGGGACAGCTCTGTCCATTCATGATTAGCCATGCCCTTTGCGTTTGCAAACTCCTTTGCTCATATGCAGCCCTGTCCAGCGCGTTTTGTGAGGAGCGGCGGTTTTAATTGATTGCCATTTTCACCTAAAGAGCCTAATTATCATGATGCCTTCCACCAGCTAGTTGATAGGAAAATAAAACAGATAAAGGAAGGGGAGATGACAGATCAGTGTTGCAGGCTGTAAGTAATGATACACAAAGGTCTGTTCATTAGACGGTCATAATGCTCTTCCAGACGGTGTAATGAAGCACAAGACCGCTGGCTGAGTTGGCGCAGCCCCTCCGCAAAAACCATCAGGAAGGGGGATACGGAATGCGTTCCATCACCGCACAGATCTTCCTGTCCTCTGTTTACAATGCACAAGCACCCAATCGACATGACAATTATTACAGCCAATCGATAAGAATTATTTCTTAAAATTAATTTCTTTTCACTGGTCTCGGTGGCAGCTGGAAACGTCCTTGTTTTTTTAGCAGGGGCTGATCATTTCTCTCCAGCTCAATATGGTCCCAGTGTCAAGAGCTCCATCCACTTCATTATGTTGCACAGCAAGAGCGCAGTCACGCGACGGGTAATTACGCGTACCAAGGTAAACGGCGTGCTGGAAAATTATATTAACTCCCGCCACATATCACTGTAATTCTGCCCAGCCCGATATTATATAACCTGTCCACAGAAAATGATTATTTTACAAAGGACCATCCTATTTTGGAAGGCAGTCATGGTACGGAGGTTACCCTTGCTGTTCTCGCCTTCTGGCAGTACTATGTCCTTGGCTGTCATGATGATCCAGTGGCTTCGGTCATTTATAAGCCACTGCCTTTTGTACATCGTTAGCTTTTTCAGCTATTGGTTAACCATGTACATCGCTAACCAAAACAGGCGTCCTGACAAGTACATTTTCTCTTTATTCCTGTTTCAGTGACAACGGTAAAAGTTTAAATTTCACATCACTTTCTGTCCTGAGCTGGAGAAACAGAGAGAATCTTCCCAGCAGAGACATGGGCACGTATAAAAAAACTTCCATTTCCCACTTTAAACTTTAGCTATACCTAAAAAAAATAGGACCTTGGGTACTGGAACAAAAACTGTCTTGCCAACATTTGGAAATAATTACTGTAGGAGCGCTACCTTGAAGGATCCAATAGGAGAAATGTGGCATGCTAAGCACACCACCCAATGGTCACAACAGGGCCTGGCCAAAAGAGGCAGGGGTAAGTAATGGGGTGCGTCTTAGTGACATATAGTTTGTAGTGTCCCACCTTTCTCCCTATGCTTTTCTATGTTTTAGATTAAATGGGGACTGGGAGTACACTGAAGAAAAACTGGGAGGAAAATATGTCCCATTGTTGGTGTCAGTGGAAGTAAAATATACTCCACATAGTTGGTGTCAGTAGAAGTAAAATATACTACATATTGTTGGTGTATGGTGGATAAAATAAGTTCCATCATTGGAGTTAGCGGAATAAAACAAGTCCCATCGTTGGTATCAGTGGGACAAATATAAGTCCCATTATTGGTGTCAGTTGGATAAAATACAGTAAGTTCCATCATTGGTATCAGTAGGAGGAAAACAATTCATACTGCAGCATTTAGGATCTCCCCACCACTGGAGGAAGGATGGAGACAGTGAAGGGGACTGAAGCAGTGGCGGAACTACCGCCGGTGCGGCCGGTGCCGGCGCACCAGGGCCTCAGCCTCAGGGGGGCCCAGCACAGTCCTGGCCTGTGCATAGATGGTATCCAGCGGCCGGCCGGCACCCCGTCTCTGCGCCGGGAGTGTCGGATCATCCGTTCATCTGACACTCCCGGCGCAGATAGACTTTATATTTGAACTAACATTGGAGTGCCGGTGTCCCTGTTTCCTGCGGTTACATGACGGTTGCCGTCTGTCGACCACCGCAGCACCCAGATTCTTTCATGGGAGACAAGCGGTCAGGAGTGCGATGGGTTCATGGATCTAGAACGTGTGACCAGTCACATGGTCACACATTCTAATGTGGCCACACCCATTTTTTCCTGGGGTAACAATGTGTGACCGGCAAAACGTGTAGAATTCAAAGCTTTCTCCACTGTTCCTGGGCAGATCGGCATCGCAGATGGTATGTGCAGGAGAACCGATCTGCTGGGAACAACTGATCGGTCCTGAAATCTCACTTCTATCTGACTTTGCGACTGCAATACAAAGTCAGATAGAAGTGAGATTTCAAGACCCATCAGTTGTTCCCAGCAGATCGGTTCTACTAAACATACCATCTGCAATGCCGATCAGCCTGGGAACAGCGGAGAAAGCTTTGAATTCCACACCTTTTGCCGATCACACATTTTTACCCCGGAAAAAAATGGGTGCGACTACGTTAGAATGTGTGACCATGTGACCGGTCACACATTCCAACGTAGTCACAATCTGTGATAGAACACTGGAAGAGCGTTGTGTGGGCGGAGACAGCGTGTCAGATGAAGACTACTAAAATATATATATATATGGCTGTGGGGTTACTGGCAAAGGGTAAGGTGTTACCCCAAAACCAAAACAGTTTTGGGGAGATATCGGAATCACATGCTGGCTTTGTGTGTGTTTGCTGGCACTCCCATGGCAATATATATCGCCACCTGCTGCCATAGCATTTTAAAAGGCAAATGAGGGTGTCAAGCTATCCTGATGGATTCTCCATAATGTAGTCTATAGTCAAACAACTGGGAAATTGGTTAATGAAGAGTGACACCTTCATTACGGCTTTGTTTGAGAGGACGGAGACACAATCTCCCGCTGGGAAATCTTGCCGAAGAAGTCCATAAGCAGCGGGGGGGGGGGGGTTTAAACCC
>NW_017306452.1:615201-621438 GCF_000935625.1 Nanorana parkeri | reverse complement strand
AAAGGAGGGGGGGGGGGGGCATTCAAGCCACCAGCACAGACCCAAATATCAGTTTTCTGGAGTTGGCCTCTAACCGATCTTCATCACAGACAGAAAAAGACGTGCTACGTCTGTTCCCATTTTCTTTTTCCAGTAACAGAAGTGGCATCCGCCAGCCGGCATACAAAATAGAGTATCCAATCTAGATTCCGCTGTGATTTCCCATAGTCCCCTTCTCTCTGCTTGCACAGCCAAAGGAGTTTGAGAGCCGTGGCTGCTCCTTAATCTCTTTCTGCACTACTTACCCTCATCATTCCAATTCTCTCCGCATAAATTAACTTTATCTGTATGAGTAAATATATGATTTTCAAGCATGGAAAGGAGGAATGAAAAAAAAAGTGAAAAGCCCGACGGGTGCCATCGTGCGCTTTGCTGCACAGCCCCACTGATATAGTCTGGAATTAATATAGCTTATATCCATTAACCCCTTGCTGGAGGCTGTCCGTGGCATTACGGAGAAACACATTTACAGCCCCTGCAGCGCATAAAGGATTTAAGTAGAAATGCAGCAAGACTCATTGAAGTAAAATGATGGCACCTTATTCTGTTTCCTTTACGCTTTCCTCTCCCAGCCAGTCTGACACTTTTATTTCGATGACTTTTTGTTTTATGGCTAACATATTTAGGTGTGAATTTCCTTTTTTACAATTTGGAAAGGCAGCAACAGATAAATACACATAACATTTCAACCAGGGCTTCTAGAGGCTGAAGTTTAATCTGCTTATAATTGCCTTCCCTGGTTCCTCCTTACTCCCTCATCAACATGCTAATGAATGTTTAAAGGAGAACTATGGGGTAAGTGTTTTTCCCCATAGTTCTCCTCAGGGTCACGGGAGGACATAAACTAGCATCCTCCCGTGACCCAAAGCTTAGTATAAAGAGTTATGGACACCGGCACTCCAAAGTAGAAAAACTTATTTTATTGACGCATCATGCAACAATACACTTATTGCAACGTGTTCTGCCTGATGAAGGGGATCATGTGTGACCCCGAAACGTTGCAATAAGTTTATTGTTGCATGATGCGTCAATAAAAGACGTTTTTCTACTTTGGAGTGCCGGTGTCCATAACTCTTTATACTTTGCCTGGACGGTGGCCATCCGTCGACTACTGATGCACCCAACCCATTCATCAAGGATTTAGCGGTAAGGAGTGCAATGGGTACACTGACTACCAAAGCTTAGTATATCGCAAGCTACAGCTTGCGGTATACTGAGACCGCCACAGCCGGGACAGATCCCGACATTACTGTTGAGATCCACCCAGCTGCGTGAGTGACAGCGGGCTCTGCCTATCTAGAGGCAGAGCCATCTGTACCTGCCCCCTCCCCCGGCCGTTCCACCAGTCAGTGCTGGAGGATCGGAGCGGGGAGGGGGGATCCCTGCAGGGAGCAGTGAGTGTCAGTCACCGCTCTCTGCAGGGAAATGATCGAGAAGTGAGCGAGCGACGGTATGTGTTCGCTTACTTCCCAATCTATTGACCCGACGTGTGACAGTTTCATTGTTACACATCGGCTCGAACTATGAGGATGAGGGAAAATCACTCACCTCATAGTTCTCCTTTAAATAAAACCTGTTTCATGACATACCTTATTTTAGTCTCCGAGCTTCTCTACACAATGCAGGAAGACCATGGCTGGTGGGAAGGGCCGGCAGTAGGGTTGCCACCTTTTCTTCAATCCAAACCCCAAAACCCGACTATTTTCGGTGGGGGGCCAGTAGCCCCTATCTTAATTTTGGTTGCCCCTGTCTGCCTGACATCTTGTGGCCAGGTTTCTGCTGCCATGAAACCCAGACACAGCATTCAAAACCCGGACTGTCCGGGTGAATCCTGGACAGGTGGTAACCCTAGCCGGCAGGGTGCTGTACATAGCTTCCTAAAGACATCATAGCACCCTGCCTCAGTACTCCTCAAAGAACCCTCAGCCCTGATGCAAGCAGTGGGCCGGGTCTTGGGTGTAGGTATGCAAATATCAAAATGCCTTCATGAGTGAGTGTTCCTAGGTAGACTGTATTTTAATGTAGACCCGCCTCCCCCAGGTAAAGCCCATGTGTGATGCTGAGCTTCTGCATTTGGCAGAACTGAAAACCAGTGAATGAAAGGGGTGGGCCATGGACGGTAAGGCTGGAGTGGAAAAGGCTAGATCAAGGGACAGCAACCTTTTCCAGATTAGGTATCAGTTTACAGGTATTAGATAACTGGCATGCCAGTGAACAATTGTGCACCATAGACCTTCTTGTTCTTCAGACCCCAGATCAGCCCAATAAGGAACACAGGGGATCCACATTCATACTTGATGCAACTGGTGGATCCACTAAGAAAAGGAAGAGATAGGTGATCGGCTTTCTTCACGTTCTACTACTAGCATGAAAGCCTGGCACAACTGCCTTCACGACAACTCCTTCACCACAGATAGAAGCAGCCAACCTCGGACACCCCACCAGAAGGTAGCTAGACTCCGTAAGACTTACAAAGGGTGATCACGACAAAGTCTTGTGCCAGAAACTCAATCTTGTTAACCATCCCACTCCCAGCCAACAACTATAGGTACCAACTTTTCCAGCTATGAGGTCCACCATGACCATGACATATATTTCCCATTTAAAGGAGAACTATAGGGTCAGGGCTTTTCCCCATAGTTCTCCTTAGGTAACGGGAGGACACAAACTAGCGTCCTCCCGTTACCCTAAGCTCAGTATACCGCGAGCTACAGCTCGCGGTATACTGAGACGACGCAGCCGGAGCGGATCCCGACATCGATGTAGAGATAAGCCCAGCTGCATGAGTGACAGCTGGCTCTGCCTATCTAGAGGCAGAGCCAGCTGTACCCGCCCCCTCCCCCATCCGATCCGCCAGTCAGCGCTGGCGGATCGGAGCGGGGAGGGGGGAATCCAGCCCCTCCCCTGTCACGGCAGAGAGCCGTGACAGGATCGAGAGGTGAGCGAACGCCGGTATATATGTTCGCTCACCTCCCGATCTACTGTGCCGACCTGTGGCAGTCTCATTGTCACAGGTCGGCTAGAACTATGAGGTGAGTGGAAATCACTCATCTCATAGTTCTCCTTTAACTCTCCTTTAACTCTCCAGAATCCTCAGAACTAAACCTATTATGCTCAGAAATCATACTTTCATGCCTTGAGCATGTGTAGTCATCTGCTCTCAACTTGACAGCTCAACAACTACTCATCCATTCCTCTCTATCTGCCTCTCAGTAAATAAAAAAGGCCCCCACAGATCTAAGCACATGCCCAATAATGCAAAGTATTGAGACATTGCGGCGGGTGTCCACATACACATGCCAACAGATCTGCTTTTGCCCAGAATAATACTGACTACCCTGCTGAGCTCCATTTCACCAGTGTATCCTACAATTGGGGGAGGTCAGCAGGAAGAACCAATGAGACCCAGGACATAGACATTCCCAGAAGTGTCAGTTTCTCTGTGGAGGTAGCATTTCTACTGAATGGAGTGGTGTTGGGCAACAAGAGAGGTAATTACGTATATCCTTTTTTCTACTGTGATAGCTTGGCTGAGTAAATTTAGTTCAGTCAAAGGGCGACTTCAAAGGAATACTGTAACTTTTTGATATTCTTTTTTTTTTCTTCACTTCCTGAGTGCTGCCTACCAGGTGTAATACTGCCCTGATCCAGCGATCTTCCCATTACAGCCCAAGCAAGAGACAAACAGCCTTTCCTTTCAAAAATGGCCTGTGCATGCCTGCCTCAGTCCTATTCATTCCTATGAGAAAGTCATACTCCAAGCAAGTGCTTGAGATCGCCATGAGTACAAAGCAACCATTTCCTGAGCAAAGGTCATGCTATTCCGAGTGGGGCTGTACAGTGAAGATTGCTGAATCTGGGCTGAAGGTAAGTATAACACCTAGTGGAAGATACTCAGGGAGGTGAGGGCAACTAATTAAAGTGTAATGCTCACGCCTGAAGGAACCGCCAGAATAACCCGGGTAATAACTAGTTGTCTAGGGGTTTTGGTCTTCAGCTGCCCCATTAGCATTTAACAGCCCTCTTCTAGTGCCCACAAAGCTGATATCCACTCCAGAAGTATAATGCTGAATAACTTTTATTAACATATTCACACTGGGGAGAGAGGGTATAGGGATCCTAGATATCCAGGGTAGTACAGACATTGACTCCAGACTCACCAGCCCCTTCTAACAATTCAATGTAGATCCATTTGTATCACAGTGAGTAGATATTTGAACAGCAGATGAACAGGGAATGTTGCAAATCCACAGCAGGAGAGACACCAGACTTGCTCCTGAGATCCACTATGTTCTTGGAACCTCCAGCAGTTATTAGCTTCCCCGGTTCTCCTGCTCTACCAAAAGCAAGGGCCTTCTCCAGACTTGAAAGCCCAGCAGCGCCTTTCCCACACTTCAGCATCCCCACCCCCAGGCCTGTGGAATAGCTTAGGGGGCAGGCTGGACAACACCCCAGCCTGGACTAATCCATGGCTGGCACAAGACTGAGCACATGGCAATTCCCTGGAGTATATAAGCTGTTACCCAGCATGCAACACTGGTTGAGAGGCATCAGCAGGCAGTTAAGGGGTAGCAAGAGTCAATAGCATTCATGCAGGCATAGTCAACTAAAGGACTCTCCGAACTAGCTCCTCTGCTTCTGGAGTGTGATGTGGGGTGGCCTGCAGCTAGAGGTGTCATGTGCCAAACTGAGACCTCTCGAGAATGCTTTTTCTTCTTCATCAGGTGCCCACGGTGTTGCCTGGGTGACACGGACAGTCTGTCCCTTGTCTATACAGCAATGATGTACTCTCAGGCTCCAGAAGACTGCAGGTACGTAGTGATGTCACAATATGGACCACAACAAGGCCAGTCAGAGGCAGACCAAGAATTCAGTGTTGGATCACTGGCCTTCACTCCTGGAAGAGGCACTGGCAAGGAAACAGATGATGGACGAGCAAAAACACTGTTAGAGGATTTTTTTAAATGGGGGAATGGGTGGAAGGGGATATACTGTATGTATGTCCAGAGATGGGCTTCAAGAACTACTGATTTAGACACTGTTTTTTTTTCAATGGCAAATTCCTGCAGAGTTGACTTCTCCATGCCAATAGTAGCAACAGTTGAGACCATTCCTTTTGTTTGTGCTACATGTTGGGCAGGTAACTTGTAGCTGGGCATTCAAAGACCTCTTTACCACTTATTGTATTGTTTTGTTCTTTAAGCTATCACAGACCAGCTGTTAATCAACAAAAGTGACTTTTTTTGTTTTAGATCATTCATATATGATATTATGCTTCTGGATGGTGGATGTCATGTGATGCAGATCTGGACATAGCATTGAGGACAGTTACTGCACTGCAGGTAACAATAAAGTTGAATCTCTGGTCTGTAATCCATCTCATACTGTATCTGTTAATGGCCTCATTAGTTATACACATATCACTGTTGGTCTGGCTGTTTTGTAGTGTAGCATTCCTCCTTTTGAGGTAGTGCAGAATAACCCCCTGATAAGCGTGGCAGGCTAACATTTCAGTCTCACGCTCTGGTCCTTGGTGTATGGTGGGGTGAAAAATGAGTCAGGCACCAGTCACTTTAGTCTTTTTACCTTTTATTGATGAACCTAATTCAAGGAGCGAGAATTTAGGCTTGCAGGATACCCAAAAAAGCACAAAAATTGGAAAAGTATTTTGAAGTAACAGTAGGAAATTTAAAAGCAGCCTCTTGTTAATTACTGGCCCTGTGAGAGCAGTCCTATGACTAGAGTTGCCACCTTTTCTTCAAGTGAAACCCGAACACTCTAGCGCTGCGCACGGCAAATTTTTTTAGGGGGAGAATATAAAGGAGAGAGTAATGTCTTCAGGTGGCCTGGTAGTTTGTGCGTGCTGTGCGACACTCTGGTGGGCTGTACAACTCTTGGGTGGGCTGTGCGACAGTGACACTCGGATGGGCTGTGCGAGCCTTGGGTGGGCTGTGCGACACTCGGGTGGGCTGTGCGACACTCGCGTGGGCTGTGCGACACTCGCGTGGGCTGTGCGACACTCGCGTGGGCTGTGCGACACTCGCGTGGGCTGTGCGACACTCGCGTGGGCTGTGCGACACTCGCGTGGGCTGTGCGACACTCGCGTGGGCTGTGCGACACTCGCGTGGGCTGTGCGACACTCGCGTGGGCTGTGCGACACTCGCGTGGGCTGTGCGACACTCGCGTGGGCTGTGCGAC
>NW_017306452.1:602475-613796 GCF_000935625.1 Nanorana parkeri | reverse complement strand
CTGTGCGACTCTCGGGTGGGCTGTGCGACTCTCGGGTGGGCTGTGCGACTCTCGGGTGGGCTGTGCGACACTCGGGTGGGCTGTGCGACTCTCAGTGCGGTCTAAGCTATGGTGTCTCACCAAGGGGTCCGCAGGCAGGCAGCACGGTGTTAGGGAGCCTTCTCCTGTAAATCTTCGTTCCCCCTGCAGCTCATCTATTTTCGGTGTCCCCATAGCCCGGCCGCTCTTCTAACTCTGGTTATCTATGACATAGAAAAGAATGTCTCCTCGTTCTTCTCTATGTGATAGATCACCAGAATTAGAAGAGAGGAGGAGCAATCACATGTGCGGCTGCCGAGGTCCTAGTCAAGTGCGATCTCGAACAGCCACATCTGCCTGAAACCCGACTCTTTCTCTGGGCTGCAGGCACAGGCTGCCCCCAGCTCAGAGGAAGACCCGGGTTTCAGGCAGATTTGACTGCTCGAGATCGCACTTGACTAGGACCTCGGCAGCCGCATATGTCAGAAAATTTAAAGTGTACCCGTACACAACACACCAAAACCGGACTGTACGGGTCAAAACCGGACGGGTGGCAACCCTACCTATGACCCTGTATGAGCAGTCACAGTTTTTCACAAGCTGCAGTGAATCTTTCACTAAGCAATGTGTCCCTTGCCCCTTTTAGAGCAGTCAAAAAATACTTGATGGGTGGTGAATACTTCTTACAATGTCCAGATGGCAACTCTACTTAGCTCCTCTGTGACACTCAAGAAGATTCCATTAGCCCAGTTACAGGTAACTAAAACTCTTGGGCCTACAGCCCATGCCTCTGGCTGAGGCAAGGCCCAAGCAGTGATCCTCTAAACCAGGGGTAGGCAAACTCTGGCCCTCCAGCTGTGGCAAATACCATCATACATGAGGCTTACAAAGTCTTGCAATGCCTCAAGGGAATTTTACTTGCACCGGAGCTGGAGGGCCAAAGTTTGCCTTCCCCTGATCTAAACAGACATCATCTTTAGGCAGAGCTCAAGAGGAGAGAAAACACACTGGAAAGGTGACCCAAGTATTTATCATCTTCCCGAACCATGCCTCTGAAAAAGGACATTAGGGATTGTTCAGTTAGATTACCTCTGAACAAGGATCTCAGGGATTGGGTCAGTTAGGTCACCTCTAAACAAGGAACTCAAGGATTGGTCAGTTAGATCACATCTGAACAAGGATCTCAGGGATTGGTCAGTTAAATCACCTCTAAACAAGGATCTCAGGGATGGTCAGTTAGATCACCTCTGAACAAGGATCAAGGGTTTTGGTCAGTTAGAGCACATCTAATATAGCATCTCAGGCATTGGTCAGTTAGATCATCTGTGAACAAGGATCTCAGGGATGGTCAGTTAGATCACCTCTGAACAAGGATCTCAGGGATGGTCAGTTAGGTCACCTCTGAACAAGGATCTCAGGCATTGGTCTGTTAGATCATCTGTGAACAAGGATCTCAGGGATGGTCAGTTAGATCCCCTCTGAACAAGGATCTCAACGATGGTCAGTTAGGTCACCTCTGAACAAGGATCAAGGGTTTTGGTCAGTTAGAGCACATCTAATATAGCATCTCAGGCATTGGTCAGTTAGATCATCTGTGAACAAGGATCTCAGGGATGGTCAGTTAGGTCACCTCTGAACAAGGATCTCAGGGATGGTCAGTTAGGTCACCTCTGAACAAGGATCTCAGGGATGGTCAGTTAGGTCACCTCTGAACAAGGATCTCAGGGATGGTCAGTTAGGTCACCTCTGAACAAGGATCTCGGGTTTTGGTCAGATAGATCCCCTCTAAACAAGGATTTCAGGGACTGGTCAGCTAAATATTCATAACTTTGTTCTTCCCACTCTGCTTTCTCTAACTTCTTTCACATTAACAAGCAGAAGCAATCAATGCCTGCCTTGTTGGGTGCTGCCATGTTGGAGCTCTCACTTGAAGCTTGCAAGGTGACCATTGCATGCTTAGATTGGCCACATTTCGGGCAATCCTTGATGCATGGTAGGTGTTAATTAGGACCGTAGTTTGGCACAAACCACATTTTATGGGCTGCTGTTAAGTATCAATATGAGTTCAGTACCTTTCTTGTGCATGCCAGATGCCCTTTAAACGCATCTTCCTTCCAATAGCATGTGCCATAAAAACCGAGCCATTTGTTTCCTCTCATCCAGCCGAAAACAGTAGGGGAACGGAGGAATCTTCCCCAACTGCAAAATCCCACAGGAGGATGTGTTCACTTTTACTGCCGAGAAGAGGCAATATAGATTGTGGGTGATTACAAACAGCGCTACTTGAACAATGTGCTTGATATATACAATCACACTGTCCATTGAGGCATGGAAGTACAATAGAAAGGCAATCAAAGCGGCAAGCACTGCTGCAACAATACAATTTGAAATCCATTTGAAAGGCAAACTGTACCAGCTGAAAGTTCTAAGGGTGAATGGCTTTAAAACTCATTATCAATATTGCGCTATATCCCAAGACACTGACATGTTTATCCAGACAGAATTCTCTATCTGTTCTTTTTTTCCCCCCCAGAAAACGTCAGGAAAAATCTATTTACTTAAGTCGGCATTTCCCCCCCTCGGTGCTCTTTGCGTGCAGATTCATAGTCATCAATATTCTATTTAAAAATAACATGCTACAGTATTTATCTTCTTACATGGTCAGCGAGCATGGTCGGCATCGCCGTGATAGCTCCGTTGCCAAAGAGTATTGGATTTGTGACGCTTGTCATTAGGCCTTCGTGTAGTACATGTTGGTGCCTTTGTTTATTAATTTCACAGCGCTTTTGTTTGCCGGTATGATTAGGCGCTCATCCGTGGCGCTCCGCGCTTTAAAGAAAAATGCCTTTTTAATGGTGATCTTTCTTTTTTTTTTCTAAAAAGACATTATGGGAAATTAACTTTAAGCACTTAATATACTGACATGTATGAAATTTCGAGCTGCTTAGATTGTTACCGGTTGCTAAAATGGAAAGCTAGTGGTGATGTACAACGATGGGGATGCTTAGTGGAGGATTGTTTTGTTAAATCTCCTTTAACTAAAGGTTAAAGGAGATGTAAAGTCCCGGCATATCCTCTCCTGTTATAACATCAGCATTGTAATAGAAATACATAATAGAGTTGTTTCTGATAATGAAATCAAAGCTTCCCTTTTATATAGTGAGCGCTGCCATCCGTCTGCCCATCACTTCCAACAACTTCCTGGATTCCCAGTGTGCTTTGCGTCTCTTTCCCTGCTGCTTAATGTGATGCAATCTCCATTGCTCAAGGCTACATATCCCAGCATGCATTGCTTCCAACAAGCAATGATTATATTACATTGTTCAGACATTGATTTGTAGTTCAGAAGGCAGGCTCTGTGAGTGATGACACCAGGAAGTGAAATTGTATCAGTGCATTGAAGGAAGTTCATCCTATGGCCATCTTCACTAATTAAAGGAGAACTATGGGGTCAGTGTTTCTTGCCCATAGTTCTCCTAAGGGTCACGGGAGGACGTAAACTAGCCTCCTCCCGTGATCCAAAGCTCAGTATATGGGGGGCTACAGCGCGCAGTATACTGAGACCGCCACAGCCGGGGCGTATCCCGACATTCCTGTCGAGATCCACCCAGCTGTGTGATTGACAGCTGGCTCTGCCTATCTAGAGGCAGAGCCAGCTGTACCCGCCCCCTTCCCCGTCCGTTCCGCCAGTCAGCGCTGGAGGATCGGAGCGGGGAGGGGGGAATCCCTGCAGGGAGCCGTGAGTGACGGTCCCCGCTCAAATATCAGAAAATCACTCACCTTATAGTTCTCCTTTAAGTTTACAAACTTCTATATTGATATGCAAATTCGAACTATGGAATTTATGGAAATTCAATATATAAATATATTTATTTATTTTTTTGACCACAGATATCCTTTAAAGTATACATCCAGTGGTCATGTCCTCGTGTCCGCACATTCTGGGGCAGGGTGTTCAACCTGATAATTCGGGTGTGAGAGTTCCTAGAGACCCCGGATATGCTCTTCTTAATGATACCCCTATTGTGCACGATTGATAACTTTCATGTTCCTGGCAGCTAAAATTACAATTGCCAAAGCCTGGAAAACACCCAGGGTGTCTTTGAGGCAAGTAAAGATCAAGCTGTCCTGGATCATGACGCACGAAAAATTGGCGAGTATGCTCCTGGATAAAATGGCGCAGTTTGAGGCAACATGAGGTCCCTGGCTGGAATACAAAGGCTGTACAACAATATGAGAGAGATGGAGTGGTTTTTGGGCCCCACCCCACACTGACCAAACTATTAACTATCTATTTTTTTTATTTTTATTTTTATTTAGGTTCATTGTCTTTTCTTCTATTCTTTTGTGGTTTCTTTTCTTTCTTTCTGTGTTTGTCGGTGTCTGTTGTGTTAATTATAGAGTTAGATTTTAGTAAGGATATGTAGTAGATATGTCTTAGTGGGGACTACTTGCCCACTAACGTCGGCTTGAGCCAAGCGTTGATAATTAATTAACTACAGAATAAAGTCAATTAACTGGGAAACATGTTACATTATAACTAAACTAATCTTAGTGTGTTATTGGATGGAAGGGGTAGGGCTAGAACGAGATATTGGAAATCAAAGTAACTATAACTATCTTATGACGGTACCCTCTCTAACACCATATTATAGCATTGTTATTTATTCCGTTAAGGTCACCTGTATGTATTTTGATATACTATGTTGAATATATGAATTCAGAGAGGCTATACGAATTAGCCTAAACTACATTAGTTTACTACATCGTTTTATGTTATATGTGTCTTATATGTTTTGACAAACTAATAAAAACATTTTGACAGTTAAAGTATACATCCAGCTAAAACAATTTTTCTTAGGCTTGGATCGAGTTGAGTAGGGTATACACAGTTAGAATTTTGATCAAGTGAAATCAGTTTCGGAACCTTCGTTCAACTTTCCAATAGTTGATGCAGTGAAACCGATTTCAACCACAGTCAGGGGTGCAAATCAAATGAATGGCAACACAACGCATCTGCCATAATGTAATGCATGGTAGCTGCGGTGTGCAGTAGCATGCGTGAGCCAGATGTCACTACTGTGGTATTTCTACTAGTTATGTGGGGGGCGGGCAGATGCAACCACCACTTGCCAGATATGCTATAAAGGTATATTGAGCAGAGGGTGTGATTATGGGATGGTTACAACACCCCATCAGACTCAAAGCTGTCACACTCTAGAATTCCCCTTCGCTCCTAGCCCAGCAGCTTCACATAAGGTTATGTAGGTCGTGAGGAGAGAAGCTGGGCCAGCACGGACAATAATTAGACACACCCAGAAGAGGAGAGGACTATGGCATGCAAGGAGGGATGGGGTTGTGCTAAGAAATAGACTCAAAGGCAAGTTCAAAGGCACATTGCAAGTCAATATAAAATATTTTATGTAAAGGGAAAAATGCTGCAAGTTAGCATTTTAAATACCCAATTATCTGAGCTTTTACCTGCAAGTGGTGACAGGGTCCCTTTAATGACTCAGTGTTCGTGTTGTCTTGGCACGTGCATCAGATGAGAAGGAATGTTTTCTATCCGTTGGCATGGCCTGGAAGAGGCGGTATGACAGGTAACTGCCACGGCTGATAAAATCATTTCACATTTAGAAGTATCTAGCTGTGCAAATCCATTAAACACATTTTCACTCAATATTACCGTAATTATCGCTGTGAAGGACTCGTGGTTTTCATTTGGCCGCTCAATTAAACACATTTACCAGTGTTGCCATACCCGTACCTTAACCACTCGAGTGCCAGCCTGCACGTACCCCTTCCTGTCCAGGCCAGTTGTCATACAATGTGATACTTTGACTGACAATTACTCCGTCATGCAACACTGTAACCAAATTAATGTGTTTTTTTTAATTTGTTGGAAGAGATCAAGCTTTCTTTTAGTGATATTTAATAGTTGCAGTTTTTTTAATTCATAAAAAGACCAAAAATTAAAAGAAAAAAAAAGAAGCTCCCTTTACTTTCTGTTAAAACAAAACGCAAGGACAGTATGAAAACTCCCGAAGTGGCCCATTTGTGGAAAATAGACACCCCAATTTGTTCCACAAGTTTTTTACAGTAAGTTAAAAAATAACATAGATATACTCACCTGATCCTCAGAGAGGACTTGCTCTTAAGGCTGGCATACACTTTACAACCATCGCAAGACCTTAGTCTTGCGATGGTTGTAAAGTATTTTAAAAAATGTACGATCTGCCCATCTTGGACAGGCAGATCGTACTCTCGATCATCGCAAGCCCACCCCCCTGAGGGGCGGGCTTGCGATGACCGCAATGCTGAACGGGCAGTGTGCGCGTGTGCACACACCGGCCCGTGCGGCATTGATCTTACGATCGTGCTAAAAACCAGCCGAAAATCGTACGATTCTCGGCTGGTTTTCTAGCGTGCTCCTTAGACAAAAGACGTGCAACCGTACAGTAAAAACGGTCGCACGACTTCCATACACTTTGCGATTATCGTACGATCGCGGGATTTCCCGCGATTATTGTGCGATAATCGCACAGTGTATGGGCACCTTTAGACTGATTCCTCCAACCTCTTTGCTGCAGCAATGGTATCTCCATCGGCATCCTCACATCCTATACACTGTGTATAGGATGTGATTACTCCATGGACCTTAGACCTCTCAACCTAGACACGGATAAGCATTTATCCCTTGCAGTGCTGGGGGTAGCCCAGCTGCAAGGGTTAAGAATAATTTTCTGCTTTCATAAACAGGTCCACATACAGTGGGAGGAAGGAGATGGCGGGGTTGATGAGGAGAGTTGCAGGATAAGGGAGATGAGAGGTTGATTTACAGATCACAGGATAGAGATCAGATGTGTAGTGGGGGGAAGAGAAAGGGTTAAAAAGTCTTACATTTAAGGGAAATTAATGAAATAATCTGCTGGTGACCTCATTCATTCCCAAATTGCTATGAATCTTCTGTTTCTTCGATCACAGCCGTCACATGGTACTAGGGGGATTTCAGCAGAGGAGAACTTCAGGTCCACCTCTGCTGATTTTTTATTTTTTTTTACTCTGATGGCGGCCGGAGGCCCCGATATCAAAATAAAAAAAAGAAAATAAACAGACAGCAGTGAAAGGTTTATTCTGCTTGATGGATACAATGTTTCTCTCCTGGGCATCCGGGAGCCGCTATCTTGTAGCGGGAGACTCCTGGAATGTCCGGGAGAGTTGAGATGTCTGGGGTTGGTGGGAGCCCCTTGCAATGGCCACAACAGGTGTGCAGACCTAGAAACTCAGCACAGGGATGGTGGGAGGCCCTCATAATGGTCACAGCAGGTGTACAGACCCGGAAACTCAGTACAGGGATACTGGGAGCTCCTCATAATGGGCACATCAGGTGCGCAGACCCAGGAAGATCTCATCGATAGAGTGCAGAGATCTCACTCATAGAATCCCTAAAGGTGCCCATACACTGCACGATTCTCGTACGAGATTCGCGGGGCGGGCTTGCGATGATCGCAGGTACGATCTGCCTGTCCAAGATGGGCAGATCGTACGTTTTTTTAATTACTTTACAACCATTGCAAGACTAAGGTCTTGCGATGGTTGTAAAGTGTATGGCCACCTTTAGAGATATATAAAACCATCATCTGGTTTAACTCTCCAGCATCTACCAGCATCTAAATATCAGTTTCGAGTAGACTGACCTGGCCTACCTTGTGAACTTTTTGTGTACCTGCAGTTCTTGAGGCCAGTTTTACACTTTTACACTGTGGTAACGCGTGCTTTGCACGTAGCATGTGCTACTGCGTTGCGTTGCGTTGCCATCAACTTTTCAATGGCAGCGCAATGCGCTAAGGCAATACTTCTGCGTAGTAGTGCTCTGCAAAACCTGGCAATGCAGTGTATTGTCATGCCTTACAAAAAGCACGTTAGGGTGCGTTGATTGCCTAATTATTTTGAATGGGCTGTCTTAACGCAACACGCGTAACCCCATGACCATACATGTGTTGACGCACCGCAAAGGAGTATATGGGCCCTGAATCATTGTATAAACTTCCCGTTCCATCCTTAAAAAGTTTTGCAAACTCGAGTGTGTGGATGTCTGCTTTGTTCTGTTCGAGGATATTTTTTCAGGTCACAAAGTCTCTCTGACTCCCCGGGCAGAAAACGGCGATCGGCTCCACAAGGTTACTATCCTCTGAGGTGGAATAACAAGGCACAATTGGATTCATGTTGTGCTATTTCCATTTTGTTCTTCCCCTCCGTGACCTCTGACACCAGAATGAGGTTTCAGAATTGAGATAACCTGTGTATTGTGTGAGGGATACTCTGACCTTTCCAATAATCTCTAATTTCATTTCTGCCTGGTGTAGGTCTCCATAGCTTTTGTAGCCAGGGGGCAAACCTGCAATGAACGGCTGTTAAAAATCCACAGAAGATTGGAAGGAGACAATACTGTAATAAGTGGGGCATTAAAATTCATTGTTAGGGGGAAAAAAAAAAGTACAGAGCGATAAACAGGACAAACCATAATAGGAAGCATTCTTTGTGAAAGTGACTGGAGACAGGAGCAAGTGATGGAGCAACAGAGCAGCAACACTGCCATCTACAGATCTGATTGCATGCTACGTGTCAAAAATGCAGCTAGATTTTCAAAGTATACCTGTCATAATAAAGTACGAGGTGGTCATTGTTGCTTCTTTCCGAGTGGGTTAGGTTCCTGTCTAAATTCAATACTTTTGAGTCTCAGACCTGAATAAGCATTCTATAAAGAAATGTCAAAGAAGAACGAAGCGTTCAGGAGTAGATAATGTGCAGCACAGCTTGCATAGTGCAAGGGACAGCGTTATGTAGAGGAAGAAAGCATACAGAGGTTAGAAGTATGTTATATAGTGCTCTTTACATTGCTGGTCCGTTGAAAGAATAAATGTCCCAGCATCAATGGTTAATGGAAGGAAGAATGCCCCAGTGTAGGTGGTCAGTGGGAGGAAAAATGCCTTGTCATTGGTGGCAGAGGGAAGAATAATGCCCCTTTTTGGTGTCAGACAGGGGAATTATGCCTAAGTATCTGTGTTGTATGAAAGGAATAATATTCTAGCCTTGATGTCATTGGGAGGAAAAATGCCCTTGTGATAGTGTCATTGGAAGGTATAATGCCCTATCACCGGTGTGTCATTGGGAGGAATATTTCTCCATTATTGGTGTCATTGGGAGGCATAATGCCCCAGTGCTGGTGTCAGTGGGAGTGAGAAACTCCCCAGTGTTTGTGATCCATGGGAGAAAAAATGCCAGAGGGTTAGAGGGAGGAAAAATGCCCTGACATAGGTGGTAAGTAGGAAATCAAATGCCCTGACGTAGGTGGAAAAATGCCCTAATATTGGTGGTAAGTAGGTGGAAGAATGGTTAGAATGTCCTAATATTGGTGGTAAGTAGCAGGAAGAATGTCCTGACATAAGAGGTAAGTAGGAGGTAGAAGGCTCTAACATAGGTGGTGAGTAGGAGGAAGAATGCCCTAACATAGGTGGTAAGTAGGAGGGAGAATGCCCTAACATAGGTGGTAAGTAGGAGGGAGAATGCCCTAACATAGGTGGTAAGTAGGAGGGAGAATGCCCTAACATAGGTGGTAAGTAGGAGGGAGAATGCCCTAACATAGGTGGTAAGTAGGAGGGAGAATGCCCTAACATAGGTGGTAAGTAGGAGGGAGAATGCCCTAACATAGGTGGTAAGTAGGAGGGAGAATGCCCTAACATAGGTGGTAAGTAGGAGGGAGAATGCCCTAACATAGGTGGTAAGTAGGAGGGAGAATGCCCTAACATAGGTGGTAAGTAGGAGGGAGAATGCCCTAACATAGGTGGTAAGTAGGAGGGAGAATGCCCTAACATAGGTGGTAAGTAGGAGGGAGAATGCCCTAACATAGGTGGTAAGTAGGAGGGAGAATGCCCTAACATAGGTGGTAAGTAGGAGGGAGAATGCCCTAACATAGGTGGTAAGTAGGAGGGAGAATGCCCTAACATAGGTGGTAAGTAGGAGGGAGAATGCCCTAACATAGGTGGTAAGTAGGAGGGAGAATGCCCTAACATAGGTGGTAAGTAGGAGGGAGAATGCCCTAACATAGGTGGTAAGTAGGAGGGAGAATGCCCTAACATAGGTGGTAAGTAGGAGGGAGAATGCCCTAACATAGGTGGTAAGTAGGAGGGAGAATGCCCTAACATAGGTGGTAAGTAGGAGGGAGAATGCCCTAACATAGGTGGTAAGTAGGAGGGAGAATGCCCTAACATAGGTGGTAAGTAGGAGGGAGAATGCCCTAACATAGGTGGTAAGTAGGAGGGAGAATGCCCTAACATAGGTGGTAAGTAGGAGGGAGAATGCCCTAACATAGGTGGTAAGTAGGAGGGAGAATGCCCTAACATAGGTGGTAAGTAGGAGGGAGAATGCCCTAACATAGGTGGTAAGTAGGAGGGAGAATGCCCTAACATAGGTGGTAAGTAGGAGGGAGAATGCCCTAACATAGGTGGTAAGTAGGAGGGAGAATGCCCTAACATAGGTGGTAAGTAGGAGGGAGAATGCCCTAACATAGGTGGTAAGTAGGAGGGAGAATGCCCTAACATAGGTGGTAAGTAGGAGGGAGAATGCCCTAACATAGGTGGTAAGTAGGAGGGAGAATGCCCTAACATAGGTGGTAAGTAGGAGGGAGAATGCCCTAACATAGGTGGTAAGTAGGAGGGAGAATGCCCTAACATAGGTGGTAAGTAGGAGGGAGAATGCCCTAACATAGGTGGTAAGTAGGAGGGAGAATGCCCTAACATAGGTGGTAAGTAGGAGGGAGAATGCCCTAACATAGGTGGTAAGTAGGAGGGAGAATGCCCTAACATAGGTGGTAAGTAGGAGGGAGAATGCCCTAACATAGGTGGTAAGTAGGAGGGAGAATGCCCTAACATAGGTGGTAAGTAGGAGGGAGAATGCCCTAACATAGGTGGTAAGTAGGAGGAAGAATGCCCTAACATAGGTGGTAAGTAGGAGGAATAATGCCCTAAAATATGTGGTAAGTAGGAGGAAGAATGTCCTAACATAGGTGGTAAGTAGGAGGAAGAATGCCCTAACATAGGTGGTAAGTAGGAGGAAGAATGCCCTAACATAGGTGGTAAGTAGGAGGAAGAATGCCCTAACATAGGTGGTAAGTAGGAGGAAGAATTCCCTAACATAGGTGGTAAGTAGGAGGAAGAATGCCCTAACATAGGTGGTAAGTAGGAGGAAGAATACCCTAACATAGGTGGTAGGTAGGGGGAAGAATGCCCTAACATAGGTGGTAA
>NW_017306452.1:585225-602428 GCF_000935625.1 Nanorana parkeri | reverse complement strand
CGTAGTATAGGTGGTAAGTAGGAGGAAGAGTACCCTAACATAGGTGGTAAGTAGGAGGAAGAATGCCCTAACATAGGTGGTAAGTAGGAGGAATGATGCCCTAAAATATGTGGTAAGTAGGAGGAAGAATGCCCTAACATAGGTGGGGAGTAGGAGGAAGAATGCCCTAACATAGGTGGTAAGTAGGAGGAAGAATGCCCTAACATAGGTGGTAAGTAGGAGGAAGAATACCCTAACATAGGTGGTAAGTAGGAGGAAGAATGCCCTAACATAGGTGGTAAGTAGGAGGAAGAATGCCCTAACATAGGTGGTAAGTAGGAGGAAGAATATCCTAACATAGGTGGTAAGTAGGAGGAAGAATGCCCTAACATAGGTGGTAAGTAGGAGGAAGAATGCCCTAACATAGATGGTAAGTAGGAGGAAGACTGCCCTAACATAAGTGGTAAGTAGGGGGAAGAATGCCCTAACATAGGTGGTAAGTAGGAGGAAGAATGCCCTAACATAGGTGGTAAGTAGGAGGAAGAATACCCTAACATAGGTGGTAAGTAGGAGGAAGAATACCCTAACATAGGTGGTAAGTAGGAGGAAGAATGCCCTAACATAGGTAGTAAGTAGGAGGATGAATACCCTAACATAGGTGGTAAGTAGGAGGAAGAATGCCCTAACATAGGTGGTAAGTAGGAGGAAGAATGCCCTAACATAGGTGGTGAGTAGGAGGAAGAATGCCCTCACATACCATGTAGAAGGTAAGTGGAAGGAAGACTGCCTTGAGATAGGTAGTAAGTAGGTGAAAGAATGCCTAAAGTAGGTGAAATAATATTTGTGGTAAGTAGATGGACGAAAGCTCAGACATAGGTGCTGAGTGGGGAGAAGAATTCCCTGATATAAGTGGTAAGTGGAAGGCAGAATGCTCTGCAGACAGTGATCACCTGTGCCCTGACATAGGTGGTATGTGGGAGGAAGAAGGGAGGAAGAATGCCGTGAAATATGTGGCAAGAAGAATGTCCTACTCCTAATATAAGTGGCAAGAAGGGCCGGTGCTAGGATTTTTGTCAGCACAGGCAAAGTTACATTTTTGCGCCCCCCCGCAACCAAAATGCCCTGTTTTATCCGCCCTCACCCTTCAGCGCCCTAAGGCGGCCGCCTGACTTGCCTTGCGGTAGCGCCGGGCCTGGTGGTAAGTAGGTAGAAGAATGCCCTGACATTCTTCCAGGTGGTAAGTGAAAGTAGGTGGTAAGTGGAAGGCAAAATGTCCTGCCAACAGTGATAGGAAAAGATGCCCCAGCATCATCTATGCCCTGACATAGTTGATGCAGAGAATCCCTTAGTGTCAATGGCCAGCAGGAAAAAGTACATCCTGGTATCAATGGGAGGCAGAATGCCCTATTGTTTGTGTTAGGAGCAAAAATACCCTATCATAGTTGCCAATAAGGGTAAGAGTGCTCCATCATTGGAGCCAGTGGGTGCAATAATGCCCCAGCATTGATTATAAGTGGAAGGAAGATTGTTGTGCTGTCCATGGTCCATTGAAAGAAGATTGCTGTGTTCTCAGTGGTCAATGGAAGAATGCCCAACATTAGTGGCAGTATACCCTGGCTTCATAATCCAGTGTGAAGAATAATACACCATTGTTGGTGTCAGATGGAGGAATAATGCCCCAGCATTTGTGGGGGGGGTTTTTAGCAAGTCCTTTTTGTTGAAGAAATTTTGCAATAATATATGCAGAAAAAAGCAGGCTTAATCGCAGAATTATAACATTTTCAGCGACTAAAAGTCCTGTATGATATAGGTAAGTAAGAATACATTACACTATTCAACAGAAAATACAACGAATCCAACAGACAATAAACAATAAATTATATAACACAAACATAGCGCATGTATTACACTGATTCATTTGTGGAACCGTTGCACATCCACTTGGCGAGTCTGCACCTTAGGGGTATTTGGGGGCTGATTTTATGCCAAGTAAGTGGACCTGTTAGTGAGTGGAGTGGTGTTAAAGGACATTCAGGGGTCCCAGGCTTGAAGTGCATTTGTGTTTAGAGAGCCATTCTTTGTTGCTCGTTTCAGCACCATGATATGGCCTGGGCCCACACAACCCCAGGATTTTGTTCACATCCCAGTGAGCCCACAGATATCCAAAACAGTTAAAGGGTGTGTTTTATAAGTTGTCTGTGTTCTCACAGAGATTTATCATCTCTTGCATTCATAAAAAACCTAACAGAGCTTCTAACCCTTCCCCACTCTATCCAAAAACAAAAACTTTTTGGTTGAAGTTGCAACATGCAATGAAAAGACATTCTGTAGGAAAATGCACATGTGTTTCCACCCAATTCAGTAGAATACTATTTTTGCTGCACTGGGCCTAACTGTGACCCATGCGTCACGGCCCAGAGGGAAAGCTTTAGACCCCCGACAATGTGTGTGCCTTTTTTCCCCCACAATTTGTCAAGATGCACATCACTCTTTTTTTATTCCTTCCCTGGAGTGCTTAATCTTTCAGCATCCCGCACGCTTCAGTTGACACAGAGTTTGATATTTTACTCTGTTTGCAGGATGCACAGCGGTTGACATTTCATTATTGTTGTGCAGAACACAAGAGAGTGAAATTTATGATATAAAAAGAAAGTTGAAGGAGATGAGTTTAAGAGCTTCTCCGAATTGTATCCTGATAGTCAAATACTTTAACTTTGTTAAACATTGATGCAGATGGAAAGGTGTCAACGTAGAGTAGGTTTACCCAACTCTCTACTGTACAAAGTGACTATGGAGAGGGCTGGATTTATTCTCTTTGCTGCCCAAAGGCCGGGTTCCCCAACGTGCCCCTCTCCCTACCAAACCCTTCCCCCCTCAATGAAGAATAACAACCAGATGGCGGGGGTGGCAAGGTTGGTTTTAATTTTTAAACAACAGTGGTGAGAGGCAGCCAGGTAAGGTGGGGGCGGACCATGGAGGGGGGTGCGGGGGGGGGCATGGAGCTGCACGCATAATACAAGTGATCTTGGCAACATCACCGGGGTCACTTGTACTAAAAACACCGGCTTCCCAGCTGTACATTTATCCCTGCAAGCAGTGGGATGGCTCCTGGGAGGGGTATGCAAATATCAAAATGCCTTGATGGGTCGATGTCAGTCTGGAGGAGTGGCATCCAAAAGCAGGCTGTATTTGCATACAGAGTGCCCTAATTAATGCCTAATGATGCTGAGCCTCTATGGTTGAAAGTGTTGAAATCCAATTAATGTCCAGGACAGCGACAGGGAGGAAAGGGTTCTGACTAATCAAGCCAAATAACAGGCTTCTGGTAGTGTCAGTCCTTAGGCAGGACTTTAAACAGTTAAAAGGTGAACCTCTGGGACATAACATGTAGTATCGCAGCAGCATTCTTGTATCAGGTAAATTACTAATCAATTCCACCGCAAAACATCCCAGATAAGGATGAGCTTCGGGTCTGGGTGGACCATGAGATCGATCTGAATCCAAGCTGTTCGCAGTTTGGTAGGTTAGGGTAAGTAGGGTTTTTTCTGTTACTGTCTTGAGTGAAAAAACTACCATCTCAGTTGACAACAGAACAGGGCTGAGACAAAATTGTAAATGGTGACAGCTGTCTAAGATGGCATTTTCCTAGCTTTTGGGAGATTTGATCTCACTTCCTGTTGTGTCTACAGGACAGGAAGTGAAGGAAATCTCCAAAATGGGAAAAAGATGGCAAAAAAAGCCTGATATATATAGTTTAAGGAAGTGGAGTAGCAGCTAGGGTTGAGCTAATATGCATGGGTTTGGTTTGTGAACAGTTTTGCAAATCTTGCTCAAAGTTTGCAAAATTTACAGTAAACCCACTTAAAATCTATGGGGGTGGGGGGAGGTTAACCTTGTTATTCAGTTCTGGTCATTTGAATTGCTAAAAAGGAGGCTGTTGTCAATCAAGCTGGGCAGTGTCATGGAGGACATGTACCATTGGCAACAGGATAAACAACATTTTTTTTTTAAGGTTTCTTGCCCTACATAGAACTGTCAGCTCTCCCCAACAGGTCCAACACACACTGACAATATAGCTGTTGTGAGCACACCTTTATATAGAAAGGGGGCCGGGTTATCCATTCCTTCAAATTATAGATAGGGGGCCAGGTTATCCATTCCTTCAAATTATAGAAAGGGGGCTGGGTTATACATTCCTTCAAATTATAGATAGGGGGCCAGGTTATCCATTCTTTCAAATTATAGAAAGGGTGCCGGGTTATCCATTCCTTCAAATCATAGAAAGGGGGCCGGATTATCCATTCCTTCAAATTATATAAAGGGGGCTGGGTTATCCATTCTTTCAAATTATAGAAATGGGGCTGGGTTATCCATTCCTTCAAATTATAGAAAGGGTGCCGGGTTATCCATTCCTTCAAATTATAGAAAGGGGACTGGGATATCCATTCCTTCAAATTATATAAAGGGGGCTGGGTTATCCATTCCTTCAAATTATAGAAAGGGGACAGTGATATCCATTCCGTCAAATTATAGAAAGGGGGCTGGGTTATCCATTCCTTCAAATTATAGAAAGGGGACAGTGATATCCATTCCGTCAAATTATAGAAAGGGGGGTGGGTTATCCATTCCTTCAAATTATAGAAAGGGGACTGGGATATCCATTCCTTCAAATTATATAAAGGGGGCTGGTTTATCCATTCTTTCAAATTATAGAAAGGGGGCGGGGTTATCCATTCCTTCAAATTATAGAAAGTGGACTGGGATATCCATTCCGTCAAATTATAGAAAGGGAGCCGGGTTATCCATTCCTTCAAATTATAGAAAGGGGACAGAGATATCCATTCCTTCAAATCATAGAAAGTGGGCTGGGTTATCCATTCCTTCAAATCATAGAAAGGGGGCTGCGTTTTCCATTTCTTCAAATTACTGGCTTTTGTGATCTGACTGGGGCAACGTATATGTACTGCATTATAGGGGTTCCTTATTGCTGGCACTGAACCTGCAAAGTTTTCAGCCAAAGGTTTGCAATTCATAGACTTTGTGAATGCAAGGGATCCAGCAGGAACCCATGGTAGTGATAAATCAGAACCTCATCCCTAGGTGGGCGGTGGGCTTACGCTGATGAGTCTACTTAAAGCTCTAATATCGTCTTATATTTTCACCTAATTACATAAAAATTATCTTAGCGGGTTCTTTACGTATAGGCTGTGTTCTGGGTTTGGTGGCTTATTAAACAGCACCATGTTTTTATACATTCCACATTTTAATTCATGCTAGTTAAGCAAGCCTTGCTTTTGTTATCCAATGCCTATCTACGAGTACCGTATGTGCCTTCTATTAACTACTGTAAGTAATAAAAAGCCAGCTCACCTTCCCCCCTCATCGTCTCAATGACAGATCCCCACCTCCGCTGTCAGGGTAGCAGGGATGCAGAGGAATATAATGATTTTAATTAAACAAGACAGAGGTCCACATGGGGCGGCCGTTTCATTAGCTGCGCACAAAAGATATGACAAATCAATGGCGATTTGTTTAAAGTAGCAATGGCATTTCCTCCAGCAGTATTTCACTGTGATGGGTTGTGCTGGGCGTACATTCATAAATCCACACAAGGTGTCAATACATAAATATCTGAGCCTCTTCTGTTGCACGTTCCCTAACAATGGCGGGGACAATAACTTGGTAGTATTCTCCCCCGGGTTTTGTCAGGTTTTTTTTTTTTTTAAAGGGACATTTCAGTTTTTGCCAAAAACCATCTTTCTTTCATCTCTTGAAGGACCCAGTTAGTGAGATCTCGAAGTGAGATCTCAGGGGTCTGTACACCTGATGTTCCCATTATGAGGGGTTCCCACCATTCCTGTACTAAGTTCCTGGCTCTGCACACCTATTGTGCCTATTATGAGGGGTTCCCACCAGACCTGCTCCTAGGTTCCTGGGTCTGAACACCTGCTGTGCTCATTATAAAAGGCTCCCACCATCCTTATACTGATATCCCAGATCTGCATACATGCTGAGCCCATTGTGAGGAGTTCCAACAATCCCTGCACTCCTGGGTCAGATTTTCTTAGTCTGTTCATTTTAATTAAAGGGGAAGTTCTTCCAACACTGATATTTCACTTTTTGGTGCAGGCAATGGACTTAAACTATTTGATTGTTTTTTTCAATCTCTTGTGGAGTCGAGTTCCTGGGCCTGTACACCCACTGTGCCCATTATGAGGAGCTCCCAACATCCCTGCTGGAATTTTATGTATTTTATAGTATGAAGAATGTAACTGGAACACACAAAGCTGGGTGGGAAGATCAAAACTTCCCAGGTGAATAGGAACAAAGCTGGGCATGATGACAGGGATATCTTGCTGTTGTATTATTCAAGACATATAAGAAGGCAGAGGCTGACATAATCCACTAGGATCCACCTAAAAGTCAAATATCCTTTTTGACTGGGTTGACTCTTTAAAGCTGAACTTTAGGCTCTCCATCTGTAATCTACTCCTGCCCCTACGAATAAGTCAATGCATTGGTTTAAAAAAAACAAAACAAATCTGTGGTCATGTGATGCTCCAGGGGAGATCCTGAGCAGTGATGAGCAAACTGGCCTGGATTTGGTTCACTTGGACATTCCTTAAACCCAACCAAAAACCATCATTAGTTGCTAAGACACTGGTGGCCCCATAACATCATATGCTGTTATGGTGCACCCGCCTGCACCATTCAATGATGCTGTGCTTTTCAACCAAGAGTAAACCACTCATGGCGTCATTGGTTGCTAGGACTCAGACGAAGGTTTGGTGGCAGACAAATTGGCCAAATTGCTCGGCCGTTCAACCAACTGCTTGGGTTCGGATCAAACTCATGGTCATGCTTAGTCCAGAGTTTTCCATCTCATCTTCTTCCTGCCAGTAGAGGAGGGTCCACTGCCTGGGTGACAAAAATACTTCCTATTGGCTGTCCAGAGATGGGTTGGAAAAGTAGCAGTGGGATGAGCTTTGCTAGGAGATAGGCAACTCACACATATCATTATATTTCCAGGCATAACATATTTATATTGAACCAAACCAATGTCAAACCAAACCAAATGTCAAACCAAAGCAAATCTTTACATACAAGACTTTAATTGCCACAACACGGTGCCTGTGCACAGCCAGTGGCCAGTGGACCATGGACACAAGAGCCAGCAAAGTAGTACATGCCTATGTGAACCACCTTTCATAGTTATAGCTAACATAATACCTAACAATCTATTTTTAACACAGACCCATCCTGCAGGGGTCATAGGGGAAGCAGACTGAGGTTAGTTTAAGTCAATTGACCTCCTCAATTGAAGTCCTTATAAAGTAGGCCACCACACTGTTATGAGAGTAAGCACAGGGGCTTCGTGGAGTTGTCTTATAATTCTCAAGCTCTCCAAAATTTCAGCAAAAACTTTTTTTTTAATGTAGATTAGGTGCATGGGGAAAGTCTAGCTCTTCCATCAGGTTTAAATTACTGTCTGTGTACCCTTTGTTGAATTCCCTTCCTGTTCTGAAGATAGCCTGTGGCATTATAGGTTCAGTTGCAGACGCACATTATTTTATTAATTTAATTTTTTTAATGTTTTTGTTTTTTCTGATTGTTGGTCTGTGCCCAACAACTGGAGTGCCTGCAGTTCGGCTTTAAGTTTAAACTTTTTTTGTGTTTTTTGCTTTCTATTCTTTAATGAACTGTACACCTGTTCTGAGACGTTCTTTTATTCTTTTACTCCTTACCTCCTCTGCGTCTTAAATGCCGGTGACATTCAGCGTGTCACTCCCCGGCATCTCGCACCCAGCTGCATTCTACGGCGAGCTGTAACAAAATATATATTGTTCCAATTGCATTCAGCGGCCGCCCGCCCTGTAATAATATACAGTTTGCTGGCTCCTCGAGTGGAATTCATTTTCTAAAGTGCGGGAGGTGCACTTTAAAGTGGCTCCTTAGTAATCTGGGGCAGCTTTGAAAGGCACTTGTGATTTATCAGGCTTGGAATTGAAAAGGGATGTTCTTTTTACTCCCACAAGTGTTTAGTTCTAGATGAGAAAGACAGGAGAAAAGTGCTCCTGCTTATTTTTTTTTCCCTCGACTCTTTTTCTGTGTACAATGCTTTTAAATGTAGTTATCTGATACATTGTTATCATTTACTAAAGCAAGCAAAAAATATATATATTTTTTTTCTCATCATTTGTTTTTGTTTTTTATATCATTGTATCCTTTTTTCATCATCGATGCCATTGCTACTGTAAAGCAAAATAGAAATTGACACATAGTAGGCTTTATATGAAAAGGCTCCTGGAAACATTGGCACCCTTGTGGGTGAAAGTCCCACTGGAATGTGATATCAAGATCACCTAAATAAAGATGTTTATTGTTAAAGCTGAACTCCAGCCACAAAAATCTATTCTTTAATAGCCACAAAGGATATACACTGATCAGCCATAACATTATGGCCACTGAGAGGTGAAGTGAAGAACATTGTTGTGTAAGGATTTGAGTGACTTTGACAGTGGTGAGGACATACCAAGACAGGAAAACCAGTGAACCTGCAACAGGGTTAGGGGCGGCCAAGGCTCATTGATGCACGTGGGGCGCAAAGGCTGGCTCGTGTAGTTTGATCCAATAGAAGAGTTACAGTAGGTCAAATGGCTGAAAAAATCAATGCTGGTTCTGATAGAAAGGAGTCTGAATACACAGAGCATCGCAGTTTGTTGCATATGGCGCTGTGTAGCCACAGAGCGGTTAGGGTGCCCATGGTGACCTGTGTCTACCACCAAAAGCGCCTACAATGGTCACGTGACTATCAGAAATGGACCACGGAGCAATGGAAGAAGGTTGCCTGGTCTGATGAATCACGTTTTCTATTACAACATACATAATGTGGATTGCTGGGTGCGCGCGTGTCGCTTACCTGGGGATGAGATGGCACCAGGATACATTATGGGAGGAAGGCAAACTGGCAGAGGCAGTGTGATGCTTTGGGCAATGTTCTGCCATTCATGTGGATGTTACTATGACACGTACCACCTACCTAAACATTGTTGCTGACCAAGTACACCCCTTCATGGAAATGGTATTCCCTGATGGCAGTGGCCTCTTTCAGCAGGAAAATGCGCCCATTGCCTATGCCTCATGCCTATGCCTTTCAGAGTCTTACAATGCCTCATGGGATGAGTAGTTCCACAACAGCTGAAGTGTTGAGGTTGCCTACCCTTGCTATATATCTACTGATGATGGAGAGAAAATGTGGCCAATAACCTAGCAGAGAAATGCCACTTATTTCCCTCTGCAGCCTATAGACATAGACCTACTGTGAGGAAGGCCCACTCACAGCGCTATGGCCTACAATATGCAGTGCATTGAGAAAAACTCTGGTCGCTGAAGTAAACAATGATGTGAGCGGCTTAGGAGAGAAAAGTGGCTAAACACACAGCAGAGGATTGCCTAAATAACAAAGAGGAATAACAAAAGTGTTTGCTGACAACTGATGGTGCCTACATTTGCTCTCTGTGTGGAAGCAGCAGTCTCTCTGCAGAGGTCCAACATGCTCCCTGTTGAGTCAGACCTATAGCTCTGCAATCAGCCAAGCTCCTGCTCTCTGCTTATTGTAGAGTTCTAGCTCTGACTCAGCAGGGAGTGTATCAAAAATGTAACTTCCTGAGACCCTCTAAGAGTATTTTAATTTAAGCAGAGAGGCTTGTGGGAATTTGATTCCCTCCACCAGTGCTCACTTATGACCATAACTATCATGTTTTTTAACAATTGCCCTATAGCTGCCACTATCATATTGATTACTGATTTATGTAAAGCTATTATCTCCTATAAGGTTGAACAAAGTAGTATCATGCAACTGATCGAACCCAACAGTGGCACTGTGCAACCCTTGGAAATTATTTTAGCATTCTGGCCACAATGGAACATAGGGACAGTGGCAGAACTATCGCCAAAGCAACCCTGGCGGTCGCTATGGGGCCCGGGGTACAGGGGGGCCCAGCCAGGACTAGGAACAAAGGGGTACCCCTGATGCCGTGCGGGCCACCTGGGTCGCTATGGCATTGCAGGCTGCTGGCTGTCACTGGCGGCTGTGAGAAGGAACACGCCGCTGTCCAGATCACTGACAACCTATCAGTGATCTGTGCAGCGGCGCGTTCCTCCTCACAGCCGCTGCTGAGTCAGTGACAGCCAGCAGCTGTGGTGGAGGAGGCCAGGGCCCGGCAGCGGAGAAGGAGGCGGAGCCCAGCGGTGGTAGGAGGAGGAGGAAGAGTCCAGGCCTGGCGGCGGTGGAGGAGGAGGCGGAGAGGTAAGAGGTGTGCGACCAGCCCACCTGAGACCCTGCAGTGAGTCTATGGTGTGCTCTGCAGGGTCACTCTCAGGTGGGCTCTGTGGGATCTCAGGTGGGCTCTGCAAGGGGCGTAACTAGAAATCACAGGGCCCCATACATAATTTTGCTATGGGGCCCTGTGATTTCTAGTTACGCCCCTGCATAGGGACCAATTCATAAATCTTTCCCCAGCCATACGCTGGGCAAATGCTGTACGCAATGCATTTCCCCCCGCCACTAGATGGAGCTGAGGAGCATTCCCTGCGCTCTTCAGCTCCATCTAGTGGAGCCCATATAGTTGAAATGCCCAATTTAGCTGCAAAATTGGAAATACACTTTCAGAAGATCGAGTTATTTTTTCTAGTTACAGAACAAGTCTAGTAATGATCTTTAAAAAAAAAATAAAGAGTCATTTTTCAATATAATGTCTCTGTAAAGATATGCCACAAACAGGCAAGCCTGGAAGCGACAGTAGCGTAGACCATTTGCGCACCAGTATGGGGTAGCTCCATAATAATCCTACCCACTATTTACTATTTAGCACTGATATCTTCCCACAGCAAGTTGTATAATTTAAATTCAATTTTTCTAGATCGCGCGCCTCAAGCTTTCATTTCTGACAAGGCATATAAGGCATTAAAACCGCTGTTAAAAATATATCTCTGTGCAATTATAAAACTAGATAATGAAATGGAGATTATGAAAGTTGTTACTCAGTGTCTATAGAATTTTAATATAGAGAATTAATAAAATAGTCGGCATTAATATAAAAAAAATCATTTTTTAATTACTCGCATTGTGAGCAATGGTCCATCCAGCCATGCTGGGTCGGCCAAAACACAGCAGATGAATTTTTATGGGGATGAGAAATAACATATTAGTGACGGTGTAAACTGTTGTGATAGGATTGCTGTTTCTGTAATAAATATATATCGCTGGTGTGTAATATAGATGGTGCTGAAGGGAGGTAAGTGCCCCCTTTGCTTTTTACCTGCGTTCAGTGAGCTGAGACTCCCATAGTTCAGTCGGAGGCGAAAAAAATGTTTTTCTTGGTTTTAAAAGGAAATTCGAACAGTTTTTGTTTGTTTTTGTTATATTTACATGTTTATGATGTTCTATGTTAAAAGAGAACTATGAGGCGAGTTTTCACTCAACCTCATAGTTCGAGCCGACCTGTGACAATAAAACTGTCACAGGTCGGCTCAATAGACGGGGAAGTGAGCGAACACATACCGTCACTCGCTCACTTCCGATCATCTCCCTGCAGAGAGAGGTGACCGTCAGTCACTAAGGATGGGCTCGGGCGTGTTCGCAGCTCCACGTGCCGAGCCCGCCAGGAAGCTGACAGCGCGCAGCGCCAATCACAGGCACTGAGACATTTCCCGATCTCTGCAGCTGCGGGCCGGGACAATGTCTCAGTACCTGTGATCGGCGCTGCGCGCTGTCAGCTTCCTAGCCATTCACGGTTCTGCCCCTGGATATATTTATTTATTTATTTATTTATTATTGGCATTTATATAGCGCTGACAGTTTACATAGCGCTTTACATACTGTAAATTCACATAAGTCCATGCCCTCCGGGAGCTTACACTCTAAGGTCCAACCTTGTCTCAAAGTATCACCCTAACCATCTCCTCTGCTCTTCCCAAGACCTCCAGCTCTCTCGCTCCCTTGGTCAACTCCTCCCATGCACCCCTCCAGGTCTTCTCTAGAGTCTCTCCCATCCTTTGGAACTCCTTGCCCCAACCTGTCTGCCTATCTCCTACTAGGTCTGCCTTTAGGCAATTTCTAAAGACTCATCTCTTCAAGAAAACCTATCCCACCTCAACCTAACAACTGAACTATCACGTTCTCAAACAATTCATCCCCACACAGCTACCTCCTCATGTATCACTTGCCCCTCCCTTTTAGATTATAAGCCCTCAGGGGCAGGGCCCTCCTTACCATCGTGTCTTGACTTGTATTGTATTGTAACTGTAATGTCTTCACTATATTGTGAAGCGCTGCGCAAATTGTTGGTGCAAATTGGTTCTTCCAACCTTTTGTTAACAGTGTGGGGAAGGTCCTTTTCTGTTCCGGCATGTCTGTGCACAAAAGTTAAACCAAAAAAGTTGTAAGCGCACTACTCTGGTGGTAAATGGAAACGTTTAGATGACTAACAGGAGGGGGCGTGCTGCCTCCATGAACAGGGAGATGAACCCCGTGTGCAAGAAAAAGAAAACTGGGCAAGCAAGCGCTACTACCCTTTTGAATATATTTGGTCACAATATTGCCTGTATCTTAATTGAGCGTGATTACTTACTCATGGATATTGGCATAAAAGAAAAATTAGAATAACTCACTATTAGATGGTCTGTTTGCGGCTGGAGAGTGGCGTTGCCCTGCCGGGAGGGCCGTGTGCCAGGAGACCGTGATGCTCAATGAAAATGACCTCAGTCTTGGGTAGGTTGTATATGTCAGATGTATCTTAGGGAGAATCCACAGAACTCAGCTGGCCAAGATGAGCCTGAAAGAATCCGTGAGAGGGCGGCGGGGGCTGTCTCTTAAGCCGCGGCTCGCTGTGTCTAGCTGTCAGTGAGAAGCAACGTGAAATGACAGTGTGATGTCAGTGAGGGGCTGGGAGGCAGCTGTCAAATGGCTACTCGTTTCGAGGCCGGTGCCTCTTTCTCAAGCCGTACAAGAAAATCAAGAACGGGCGGGAATCAGGAAGACTTATTTAAATGTGACAGGTGGGCGGGTACATCTCCCGTGTCGATTTCTGGTTGGCGCAGGATTAAACGAGGGTGTGGTTTGCGGCTAAGAGCTCGTATTGATAAAACTGTTCTTCACAGATAGAACGCATTTGGACATGAGTAAGTAATCACACTCAATTAACATACAGGCAATATTGTGACCACATACAGTATATTTAAAAGGGTAGTAGCGCTTCCTTGCCCAGTTTTCTTTTTCTGTGCACAAAAGCCAGCTCCAAAATGATATGGTTTGATAAGCTTGGTGTGGAGGAACTCGATTGGCTTGTGCAGATCCTGGACCTCAAACCTACTGAACACCTTTGTAATCAATTGGAACACAGGTCATGAGTCAGGTCTTCTCAGTCAACATCCGTACCTGACCTCACAAATGTTCTTTTAGCTGAGTGGGCACAAATTCCCACAGACAAAATCTAGCAAAAGCCTTCCCAGAAGAGTAGAAGCTTTTATAGCTGCAAAGTGGGCCCAACATCATATTGACGTCCATGGTTTTGGAATGGTTTGCCCAACAAGCTTATATAGATGTGAGGATTAGTTGTCCAAAAACTTTTACCCAAATAGTGTAGTTTATCTTTGATCATTTCCTTTTTATGTTAAATAAGGGTACGAAACTGTCCACAGCTTGGCCTCACCAGAACTCCATTACATGAAAGCCCATAGTCTGCTGCTCCACAGTTCTCTATACAGCCGATCATCCAAGACCCAAACTACTGCACTGCCAGCCAACCCTTTCTGTTGTGTCCAGTCCAGGTTTCTGACCAAAATGCCCTTTGCGCCATTCCTGTCACTGGACATAGCCCAATTAGAAGACATCACTTCTTTATGTGTCACCACCTTATAGGGAGGAAGCCGATGCACCTCCTTTGCTCAGAAAAGGTTAACATCATATGCGTTTCTTTTTGCTGAGTGGAGAGCGCTTTTATTCTAGCCGTGACAGCTCGTAAAATGGGATGTTTATCCAAAAACAAAAATGGAAAAACAGATAACCAGATAACCAGGTACCTTCACTGCATGCTTATCAGTTATTTTTTTCTACTGGTATTCTCCATTAATCCCTTTTTTGAACCTCTTGACCACGCCAAGTTCTCATAATTAGAGATCCCCTTCAAATAGATGCTTCTAATTTGCATATTAATGGAACGTTGGGTGATTGCCATAGGGATGGATCCCGGCTCTGTAGAGAGAGAACTGAAATGGAATGAATTGCATTTTGTATAGTTCTTTCAGCCTCTTTAAAGAAAATAATATACCTCGTTCCTCCTATCGCTGCGTTTAGGTAGAAGAAAAGGGGGGCAAATAGACAAGTGTGTCTAATACAACTTTAGGTATGTTTTTAAGCCATAATCAACAGATTTTAAAGGGAATGTCTAATGGTTTTGTACATATCTAGTTTCTTTATTATAGACAGGAATAAACAAAAATTACTGATATACAGTATACTGATATATGAATAGGCTGATTGCATGGAAGTGCCCATGACACTTCTTGTTTGGAGGAACTCAATAACCAAACCTGAGCTCCTCCAAACGAGAATAATAATGGTAATACCCGGCCCAGAGCTGATTGGGTGGAAGTGGCACGGGACTTCCACCCAATCAGCTCTGGGCCGTGTATTCCCCACCCCGCAGCTGCTTGTAAACAAAGGGGTGGGATGCTTGTGCTGATGTCATTTTCCTTATATGGTCACATAGCTATGTCATTTACCAAATATAGGCATGTAGACATTTAAGGAAAATTACATCAGCAGATAGGTATGAATAAGGATTAATCGGGGTAGAGAATGGTCAACCTGCAGCTGATTGGTAGAAGTGCCCATGGAGCTTCTTTTATGGAGGAGCCCAGGTTCTGACCAGGTTAGTTCCAAACCTAGGCTCCTCCAAACAAAAAGTGCCACCCAATCACCTGCGGGCCTGGCATTCCCTGCCCCACAGCTGCATGTATATAAAGGGGCGGGAAGCTTTTGCTAATGTCATTTACCTTATATAGCCACATAGACATATTAAGTACATGTCAATTACCAAATATAGGCATGTAGCCATATAAGGTCAATGATGTCACTGCATCCCGCCCCTTTGCTTATGCCAAGAAATTCTCCGCCCGCAGCTGATTGGGGTGGCACAAAAGGAGCTTCCTTCCGTGTTCATAAGGAGCTCCTGCAAGGTTCAAAGGAGTACAGTTTAGGGCCGGGTTCAGTCCAAACCTGAGCTCATCCCTAGATATGAAATAGATGCAGATTAATGTTTTGAATTAGTCAGTAGGTGGCCATTTGTTCGCCCTTTTCACGTGACTTCCAGAGATTTCTTAACAACTAAAAATCTTGTTTACTGAGTTCTGTAGCTCAAGCTGTTCAAGAAAGAGAAGGATAATCGCAACATTTTAGGTATTACAATCATCGTTGAGATATTGGTTAAAATGGCGCCAAGCTTGTGAGTCAGTCCCTGTAGATGGTCCACTTCTAGAAAGGGTAATAGTGATATTGTACTTGGAGATTGGCATCTAAAATAATGTTGCTGCGGTTGCTCATACTATAAAAATAACCGATCACTCTGACATTAAAAAAAATCGCATTAGCTAGTTGTGGACTTGCATATAGTAGACTATACATAGTCACACCACTCGTTCCTAGTATGCCCTGTCCCTCTCTCGCTGTTGCAAGCAAACATTGCATTTGCTGAGCTTAGTAACAGAGAGATGAGCCTATCAGTCTGCTGCTTCTCCTTCCGCTGTGCAATCACGGGCTGGGTGGAGGAACAAAACCTGTAAGTGTTACTTAGCCTGCCAGGGCTGTGCTGCGTGGCAGAGCTGTCTAAATCCCAGCATTGGATAAACGGAAATATACTGTAAATATAAGGTCCGGTTCACACCACAAAGTCTGCGTTCCAGAGCATTCGGCCTGCAAGCTCTATTTTTGCACATCCCACTGGACCAGAACGCAGGCATTAATGTGAATGGGAACTTTCACAGACAACAGGAGGAATGGGAACCTTCACAGACAACAGGGGGAATGGGAACCCTCAGAGACAACAGGGGGAATGGGAACCTTCACAGACAACAGGGGGAATGGAAACCTTCACAGACAACAGGAGGAATGGGAACCCTCAGAGACAACAGGGGAAATGGAACCTTCACAGACAACAGGAGGAATGGGAACATTCACAGACAACAGGGGGAATGGGAACATTCACAGACAACAGGGGGAATGGGAACCCTCAGAGACAACAGGGGAAATTGAACCTTCACAGACAACAGGAGGAATGGGAACCTTCAGAGACAACAGGGGGAATGGGAACCTTCACAGACAACAGGAGGAATGGGAACCTTCACAGACAACAGGAGGAATGGGAACCGTTACAGACAACAGGAGGAATGGGAACCTTCAGAGACAACAGGAGGAATGGGAACCTTCAGAGACAACAGCAGGAATGGGAACCATTACAGACAACAGGAGGAATGGGAACCTTCAGAGACAACAGGAGCAATGGGAACCTTCAGAGACAACAGGGGAAATGGAACCTTCACAGACAACAGGAGGAATGGGAACCTTCACAGACAACAGGAGGAATGGGACCTTCACAGACTGAAATACAAATCCTTCAGCATGTATAGCAGCTCCCATGTGTATGTAGCTGTGCACCTGCTCAGCTCAGAGCGGATAATAGGTTCTCTTTAATGCCTATTATCAGTGTAGCGCTTGATATATGAACTGTTCGGTCGGCGCGCTCTACCCCCATCTCCGGTAACCCATCCAAAGCCTCACACACATCACAGTACATAAAACGCATTCAGCTCTCGTATTCATTAACTCCATTTCCAGAGAACACTTTTGTGCTGCCTCCTGATACCGTGTGTGTTGGGCTCTCATGTTTCATATTCTTCACGTTTATTGTGACACCCACTAAATGAGCTTATCTGAATAATGCCTGTTGCAGATGAGATAGGAACAAACACACAGTTTGGCACAAAGAGACTTTTATCTTACAAGATGAATGTCATGCCTGATTGTCAATGACTGGGTTTTATGTGCAACTGTCAAGAGGCACAGATGCTTTTGTACAGAGGGAGTGGAGATATTTATAGAAGAGGCTGTTTATCTGTGTGCAGGGGAGAAGAGAGATAAGAGCAATCCAATTCTTCCCCTGAGAAG
>NW_017306452.1:543780-585184 GCF_000935625.1 Nanorana parkeri | reverse complement strand
ATGGGCCAAGCGTACTTCCCGGCTCCAGTAATACAGCGGACAGCGGAGGATTTAGCCGGAGAACGTCAAGGATTTACAACGGAGGGGCTTCCAATTGCAACAATGAAAGATGGAGCCGGTCTTTTTTTATTGGTAGGGATAAGCACATCGATTGGCCAGCCTCTGAGCTCCTTCAAGTGTATTTCTACTTTTGCAGCCAAGATGGGATAACACAGACTTTGTACATGTTCCCATTCACATTGCATAACATTAAAAATAATATTTAGAAATGCCTGGTTACCATTTTAGGTGCTTTTAGTTGTTTAAAGTGAAATTAAAGCCAATTTCCACCTTTGCAGAGGTATTAAAAAGCATATGCCAGCAATGTACACAGAGTGAACATGAAGCAGGCATATGCAGTTGTTGTATATGAACACATAAACTTACTTTTTTGTCCTCTTCATCTCCTAATGGCTCCTTTTAAAAAGGCCGCCTCGGTGCTCTGCAAGCAGTCTGTGTAAATTGACACTCTCTCTCTCTGAGGTCTCTCCCCCCAATCAATAGTATTTATAATGGAACTCCACCCCCTGGACTGTGTATTGTGACCTGGAAAGGCAGAGCTTGTGTGCAGTGATTCTGTTACAATGATTCACTGGGAGGGGGTCAGCTGCTTTACAATCTGACCCCAGTGTCAGACTGGGTTTCCGGTGGAGAAAAATTTCAATTTCTAGGACTCAGGCTTACTAAAAAGTCCTTAAAAAAAAAAAAAGAAAGCCGGCAATGTGAGTCATAAAAATGTGCACACATATACATCATCACTGCACCTCTACATTGTTAGTTATGTGTTTAGCTGACGCACTGAGATCCTGAGGAATGCTGACAGCAAGGCAAGACACTCTCCTTCCTGCTCCTTTTTCCTCCTTCTCTAAGCTAGAAGATGGACGACTGCTGGAGACTGCTCTGTTCCTAGTGATCTTGTGCTATGTCCCTAGTGATCTTGTACTGGACAGGAAGTTCAAGGAAGCAGAGCTGAGAGAGTTGCAGCTGTTTGTAAACATGATGACTGTAAGTGATTGGGGAAAAATGTAGAGAATACTTTGCTGAGCAATGTACACTGAGTGGCCAGATTATTATGACCACCTGACGTTTGTAGGCAAATGAGCTATAATTTGGAGCTGAAGTTGCTGGAGGGCCAGACCATTATAAATAGGGAAGCAGGTTGTTTACCACGACAGTAGAAGTGATTTGTTTCTGAAGATACGGGGAAACAACGCGATTTAACAGCCTTTGAACGTGGGATGATTGTTGGCGCTCGGAGCCATGGAGCGAGTATCAGCAAAACAGCAGAATTTGTTAAATGTTCAAGAGCAGCTGTTGTTAAAGTGTTTAAAGACTGGACTGACAGCCAAAAATCTGGGTCTGAACGTGCGAATTGTGGCCGTCAGCGACTAGTCAATGTTAGGGCAGAACGGAGAGTGGCAAGACTGGTACAAGACAACAGAAGGGCAACAGGGCAGTGTCAGATTCCTCACAGTTTTTCTGCTCCCCAGCTATCTGCTGCAATATTAGCATTGCAGCTGGACGGTACTCTATACACTGCCATGACGCCTTGCTTGGTGGTGCAGCAAAAATAATACAGCATGCCGTGTTTGGCACCGCCTGCTAAATGCAACCATAGAGCCAAATGCGCATAGAGGTAAGTGGGATCGACTGTGCCGCAACCGTGTGCCAAATGCTTGTTGTTCAATAAGAGAAAAAATGCACCCTTGAGTTTTAGGGGGGGAAAAAAGCATTCAGCCCCTTGAATGTCAGGCAGCCATTGCTCTACCGCCGTGTGGAAGTTGATCCCCAGCAGACTGCTTTTTGCAGGGAAATGGAACCTGCCACCCATCTAAATGAGGCCAAAGGGTTAAAGCACAACTCAGGCCACAAATTTTATTAACCCTTGCAGTGGGGCTACCAACCCCCCCCCAACACCGGTTTACCATTCCTACAGTTTGGGCCGAACATACCCGAGTTTGGTTTGAATTCGAACTTTAGAAAATGGCAAAAGTTCAAATTCGAACTCAAACTCAATGAAAGTCTAAGGGGGTAGCATTTTGAAAATCAATTGTCCCCATTTTGAAGCCTTATATGCAATTTATTGGCCATAAAAGGTGTATGTGGGTCCGGGTACTGCCCTGGGGGACAGGAATCAATGGGAAGAAAAAACTTTCAAAAAATAAAAATTTTAAAGGAGTATTGATTTAAACATTACATAAATATCATGTCTGGGGGGTCCCCTTAACCTGCCTGTAAAGTGGTGGATCTGTAGGATGTATAGAACCTGCTGCAGCCAAAATGACATTTCAAAAGAAATAATGATTTTTTTTTTTTTTTTTAAGCGTGCGGTTCCCCCTCCAAAACAATACCAGACCCTTTAGGTCTGGTAGGAATGTAAGTAGGGACCTTATTAAAAACAAAAAGTTACCCCCAAAAGTCATACCAGACACTTAAAGGAAATGCAGGCGTATTTTCATACAACATAACACACGTCTGTGGTTGCGACACTTGGGAGCCATAGCTGCTGCAGTACCGGCATTGGCTTGCCAATAGGCATAAAGTTCCGAACGTGAAACTTCTGCGTTCTGAAATTAACCACCAAACTAAGGGGAGGTCTGCGGAGCAATAGAAACTTCCAAATGTTAACTTTTCCTTACTCTATCCAAAGGTATAGATTGGAGTTGAGCTTTAAAGGGTCAGTCCACCCACAAATAATATTAAAGTCGAAGGTGGAGCTTGGTGGGTGGAGTCAGTCCCAATTTCTTATATGTCTTGAATTCTCCAACATTGAGCTCTCATTGCCATGATTCCCGATATTACTGGTGTGCGTATGGGGAATATTGGGTGTTCCCATCCACCATTGTGTGCCCCCATAGTATAACATAAATAAACAATCTAGGAGGGATGGTGGGAGTCCCTTATAATGGGCACAGCGGGTGTACAGACCCAGGAGCTCAGCTCAGTGATGGTGGGAGTCCCTTATAATGGGCACAGCAGGGGTACAGACCCGGGAACTCAGCTCAGGGATGCTGGGAGTCCCTTATAATGGGTACAGCAGGTGTACAGACCGGGGAACTCAGCACAGGGATGGTGGGAGTCCCTTATAATGGGCACATCAGGTGTACAGACCCAGGAGATCAGCATAGGGATGGTGGGAGCCCCTCATAATGAGACTGAAGGGAAGGCAAAGTGATGGGTAGGTGGGTGTTTTCATCACACATATCGTTTACATTTATTTTTATTTTTAGAAAGCTGAAATACCATAACACACCACCAGATGTCGCCATAGGACCATTAAACGCTTATCATGTTTTTATCTAGACCGGCTTATTCACAACCCTTTTCCAATCCTTAAAGGAGAACTATGACATGAGTGATTTCCACTCACCTCATAGTTCTAAGCCAACCTGTGACAATGAGACTGTCACAGGTCGGCTCAGTAGATCGGGAGGTGAGGGAACACATACCAGGTTCCCTCACCTCTCGATCCTGTCACGGCTCTCTGCCATGACAGTGGGAGAGGCTGGATTCCCCTCTCCCCGCTCCGATCTGCCAGCGCTGACTGGCGGAACGGACGGGGGAGGGGGCGGGTACAGCTGGCTCTGCCTCTAGATAGGCAGAGCCAGCTGTCACTCACGCAGCTGGGCGGATCCCGCCATCTAAGTCGGGATCCGCTCCAGGTGCGGCGTCTCAGTATACCGCGAGCTGTAGCTCGTGGTATACTGAGCTTAGGGTAACGGGAGGACGCTAGTTTGTGTCCTCCCGTTACCCCAAGGAGAACTATGGGGAAAAACACTGACCCCATAGTTCTCCTTTAATGTTTAAAATTACACAAAATCTTGAGGCACCCCAGACTAAGACTAAAATGTAAAAGATGTAAATGTTACTTGCCATCAATATAGACATACACTAGTCACTGTGTCATGCCCTGAACCAATGCATTCCTATCATATACTCAACACAGTCCCAGCAGAAGACTTCCCCCCACCATAAACCTGCACCCCCAGATTTCCAGCCATACACCAGTCACTGTGCCATGCCCTGAACCCACTGCATTCCTATCATTATTTAACCTCAGCCGTGTTAGCCCCCCCATATAAAAAATTTGAACAAAACGTATGCAGTTGGTTAGATCTTGTTGTTTGCGTTAGATCTCAGAAATATTAACAATTATTATTTGCTGAGGGGGCTAACCCGTCATCAGCCCCCCTTATCAAAAAATTGACCAAACAGTTAGCTTATTGTAATTATGTGAGATCTAACAAAACAACGAGTTGATCATACCGGATCTAACAAATAGCTTCCAAAATAGCTAACTGTTTGGTCAATTTTTTGCTAAGGGGGGGCTGATGACGGGTTAGCCCCCCCGAAAACTGTTAATATCTCTACTTCTATGTGAGATCTAACGCAAACAACAATTGATCTAACCAACTGCATACATTTTGTTCAAAAATTTTGATATGGGGGGGCTAACACGGCTGAGGTCATTATTTCAGGTATTTATATAGAGCTGGCAATTTTACGCAGCGCTTTACATAGTTGCATAGTCACATCTGTCCCTGCCCTCAAGGAGCTTACAATCTAAGGTCCCTATTGCATATACATACAGGGCCAATTTAGAGAGGAGCCAATTACCCTTCCAGCATGTCTTTGGAGAGTGGGAGGAAACCCACACTATCTGCAAGGAGATTGGATGTTCTCCCTGTGCTTGTGTCCTGACCAGGACTGTTCCAGCAGAAGCCCCCATAAACCTGCACCCCCAAATTTTCAGACATGCCATGTGCCATGTCCTGAATGTTGGGTATGTGTATAGATGAGGCCAGGGCCGCAGCTAGGGCGAGGCGACTGAGGCGAGTGCCTCGGGCACAGGTGCGGGAGTGCGCAGGCAGGGGCATCCCGAGGCCGGGTATCACCTGGTCTCTAGATTGGGTGACTCCCCGCTGTGTCGTCATCGCGCGTGCGCGACCATCTGATGCCTGCCGGCGGCCATCTTAGCGAGAGGAGGGGACGTTCACCGGGCAGGATGAGGTATGCCGCCTGGTCCCCTCCTCTCTCCTGACACTGTCCCGGTGCCAGTAGTCGAGGGATGGAAAAATGCCCCGCTGCCAGTAGCTAGGGGAGGTAAAAATGCCCCGTGCCAGTAGTCTGGGGGAGGTAAAAATGCCCCGATGCTAGTAGTTGAGGGAGGGAAATATGCCCCGGTGGCAGTAGTCGAGGGGAGGGAAAAATGCTTTGTGCCGGTAGTTGACGGGAGGGAAAAATGCCCGGTGCCAGTAGTTGAGGGGAGGTAAAATGCCCCAGTGCCAGTCGGCTGAGGGAAAAATGCCCCGCTGTCAGTAGTTGAGGGGAGGGAAAATGCCCCGGTGCCAGTCGGCTGAGGGAAAAATGCTCCGGTGCCAGTCGGCTGAGGGAAAAATGCTCCGGTGCCAGTAGTCGGGGGGAGGGAAAAATGCCCCGGAGTACGTGCCAGTAGTCGGGGGAGGGGAAAATGCCCCGGTGCTAGTTACATAGTATTTGAGGTTGAATAAAGACATTAGTCCATCAAGTCCAACCTATTAGGATCTCATTCTAGGAGTACCCGTACCCCTGTATAGTTGAGGGGAGGGAAAAATGCCCCGGTGCCAGTGGTCGGGGGGAGCGGAAATGCCCCGGTGCCAGTAGTCAGGTTGAGGGAATAATGCCCCGCTGCCAGTAGTCAGGGGGAAGGAAAAACTGTCCCAGAAGAAAGGCAGCGGTAATGCCACATGCATGCAATGTTTGCACAGACAGAGCTGAAAGTGCAAAATTAATTTTTAAAAAAAGCAAAAAAAGATTTTGAATGATTAAAAGACAATAGTTTCTGATACACAGCGCTTTACCAAACTACATATCACCCAGGATGAGCTTAGATTCACCTGAAGGGGTTAACCTGCCTTATCAATAATCCATCTGCATGGCCATTCCCTCCCTATAGACTAACACTGATCACATGCCACCCATCCCTCTCTGTGCAGTCAGTGACGTCGCCACTCATGGCCATGTGACTTCAGGAGCCCGGGGAAGGGGGTCTGGTTACCTGACACCAGTCTGCCCAGGTGGGAGGGGGGGAGCCGCCCCTGCACCTGTCGAGGAGGAGCAGCGCTGACCCTCCACCGGGGTAGGAAGAGCAAATCTCCATTTATAATGTTTTATTTCCTGTAACATTCTACAAGTGATACAATGTATCCTGTACAGGGAAACCAATGTTCCGTCTTAAAGGGGCAGCGTTGGGGGTTTGATGGGTCATCAACGCAAGGCAAAGAGACTTAGGTGGTCTCGATTAGCCCTTATAGAACGGTGGAGATGTTCCGCAGGTCACGGATGGAACTCTATAGGTTGAAATCGATGGACTTGTGTCTTTTTTCAACCTGACTAACTATGTAACTATGTAACATTAACCTGATTTTATCCTAAAAAATTGCTGCATGTGGGCGGCCGGCGGTCCAGCGCATGTGATGCAAGGTGGTGGATTGTCAGTAGCTTATCAGAGATCAACTGTTTTATGGCTGCAGGATGGAGCTGCTGCTTCTTTTATGGCAGACACAAAGAGAGAGGAGTAACCCCCATAACCCCTCCCCCCCCAGCTCCGGCCATTATTAAAGGACAACTCCACCCAGATCTGGCAGTGTGGTGCGGCTGCTGGGAATCCTGTAGCACTGGGGCAGCAGGTTCCTGTCTGTGTGCTTTAGCTGAGAGGAGGGGTGGGGAGAGGAGGAGAGATCCCTTGCACACAGCTGACGTTGCACAGGATACACAGCTGTGCTTCCTCCCTGCGCTCAGCAACCATTCCAATGGCTGTCTTCTCCCATCTCATGTGATCGCCCCCCTCAATGCTGTCGTATACCCAGCCGGTGTGTGCGGGGCTTCCCTGGATTTCAAGCTGATCCAGGTAACCAGAAGGGGGGGGGATTTCCTCTGTGAAAACAGAAAGATTGGGGGAGGGGGAAGGATTGCATGGCCCGAGCTATTGGTTTTATTACACCACCTGCTCTGATTTTGGCATATGCCGTCTTATCGTAGTATCAGGTTTATTCATGAAGCGCTTGGGGCAACGGCGGTGTGCAGCAGCCTGTGGTGACCAATCAGAGGTCCCGGTGAGGCATTGCTGCAGCGTTTATATAAAATGATTATGTTGATTATCTTTTTTCCTCCTTATGATTTGTCTCTTTATTTTGCGCTCGTTAATGTGCGCAAAAAAATTAGATGTGAACTGATTGTCTGTCACATGACATTTACTGTAATAAAATGACAATTGGGCCCCCTTTTCCCTTTTTTATAATCCTGTGTTCCATCTCATTGCTGACGGGTTTGGCACGAACCGAGTTTGCTCAAGCCTGCGCAGAACTATCAATGATGCACCCCCCTCTCTTGGCCCAATCAGTTGCTGCCGGGGCAATCACTGCCCCTTTGTTACATTGGGCATCAGAGAATACCCCAGATGTTTTTTTTACAGCTTTGCGCAGGCTTGTGCCAAACTCACACGCATCACTACTACTGTTCTCCTGCAGCCTCTTTGTTGCCACTTCCTGTCTACATGCACTCCAGCGATGCCGGCACGGCGGCGGTTTCCTGACGGTGACCACAGTGGACCGTGCCTGCGTAATGTGTTGAAATAGACAAATGAAGTCTCATTTGGAAGCCCATGTGACAATGCAGGAGCACAGTTGGGAGACGGGGACAGAGCGTTGTCACACTATAACAGGAAGTGCGTGAACGAGGACCTTTTATGGCAGGATCACTGGGTCAGTGGCGTCACCAGAGTGTCACCCTCTGTGAAAAGTCAGCCACTCGGTCATGGACTGAGACCCAGACGGTTAAATGAGAGAGGAAGGCATCCTTTGCCAAGATGGCCGCTGGCAGGTAACAGCGTGCGATGTCATCACGTGTGTACGTTAGGGATGCACCGATACTCATCCAAATGCTCCGATACCTTCCCCGATACCAGAACTTCCGGTCAGAGGAAGACTTCCCCGATACCAGAACTTCCGGTCAGAGGAAGACTTCCTCTGACCGGCAGTGCCGTAGGGGAACATGGAGCCGGCAATCAGGAGTTGCGAGTAATGACCGGCTTCCTGATTGGCTGGGAAGCCAGCTTTGATGACCGCCTCCTGCTTGATGCCTGGCTTGCGTCGACGGCCTCCTCCTGCTTGATGCCTGGCTCTCATGTTGATCCTATTGCTTCAGTTCTAACACGGAACAAGCATGCAGCAATGGAGGTCCCAACACCTGATCTGCATACTTATCCCCCATCAGACACCATTCATTCTGTAACACAGCCAGGCAGCGTGTATTTTCAGGAGCAGTCCACAGTGACGGCCCTCATGTTCTTCCCAGTACAGGTTCCCTGTTTAGAGGCCCCACTGCAGACAAAAGCATAAAACTGTGTGCGCGTTTATGTGAACTACTATTAGATTGTCAGCTCTTGTACACCCTTCTTCTTATTACGTCCTTGTGTTTGTTACATTGTAATCCAAATCATTGTATTTTGTGATTTCTCCTCGCACAGCAATGTGTTGAAAGGACCCTTGCGCTCTGTCTGTGTGGAAGCAGCGGCCTCCCGGCAGAGATCCAACACATCCTTTGCAAAGTCAGTGCTAGAGCTAACCAATCAGCAGGGAGTGGTGAGCTCTGATTATTGGAGATCTGACTGGACAGGAGGGGTTGGATCTCGGCAGAGAGACCACTGCTTCCACACATAGAGCATGCTGGCAAGGGACCGGCTTTTCTACTCGGACTACTTTGTAACGAAAGCTGTAAAGCTTTGCACGCTTCTTTTCTTTTCATGCTCCTGGAATGTATTTGGCTGATTTCTACTGAATTCAATTGGGCTTTAAATTGTATGAAAAAGGCGTGAGGGGTCCTTATACCTCATGGAACGGTTCTCATCCTAATATGTCTGACAAGTGCAGCTTGTGAAAAGGAGGAGAGCAGAGAGATGAGCATATCATTCTGCTGCTTCTTCCTTTTGCTGTCCAATCACAGGCTGGGGGAGGGACAAGACCTGTAAGTGTTTTAACCGCAGTAGAGAAAAATGAGGTGTCCCTCCTTACCAGACAGGGCTGTGTAAGGTCCTGTGTCCAAGGGCTTTTGTTCACATCAGAACTACGTCATTCCTCCCTGTGCTAGCATATGGGGTATGCAAAAGCGGCTTGAAGGAGGTCAACTGCAGGACAGGAACAGATCAAATGCAGATCAGGAGGAAGTCAACTGCAAATGAGGTCAACTACAGGACAGGAGGATGTCAACTGCAGGTCAAAGGACTGGAAGTCAACTGCAGGACAGGAGGAAGTCAACTGTAGGTCAAATGCAGGACAGAAATGGATCAAATGCAGATCAGGAGGAAGTGAACTGCAGGTCAAATGCAAATGAGGTCAACTACAGACATGAGGAGGTCAAATGCAGGACAAGAGGTCAACTGCAGGTTAAATGAAGAACTGGAGGTCAAATGCAGGACAGAAACAGATTAAATGCAGATCAGGAGGAAGTCAACTGCAGGTCAAATTCAAAGAGGTCAACTACAGGTCAGAATGAGGTCAACTGCAGGTCAAATGCATGATCGAAACAGATCAGAAGGAGGTCAAATTCAGGTCAGAAGAACGTCAAGTGCACCTGTATTGATTCCCAAATGATCTAAAAAATGTTTCAAACTGATGTCAAAAGCACACTGCATCCGGCCCTGTATCTCAGAACTGGATGGGCAGAAATCCACCCTCTGGGTACCCGGGCTCGGCTTTACGAACAAGTGGGAAAATGTCTACATCAGATAATGACCTCTTGGATTTGTCGTTATAAATATAGGTCCGTAGTGCCCAACCTGCAGCCCAGGAGGATTTTTTGTTTGGCCCTTAGGGACCTTGTAGTCAGCAGTCTGTGTTTCCTTATTGACCTGTAATAGTGGTGATCTCTAGTTTGTCTCCTGAAGCATGTTCCCCAGTCTCCAACAATTCCTATAGCATATTCCTAGTCTCTGAGCATCTCCTGTAGTCTGCAGTATTTAACCGTGTCTTGCAGCACACCCGTGGTCTCTGACCGTGTCTTGTAGCACACCCGTGGTCTCTGACCGTGTCTTGCAGCACACCCGTGGTCTCTGACCGTGTCTTGTAGCAACACCCGTAGCCTCCTGACTAGGGTTGCCAGCTGTCCAGGATTCACCCGGACAGTCCGGGTTTGGAATGCTGTGTCCCGGTTTCATGGCAGCAGAAACCCAGACAAAAGATATCAGTCAGACAGAAGCAACCAAAGATAGCGGCTACTGGCCCCCCGACTGAAAATAGCCTCAACTGTGATATTTACATATGAATGGGTGGTGCTATTCCCATATAAATAAGCTACGACTCATTCTCCCAAAAAGATGTCCGCGTGTCGCTGGAGTGTTCGGTGTTTGGCTTGAAGAAAAGGTGGCAACCCTACTCCTGACCGTGACTTGCAGGACACCCGTAGCCCCCTGACCGTGTCTTGCAGCACACCCGTAGCCTCCTGACCGTGTCTTGCAGCACACCCGTAGCCTCCTGACCGTGTCTTGCAGCACACCCGTAGCCTCCTGACCGTGTCTTGCAGCACACCCGTAGCTAGACACAGAACCGTTGCGCATTCACAGCTAATACCTCATTTATATGGGCTTTTTAGGGTCAGCTGTGGATTCCTGCAGCAGGGATCACCGGTGGATCCAGAAAGCTGTATTCCCTCAGCCTTTACAAAGCAATAACAGGCTGACAGGAGCCACAGCTGTCCACCAGCCGGTCCATAAAAGTCCATTCAAAGCAGATCTAAACCCAAAAACAAAAATGTTGTATATTGCAGCTTACCAGTTCCTTAGATGTGGTGGCTGCATTAGTTGTAGGTTTTTTAGGGGTTGTTTTTTTTTGTTTTGGTTTTTTTTTCAAACCTGATAATCCTGCCACTAACACACTTCCTGTCCTAGGTAGGGTTGCCACCTTTTCTTCCAGCGAAACCCGAACACTCTAGCGACGCACGGAAATTTTTTGGGCAGAATGAGTCGCACCTTATTCATACGTAAATAGCGCCACCCATTCATATCTAAATATCCCAGTTGGGACTATTTTTCAAATGGGGGGCCAGTAGCCCCCCATCTTAATTTTGTTGCCCCTGTCTGCCTGACATCATGTGTCCGGGTTTCAGCTGCCATGAAACCCGGACACAGCATTCAAAACCCGGACTGTCCGGGTGAATCCTGGACAGGTGGCAACCCCAGTCCTAGGGTGCAACACTCACTAACTGTACTGAATCTATGGAGGAGCAGCATTGTTACCCTAGACTGCGTTTATAAATGTCTGACACAGGTCAGCCCCTGCTGTAGCCTCCCTTTACATCTAAGCAAGAGCATAGCAATAGGACAATTTAGAGGCTTTTATTTTTATCTCCTATATTTTCATTTATTTTTCCATTTTAAAATAAATGGGCAAAATTTGCATGCAGCCCTGCATGCTCATGTAAAATTATCTTGCATTCATAAATTAAATGAACTTGTTTTTTTATGTGGAAGTTCATCCACTTCCTGGTCTACTTTGGCACAAATTATGTAATCTGTGCCCAAGTGATGCATGCTGGGAAGGTTACATCGGCAGAGCATAGCTGAGAAATCTCATCTATAATCTCATGAGATCTCAGGGAAAGGCATTTTATTCCCCTGGGATGATGTGCGTGGTCACATGTCCTAGTCACATGTGCCAGAGTTCCAGGAAGTAAATGGAGAGCTAGTAATCTGCCTTTAGTCAAAATGGTCGTTGTGAGAAGACTGGCGGGGAAAAAAATAAGATATGCAAAGAATACAAAGCCGACAATTATCTAGAAGTACTAAACATTTCTAAAGGTGATTTTGTTGTTTATTTGAAAGATATTTGTATTGTGAATTAGGAGCGCACACCTTGGCCAGAGTGATGTACAGCTGTGTATTCCGCTTGGATCCTCGTGATATAGGAGCTTGTTGATTTTGGTGTCTCTGTAGCCCGGAGTCTTATCATTCCCGGCCTCTGTGTACACCAGGCAAATGTTCCTTTTCATAATTAAAGGAGAACTATGGGGTTAAGGCTTTTCCCCAGATTTCTCCTTAGGGTAACGGGAGGACACAAACTAGCGTCCTCCCGTCACCCTAGGCTCAGTATACCGCCAGCGGCAGCTCGCGGTATACTGAGACGCTGAAGCGGATCCCGACAATTGTGCCGGCATCCGCCCAGCTGCGTGACTGACAGCTGGCTCTCCCTATCTAGAGGCAGAGCCAGCTAAACCCTCCCCTGTCCGTTCGCCAGTCAGCGCTGGCGGATCGGAGCAGGGAGGGGGGAATCCAGCCCCTCCCCTTTACACGGCAGAGAGCCGTGACAGGATCGAGAGGTGAGCGAACGCCGGTATGTGTTCGCTCACCTCCCGATCTACTGAGCCGACCTGCGACAGTCTCATTGTCACAGGTCAGCTAGAAAAGCACTCACCTCATACTTCTCCTTTTAATCGCTGCAAAGCGTTCCAATATCTACATTGGATCCAACGTCTATGAAAGGAGAAGTAAGGCCACAATCCCGTTGGGAGCCGTTGTTTTCGTGTTGGTGTGCCGTTTGACTGCGTGGGTCAGATTGGCGCATTGCGTTTTTCCTTTACAGTGCGCAATGTTGGCTCTGATTTGGCGTAACGTTTTGAGTCGAGAGCAGGTAACTACTTAAAGTCATTACAGGCAACTAATGAAGTCGCTGAGCTGCTGATGTGGGTGGTTTGTTAATGTGAGGTGCGTTGGGGTTGCCAATTTATTATAGCCAATGCACCTCAATAGTTCAAAAAGTGCTCCTGACCCCTTTGTTCTCAATGCAAGACACCACAACATACAATATGTGCATTGTAGTGTGCTGCGATCCATTTGAGTAGTGCATTCTACTGGACAAAGCGTCAGACAGTGAGCTCATCCCTATGGTGCTTCTGCTTTCACTGTCCAATCACAGTCTTGGTACGGGTCCAGGAAGACCTGAGCTTTCCAATCACAGTCTTGGTACGGGTCCAGGAAGACCTGGACTCGGTAAGAGGCTGAATGTTGCTGGCCATCGGACTGAGGATATCTAGCGGCAGGAAAAAGTACTGCGGGGGGAAATCTCTGCATCGAAGGTGAATGTTGCGCGTTGTTTTTGCTTTTATTGGACGATTTCTATTTTTATCTCGTTGTTTTGAGTCATGTTTCAAAAATACTAACCCCTTCTGTCCAAAATACTTCACAAGGGTACAGACTGCTCCCAGGTTATGGGTTAAAAAAGCCTCGGCACCATCGGCAGTGGCCAGGACAGATCTAGAATTACAATGTGAATTGTCCCTCTGTAGGGAATAAAACTCGTCTCCCGGCATTAAGAGATTACAGATGGCAAACTTGTTTTTTTTTTCTTTTATTGAAAACAGCCGCCCTTGGATTTAAGGTGCGGCCGTCACTCCACATCTATTGTAACTTCTGGGATTCCACCCAGTTAAAGGCCGGCTATCGGAGTCTCTGGATCCCGCGTAACCATTTTATAGACTGCTTGCATGGGTTGTTTCAAGTGTGTCCCCCTTGGGAGGGGCCTCAGCTGTGTCCCCTGGTGGCTCCAAAGAGCCACATGATTGATTTAGAATACGGTCAGAGACCTACTAGACGAGATGATCAGGCACTAGGGTTCCCACCTGTCCCGGATTCACCTGGACAGTCCAGGTTTTGAGTCTTGTATGTGCTGTGTCTGGGTTTCAGCTAGCCTGGAAACGGCACATACGGGACTCAACGCTACCCAGATTCCAGGTGAATCCGGGTAGCGTTACCACCTTTTCGGAAAGCCGAATGAGTGGTGCTTATTCATATGCAAATATCACAGTTGAGACTATTTTCAGTGAGGGGCCAGTAGCCCCTATCTTCATTTTGGTTGCCCCTGTCTGCCTGACATCTTGTGTCCGGGTTTCTGCTGCCATGAAACACGGACACAGCATTCAAAACCTGGACTGTCCGGGTGAATCCTGGAGCTGGCAACCCTATCAGACACTCCTCTTCCTAAATGAGTGCTTCACTACTGACTACTAAGGTTTGCAAGGGGCCACGTGTGGAGCTACATGGTTTTTGGACCAAGGCCATATATAGGGCCGTGACTTCTAAGGCCTATGACACACTAGCCCTCCTGTTGCTTGCTGCAACTCGCCAGCAACAGGATTGTTAAAGAGGGCAGTAAAGGAACTCCCCTGTTTGTACAATGTGGTTCCATTGCTGGATGAAATGTTTCAGCATCTCCTGTGCCAACAAGGTAGTGACACCGTGACACCGTAACACAGGGGTGGGCAACTCCAACTATCTGGCTGTTGTGGAACTACAAGTCCCATGAGGCATTTCAAGACTGACCGTTACAAGCATGACTCGCAGAGGCATGCTGGGATTTGTAGTGAAAGCACAGCTGGAGGGCTGGAGTTGCCCCCCCCTGCCGTAACCTCATGTCTATAATGATCCTGTGATTGGAGAGTTACTACCTGTGACATGTTCACCAGTGCATCATAGGTGTAAGCCCTGCCCTCGGCCGGTCAAATGCAAAGCCAGTATCTGACACTGGGGGGTCTAGCATTTGACAGTTGAGTGGCAAGGGATGGGGGGGGGGGGAGCGGGTGGGGGGGGGGGTGACTAGTGCTGATCTGTATAGCTGAGTTGAAACTGCAAGTCCCTTGATTTTTCCTGCAGAATCAGCTGATTCCCCCTGAGCACTGGTCCTGATATCCTGTTTTACGGTGTCTCCTTTCCCTGGCAGGGATCTATGGAGCCTCCATTGTATCTGCTAGTAATCTGTGTGTGGCTCTTTTCCCTTGAAGGGTCCTATGGAGCCACCCTTGTGTGTGCTAGTAAGCTGTGTGTATCTCCACAAATGCACAAACACAGCAAAGCAATCTACTCACCTGCCCCCCCCCCCCAAATCCCCCTTTCTCCATGCTTCTGGAGACTGTTCTGTTCAGAAGAGCCAAGAGCGTTGGAGCTGCTTAGAAACATGACTGCAACTCCTTGGGCAAAAATTTAAAGAAATACTTTGCTGGATAATGTATATTTGCTTTTTTTTGAGTTTCATACTACATTATTATATTTTCAGGTCAAATGTATGCTGCTGTAATACTACATTATGACCACTAGATGGAGCTGAGGAGCATAGGAAATCCTTTTTTCTATGCTCTTCAGCTTCATCTAGTGGCCATAATGCAGTATTACATCACAATATTAAGAACGTTCACAGAGATTTGCAGTGTGTAAATCGTTTATATATAGATCCCAAAGCACATGTGTAAGGACTCAGTACCTGGAGAAGCTTGTCCAAGGCCTAAGACACCTAAGCAGGGTTGCAGTACTGGACATCACGATGTGTGTCCCATGAAGGTTAAAGATGCAGAAAGTTTCATTTCAGCTGATTTACTATTTAGAGATCAGAACGGCGATCATCCCGGAACCATCACGGCTTCATTTTAGGGCCGGTGCAGACCAGAACGATTCGGGCCGTACACCGTGGGATCGCACGTCCTAGCACAATTGGAGACCGCGATTGCCGCGCTGCCCCCACACTGATTTCAATGGGGTATATCTGCCCTGCAATCGCAGGAAAAAGGTACATGTAACTTTTTTGCGATACACGACACATGGCTGTTTTAGCCGCTGTGTTCGCATGCATGGGTGGGAATGTTGCGGGAAATCTTGCAATCCACCAGGTGCAACTGGGGTGCCATTACAAAAATGGCACCCACAGCGCCATTCTCTATGATGGGCGACTCTGTATCGTGCACAATTGCCGTGCAGTCACGGATCGGCCAGGTGTGCACCGGCCCTTACACTCTGATTTTATTACTTTTTTTTTTGTTAAACAATCTTTCTTTTGACTACAAAACCAGTTTTTCCGGTTGTGAACAATCCAGATTCTTCATAAAGACCTTTCAGGTATTTACCACTACCATAGCACGATGACTCAGGGCTTCCTGGAGACAAACAATACACCATGTTTATGTTTCATTCATCTTTTATCAATCTCCTGCGTCTAATGTCAGCTGGACGTGGATGGCATTTTTCATCAATATGGCAAAAAAAATGGTAAATTGAAAAAAAAAAAAGATTGCCGGGTGGGCGTTGTAGTACATTGCAGGTCTCTGAGAAAATAATGTATAGTTTAGTATTCCGCTGCAGTTTGGTAGAAAGAAATGGTCTGGGAATGGTGTCTGTTAGGGATACACTGATACTGTTTTTTTTCGGTATCGAGTAATGATTTTTTTTATTTGGTACTTGCCGATACCGGAAGTCCCTTTTTTAAAGGAGAACTATGACGTGAGTGATTTCCACTCACCTCATAGTTCTACGTGTAATGACTTGACACCCGGCTTCGTGATTAGCTGGGAACCCAGCTCCATGCCCTCGTCACCAGGTGATGAGGAAGCATGGAGCCGGCTTTCTGGACAATGACGCGCCCCCGGCTTCAATACAAATTAGTAAACTAAACATGAGATTGTAGTCCATCACGGGAGCGAGCTTGGAGCGGTGACTATTTTACAACATACACAGGGTCCATGGGGAACACAAGTAGCCACCCTCCAGAAGGAAGGACAGTGTCGGCACCAATTCAGAGATGATTGGAGGATCTACAGCCGAGTGATACACAAATAAGATACTTTTTTGTTCATAGTTATGGTAATGTATTTTATCTGCTGAGTTTAGTGTCCCTTTTAATATGTGCTCCTCCCCCTTTGTCTGACCGTTGCTGCACTGCTAACTGCCGGCTCCTTCCTCCATTCTATCCATAGCCAACAGAATGAACAAGTTTTGGCTGCAGTTCAACTCTGGTAAATTTTATTCTGTAGTTTGCTGCCATAGCTTTACATTTACGTACGCAGCTTCAGCCTCCTGCTTTTATACTGTAACATGGAGGCCTCTGTACAAGATTTAATGTTGCCTTAGCAAGCAATCAGCTCCTAGCTGTCCTTTTGCAGTGCAGAGGTAACAGAGGTTAGGATTGTTGCTATGGGCAACCAGAACCTTTCCTGTTGGCAAGCTATCCATACATAAGCTCCATAGTGACTGGACCTCGAACCTTGACTGTGTTGGTGACCGCTGCCATATATCTTACTGTAGACATTTCCTTCCGAATCAAAATTCAGACGACTTTTCAGAAATTCGGACATTCAAACACATCCGAATGTGTCCGAATCCAAATTTCCGTTTACGAATTTCGGATCCCGTCCGAATTTTGTTACCACTGCCTGCTGTCAATAAGCAGAGGAGGGGCCTCTATCAGGTCCTCCCATGCTGATTGACAGCAGGCAGTGGGCGGGTGCAATAGCCAGCTTGTTATTGGCTATTGCATTCTACAATATCCAATAGCAGTCTGGGTATGGCTCCCAGCCTGCAATGAAGAGGAGGCAGGGGGGCGGGGCAGAGGAGCCGTGCCAGGAGAGCAGAGGATCGTCCGGACAGGGGAGGCCGACAGATCAGCGGAACAGGACGCCGGGACATCAGCGGAGGTACACGAGGCAGCAGAGGAATGCAGCGGTCTGTGTCCCCGCTGCCTCCGCCAACACAGGCCTGGAGAGCAGCTGGGAATTGAAGGGACACAGGCCGCTGCAGCCACAGTTCTCCTAAATGTACCGGCAGCTGCCGGTACATTTAGGAGAACTGTGGCCCCCGGTTAGTAAGTACGGATTGTCTGTAAATCGGATGTCCATAACTCGGGAAATGCCTGTATATGTATTTGGCTCCGAGACCCGAATGGAATTCTTTGAGAGCTCTAAAATGCAATTTGGAAATTCAGATACCGAATACTATTCAGGTCTAGGAACCTCAGCTTTTATTATAATATCTGTATATGGTTTTCTGTGGTATTTGCTACAAATATTCGTAAACTCATCCGAAACGGATTTCGTCCGAATCTGAAACCCGAACCGAATTTAGGATCCGAATCCCGAAATATCCGAACCAAATTTTTCTGCAGCTTACATGTCTACCTTACTGTTTGTCTGATGGACAGAAGTGGTGAGCAGGCGGTCAGTCACTTCCTCCTCTCCAGATGGAAGGATCTGCTGTGTAGACGTTGTTTCTGCAAGTTAGGAAAACCTTCTGAGTGTTCTAATGAGGGATCCCGAGACAAAATTTTGCCCATGGGTAAGCCTATAGAGCCCAATCCAAGTCTGAACTTCAAACCAGGGGTGGGCTGTGTATGGGGTCTGAGGGAAGATTGGGGTGGGAAATTTGTCAGCGATGGAATTGGCATCCAAATCCCTGCAGGAGAGGCATATGGAGGCAGCATGCCATAGAAACTGACCGTTCTCTGTTCCTCTTCTATAGGTCACTGAAGAAAGAGGAGGTGAAAGATGGACGGCCATAATTAGTAAGTCAATGTAAAGTATGATCATCCTCATTCTTGTGTTCCCGCTTCTTTGCTCTCGTCCTTTTCTGTCTCTCTGTCTCTCTGTCTCTCTGTCTCTCTCTCTCTCTCTCTCTCTCTCTTAGCAGAAATACTGGAAGACCAAACAGACCCTCATCAAGGTGACTGGCAAGAAGGAAGATGAACATGTGGTGGCCTCAGACTCTGATCTAGATGCCAAACTGGAGGTTTGTGTTCAACATACATCCGACTCACTAACAAACTAACTGTCCCTGGGATATTCACTTCCCGTCTCGGTAACGATTGTTTCTGAGATAGGAAATTGGGGTAAATTCTACCCAATGGAGACAGACTCAAACCGATGTTAAAAACTGGAATGGCTTTAGACCTGTGCTTTGGCACTGCAGAATGAAGGAACAGGTTTCACTCAATTCCCACTTCCTACAGCTTCCTATACTTGCTCCTCCACTCTGATCGCCCCCCGGAGTGAAGAGAAAAAGCCCCATGTACGATCCCAAGTTGCAACCAGGACCTTACACAGGGATGTGGACTTTTTCCCTGTCTTCATGTGCCTGAGCAGCCAATTGCCAAGCACCAGGGCTGTTACATGGGAGGTAGGTGAGCGAATAGCATGCGCTCCCATCCCCAGAAGAAGCAGGTATGACCCGTCACCTCCCCAGGTGAACGTAACAGCAGAGTGTTAAGAGAAGTATGTGCTACAAGGAGGGGCATCAAAGTGAACTTGTTACTTTGCACTGCATGGGCAAAGCATAGGCTCACTATAAAGCGTCCCCATCAGGAAAACTCCCATTACCTGTAATAGAGTGTATACACACCTTTCCCGGTGCCCTCCCTGCCGAATAATGGCCAGTTCAGTAGACATGATCCTTCAAAGCCAGACTTACACTTTAAGACATAGTGTAGAAGCTGGACATAATGATACCACGGCTCAGCATTAGCAGGTCGCTCCTCCATTTCATCTTTGTAGCAGGACATTTCCCCCATTCCATTTAAATAGGCAGAGCTTTCCAGTAGCAGGGCGCTTCCCCCCCCATTCCATCTTCGGAAGAAGAGCTTTCCCATAGTATGACCCCCCCCACACCTTTCAATCTTGGGAAGCAGAGCTTTCCAGTAGCAGGGTGCTACCCCTATTCCATCTTTGTAGCAGGGCACCCTTCTAAAAGACTGGCTGCTCTAGAGCAGTTCAAAGTTATTACATCTGAAAAGTACTTTATTGTGGTCCACAATCTGGTTTTGTTGTGTTTTCAGCTTTTTCATTCAATCCAGAGGACGTGTATGGAGCTCGTAAAAGTCATAGAGCAGTATCAGAAGCGGATATGCTGTAAGTTGTGGGCTTTTATGGTTTGGGGTTTTTAATGCAACCCAGTGCTGATATTGTGTATTTCCTTAAAGCTAAACTCCAGGAAAAGCAAATATATTGTCTAAAGAAGTCTCGTGTATTCTTGTTTATTCTTTCCTTGAATTTTGATTTGTGCATTTCTTCTAGATCTGTGCAGTAATCCAGTGTAAGACTTGGAGCTTCCTGTAATAAAGACCGCTCACTGCTGTGCTCTCTCCATGTGCAGGGTGACTGGTCTAGTCTCCACCCCTGTGGGTGGGGACTGCTGGCTACCTCCCACAGCTCTGCTCTCTACACAGGCTAGAACAGCACAGTGATGACATCTCTGCTACTTTTAAATTGAATAATATCTGGGTTTACAAGTCATTTAGTACACACAAAGTAGATGTATATCCTTTGTGACTATTGAGGAATACATTTCAGTTAGTTTTGTGCCTGGAGTTCAGCTTTAAAGAACCCTGTCCGGCTTTTATTGCTGTCTGTGTTCCCATTGCGGAGATTCACCCTCTCTATATGTCTGTGATTTTACATTTCTATTCATGTCTTTCTCCCATTATTTTTTTGTTTGTTTTTCTCCTCCAGACCTCAAATATTATTTTAATTATTATTTTTATTACGCTTTGAAATTATTTTCTATAGAGAAACATTAATTTTGTGCTCTACACACAAATAATTGTCGACTTTTCTGTAGAAGATTAAATATACACACACACACACACACACACATAATATATATATATTTTTTTTTTAATGTGTGTGCATAGATACATTTTATTATAAATATTTTCTTTCAATCTTCATTTTATTCAATTTCAAATTTACAAACCGTAATATAACATATCATTATGGCAAGTAGATATTCCTACATACTGCCATCATTTAACACTATTTTTAAAAATCCAATATAGAAACAAGGAAGCTGACAAGAATGATTTTTAAAGTGTATCAAAATATACACATTAAGGGAAAAAAGAGAAAAAAATGACGGGGACAAATAATTTACTTAAACTTCTATCTACAGACCTAATTACGCATGATATGCACGGAATCACGCTTGTGGTGAAGTCCATCACATCGCCATGACCTAATGCACTGCGTAGTTTGTACTACATTATATGGTTCTTGTAAAAGCAAAGATGGATATCAGGTCCCTGAGATCCAGGGAACCCCTAAATCTCAGCCAATGAGCCTATATTTTTCAAAATCTATCCTATTCCGCAGCCAATAAATGTTCAAGGTTTCCATGACCCATTCTGCCAATGTAGGGACTACAGAGGAACGCCAATAATGAAGTATAACTGCACATGCTGCAGTGAGAAAGTGTCTGAGGATGTCTCTCTTAACATGCTTAATAGGACCAGCAATCAGAGAGAGAGAGAGGAGTCCTTTTTAGGGTCTGCTCGAATTATAGCACCTGTCACTCTGGTGTAGACTACAAATACCCCCGGCCCCTACCAAAATTTCTGAATGAGGGGGCGACTCCGCCAAATATGTGTCATATATTTCCACATGCATCATGGCACCACCAACATTCTTTCGATTTTTAATCATAGGATTTAATCCTATGAAGCACATCTGGACATTGATACTGTACAACAGCAAAAAGTTTCCCAGCACACTCACCAGCCAGCATGCAAAAAAACTTCTCTCACCACTAAAAACAGTGGTTTAGATACACTTTGCAAAACAATACCGGCGCCTTCAAATCCAAAAAGAGCCCAGCAGTAAAAATGCAGCAAACACGATGGAGGCAGCTCCCACAGATTAGATGGACCACCAGTCTATGAGAAAAGGAACAAAAGAGAGCGCCTCCATAGTGTAAAAATGTTATTTAATAGTAAAAACACGCAGCTCTAAGGCTGTACTTACAACAGTTCGGTAGAATAAAAACAAGTAAAATAAAAGGTGAGAGGACCGAACCCCTGGCAGGGAGAATCTGGAGCGATGTAAAACATCAGTAACCTCGATCCCTGTATTTATAAATGGTTTACGTGTTTCTGGGGCACGCCCCCTTCATCAGGACCATCAGTTCCTGAAACTTACTTGCTATGGACAGTTTAGGAGTAAGAATAATTGATGTGTCCCATCCTCCTGGATCAATAGCCACGTTTTTAATTCTTGTTCCCATTTTGAAGTATAATATACATATTTTATTTTCTCTATTTACCAATGTTTTATAAATGTTTTATTCTTTTGAGTTCAGGGACGGAGTCTGCTTTTGTGAGTACACACCCAGAGCTTGATTTGTGAAGACGATGGAAGAGCTGACATTGTCCTCTGTCTCTCTGCAGTTTTGTCCCAGGAAGAAAACGAATTGGGGAAATTCCTCCGTTCGCAGGGCTCTCAGGATAAATCCCGAGCCGGGAAAATCATGCAGGCCACAGGGAAGGCGCTCTGCTTCTCCTCCCAGCAGAGGTGAGTAATGATTTTTTTTTTTTTTGTGCATTGCAATGAAGATTAAAGGGAACCTCCACTTTAATGCAATATGGCACACAGTTGGTGTGTACAGAAGCAGAAATGTCACTTCCTGCTTCTGTGATTGGCTGACTGATTTTCTCAGATGTCTGCACTAAAGTACAAGCAGAATTTTAGGTATCCCTTGCAATAGGAATTTCATTTTTGGTGACAATGGAGAGGTACTCCATAAGGGTTTAAAGGGAAAGGGATGCCGACACTGCAACTTTCCTCATCCACCAGCTGATTATAATCCTGAGCCTCCCATTCAGGGATCAGTTTGGGGAGGACACGGGTGAAAAAAACAGCTTTTATTTAAGAACAGAAAAAATTCGAAATCTGCAACCAAGTTGGTTAACATCTCTGCAATGTACACAGATCACCCAGAGGGGAAGGATTGTTTTCTTAACAAAACTGGAGTTCTTCTTTAAGAATCGGGAGAGTCCTGGGTACTTGGACTGTCCTTCCAAAATGTGGCCTCTGCATACGTATATCCATACCTCTGCTTAACTATGAATGACTGACCTAAACAAGCTACCTTCAGGTAGACCACACTGATCTCTCTCCTGCTCCCTACAGGTTGGCCTTACGTGCCCCATTATCCCGACTTCACCAGGAGGTGGAAACATTTCGTTATAGAGCAATATCTGACTCCTGGCTGACTGTCAACCGCATGGAACAAGCCAGGACTGAGTACAGAGGCGTACTACTCTGGATGAAAGACGTGTCTCAAGAACTCGACCCCGATCTCTACAAGCAGATGGAGAAATTCCGAAAGGTACTTAACAAGATTGATTTATTTCTAAAGTTAAAGTAGAACTCTGGGCATATGTAAATGGCACAAACTATTGCATCTCTGATCATTTATACATCAATAAATGTATTTATTCTTAAATGCAAGCAATGTTAGTACCTAAATGTGACCCTGTACAGCTAGACTTAAGTTGGAGAGAAAAAAGCAGCACAAACAGCCAATCCATTCATGTGCTGGCAAAAAGCAGGATGATAGGAGGAGAGAGCAGGGTGACTGAGGGCTGAGCTCGTCACTGTGCTGCTTTTCCTTTCACTGTCCAGTCACAGGCATGGCTGGATTCATTACAGCCAAGGCTCAGAGAAAGTAGTTTGAATGATGCCGACTGCCAGACTGAGGACATCTAGTGGCCAAAAAGTAGTACTGCACTTGTGAGCTCTGGATTTAAGGTGAATATTTTAGCAAAAGCTGTTTTTTTTTGGGGGGGGGGGGGTTGGGACATTGGCAGCCATTGTTTCTAAAAATTGCTACTGGCAACTTACTACACCTTTTTGGTACTCAGACCAGCTGACATTGGGTCACATTCAGGTACTTGCATGACTTGTATTAGAATATAAGACAATAAAGATATGTTGATGATTACAGAGCTGGGTCTTGTATATCTGCATAGGATTTACCTTTTTTAAACTTTACTGTTGTGCAGCTTCCCCGGAGTTTGTGTACAGGGATAATTCTGTTTTGCTGCTGGCAGGTTTATGAAGAATTTTTAGAGGTTTGGAAATAGAGTTGGGTTTGGATTGCATGGAGCCGTGTTGTGTTGCTTTTACATTCTGCAGAAGTTGTCACCTGATACTTAGGTCTGTCTTTAAAGCTGAATTCTGGCCTTTCCTTCATTGTACCAGCTCCTGATAGATAGATAGATAGATACCGTGTTTCCCCGAAAATAAGACACACTAGGTCTTATTTTTTTTTTTTTTTTTACGTACAACAATCCACACTTATTCATGTAGAAACATATGGTGATCAGGGAAATCGGGGGTGCCGTACCTTTCCAAGAGTAATATGATAACAAATGGCTGGCCAGAATGAGCAAAACGCGCTTTCACTATCGATTCCTCACAGGTGGAGTGCATTTGGTATCACTGTGAGAGGAGCCGGCGCTATAGAGGAGGCATCGGCTTATGTGGCTTGATTCCTCTAGCGCTGGCTTAGTTGGCACCACTGGTTCTCTCCCGCGGCTCTTCAAGTTTCCCCTTATGCCACCACCGGCCCTGGGAATGGTCACAACTTATTTTCGGGGTAGGTCTTATATTGTAGCAATTCCCAAAAATAATACTAGGTCTTATTTTTGGGGTAGGTCTTATTTTCGGGGAAACAGGGTATCTAGAGATAGATAGATAGATAGATAATATATCTATTGATAGATATATAGAGATATATATTTATCTCCATCCCTCTACCAGTGTTTTATTTGCAGTCTGTGTTTGGGGAGATTTTGCTTCATCTATAAGATGATACATGACATGAGAGGAAACCTCTCTTGTCTGCTGCCCATAACCTATGCAATCTGGTTGTGCAATCTCCTTTCTGCTTGAGCAAAACTATGCAATATAATATGAACATCTCTAAACTAATTCGGGTTGCTGTCAGACAAGCAGACCCTTGCAGGACATAGTTGTTGGCAGATCTTTTTTATATCGCCAACAGCTTGTGCAGCATTTTACAAAGTTGAGGGAGATGGCATAGTTGCAATACAATTTTAATACAGGGGCGTTTGGAGAGCCCTACTCATAAGCGCTTGCAATCCAGTATGTGGGGATCTCTTGTTTTGGTGACAACTTTAAAATTGAGAATCTTCTGTCCTGGGCAAGTGGGAAGAGTCTTTCAGCAGGGAGAGAGACCGCAATAAAAAAACCACCTCTGCTCTATTCATGACTTTAAAAATATGGTGAAGCTAAACCATATTTTATTTACTCATTTTATTTATTTCCTCCAGTGCCTCCTTATCCTTTGCGATAAGCTCAAAGTAACCAACTTTCCTCCAGGTTCACTATAGGGACCGCTTGTGTATCGACACAAAGTGATCTTAATCCACGGTGAAGGAGAAATATTAGCAGCATGCCACGTCTCATAGGCTTGGAATGCTGCTAATTACCCTTCTTTACTCTATCCCATGCAACAAAAAATAGGTCAATGTATATTCTAAACATGTGTCTGCCAATGTGCAATAATAGCATATTAATACTAACGAGAAACATTTTATGGTGCCAAAAATGTCCCGCAATGGAAATTTGTGGGGTGCACCAAATTATCAGCGCTGGTAACCTGAACCATAAGGAATGGACTAGCGGTCTCTGTGTGTGATCGCAGATTTTACCTCTTAAGGTTCCTGAATAATAATAGTTTTGTTGCACAACGTCGGCTTAGTTCCCTTCGGTGGGAGCGGAGATCCCTTGGCTTGGTCTATGTGTGGCGTATTGATGGCTCTAAATACAACACATTGGAAGGGATTACGTCAACCAGCACTCTGGAGATTCCTCTTCAGCTCTTCAATTATGCAGCAGAGGGAAGGAGAGGTCACCGCAGAGGCTTTCCATTACTTACAGACACAACCCGAGTCCGATGTCTGGAGGCTTCAGAGGGGAAATTGCTCCCTACGTGATCAGCGATCGATTGATCTAGAAAGGAGACACTCAAGCTGTAGTTCTGCCGTCTCCTTCCAAGGACCAGGTCACTTTTTAAAGGACTGAAGTTTAATCTGCTTATGTTTTGCCCTCCCTGGTTCCTTCTTTCCCATAATCAACAATTCAATCTTTCCGTTTTTATTACATACCAAATTTCAGACTTGGTGATGTCATCGTTGGATCGCTATGCATTGCCAACAGAGTGCTGTTCATAGCTTCCTGAAAACATCACAGCACCCTTCCTCAGTACTCCACTCAGGAGCCCTGATGCAAGCAGTGGCCTGGCCCTTGGAAGGAGTTGTGCAAATACCAAAATGCCTTAATAGGAGTGTTGGCGTTCTTGTCTAAGGCTACATTTGCATGCTGATTGACCTAGCTAATGGCCACATGTGATGCTGAGACAATAAACTGCCCGCTCTGGTCAGGTATTCTGACAGGTGCCGGCAGCCGCTGTATGTAACCAGCAGGATTCCTCGATCGACGCTCTGTTAGTGTTGATGGAGGAATCGGGTCTATTTTTTCCCGTTCAGCCCGCGGGTTGACCGAAAAAAATAGGTCAGTGTATGGCCAGCTTTAGACTGCAGGAGTGGAGGAGGAGATAGGATGGAGGGAGCCTTGTAACAGCCAGCCATCTCCGAGGATCAGGTTAATATAACTTTATTTTTGCACGTAGACCAAAACGGCACTTACCCCTTGACATGGAGCAGTGACATGCGATGAGGTCAGTGGCAGCTGAAGCACCCCCCGCCGCCCACCCCAACTCCGGACCGGTCACTGAGCTATGTGCGGAGGACGGAGAGAGGAGCCTCCCTGTCCTTCACTTGCTCGTCACTGATGAGGCATCCAGATGGATGCCGTCAGGTCAGTGTTTATTTTTTGATGGGGCGGCTTAGACCCATGGCTCATGTGTGCTGCAGCATGTATGTGTCAGAGCTGAGTTGGGTAAATGCGTTGGGATCCCATCGACGATAAAATTCACCTAAAAGTCAACGCACTTTCCGTGGCATAAATTTGGAAATATATGTGAAGCTACATTGTAGCATCATGGCCCATCTACAAAGACCCATCCCTAACTCTAACTCTACTCCAACATAGTTCCCAAGTGGGACATACAAAGAAATAAATACACTGAGAGTAGATATGTCTTGGAGGTAGCCTCCTCCGCCTTAAAAGTACAGGGACACACGCCAGAAGCCCAACAATGCTCTATGGCAGCTGAAGACCTCCAGTGTGTATCCGCACCAAATCCTACAAAGTAAAAATGGCTCCTACTCTGATCAATTTATAACTTGCTTCTTTAGGTAAGGTATGCACCGGCAGGGCCCTCCACAGGATGAGCAATTCTCCAGCACACAGTGGCATCACAAGGGGGGTGCGGGGGTTGCGGCTGCACCTGGGTGTCACCATTGGAAGGGTGACGCCAAAATGACTGACAGTCATTTTGGTGTCACCCCCTATGAAAAGTCGGGCACAGTCATGGACTGAGAGCCCGACAGTGTCAGGAGAGAGGAGGGGACCTGGCGCCATACCACATCCCGCCGGGTGAACGTCCCCTCTACTCTGCCGGCATCCATCATCAAGATGGTGGCACGCGGCCTCGAGGCGCCCCTGCCAGCAAATTAATGCATGAACTGTTTTAAAAAATCTTATTCAAGAAAATGTTTTTGCTGCATATATTTTAAATTATGTAGGAAGCCTCACAGCGTTCCCAGCTTGGGACATGCTCCTTCCATAGAATGGGGTAAACCCCACTGAGAGGGAGAAGGGCTCTGGGATTATCCCTATGGCTTGTGTTTGCATGCAGTAATGGTGCATCACTATTAAAAATACAAGACTATAACTGAAATATTAAATATAAGTTCATATACACCTCTAATGTGCCAACGTGAAACCATGTAAAGACATATACAATAAAATACAAGGATTACATTTCCAATAAAATACTATTTTTATTAAGCTGAAATTTGGTTCACTGCCTTTTGTTGGGAGTGCTTGGAGTTGGCAAGAGAGAGATGGTCTCTTCTTAGTCTTCTGGTGTTTAGATTGTTGATGGGAGTTCGGAATGATCCTGGTGCCGGTCCAACACACACCTAAAAAAAAATAAAAATAAATCCCAAACTCTCCTTATAGCCGGTCCAACACACGCCTATTGCCAGAAAAAGGTCCATTGAACTTAATGGCACTCCTGTTGGTGAAGAGAGTTGGTAGTATTGCTCTTGGAGATGGGAGCTGATGATATTGCTCTGTAGGGAAGAAGAGTCCCTAAGAAGAGCAATGCATTAGAGGACGTTCCATGTTAAATTCATATCTGAGGCAGCAAGTGCAACAGATCTTTTTCTTCTTTTCTTAGAATTGCAGCAACAGATACTGTGAACAGTGCATGTTACCCTTAACACACGTGGCAGCTACCGCGTGCGAGTGTTAGGGGTGAACTGCTTGGTTAATCATCTCCATGAACACGTCTTCTTGTTATGAATTATCACAGTACCGGCCTCCAACCTCCCCTTATAGCCGGAGTGAGCAGAGCCCAGAATGGTTGCTGTCACTGAGTATTCTGAGATTTGCAGACCCACTGCTGTCAGAATACAAAACACAAAGCAGGAAATTCCTCCATCCACTCTGATATTTTCTGTTTGTTTAGCCTGCAGGATAAAGGAAAAAATATAACCGTGCACTGCCAACTTAATTTGTTTTGTTTATTTTAATAAGTGTGTGTGTATATGTGTGTAAAAAAAAAAAATTTAAAATAAAATATATATTTGTGTGTTTTATTATTGATTTGTATTTTACTGCACACCTTTCCTATAAACCCCTTCCACTTTGATGCGCAGTTCAGCCACAGCTATTATATTTTATGTTAAAGCAATGGTAGTATTGTCACAAATGACAACAGAGAGATGTTGCTAGGAAGCCCCATTGAATCTATGGGACCACATGATCTGTTATGTCCCTGCTCCCTGCCCTTCCCAACATTCAGCTCTGCACTCCCCTTCAGTGAGGTGTCTGCCTGCCTTACATCAGAGTCCCCCTTAACAGAGTCTGAAGGGGGACTCAGATAAGCCCTAATTCCTGCACCTTCACCCCCTCAGATCAGCCCCAATTCCTGCACCTTCACCCCCTCAGACCAGCCCTAATTCCTGCACCTTCACCCCCTCAGACCAGCCCCAATTCCTGCACCTTCACCCCCCTCAGATCAGCCCCAATTCCTGCACCTTCACCCCCTCGGATCAGCCCCAATTCCTGCACCTTCACCCCCATCAGATCAGCCCCAATTCCTGCACCTTCACCCCCTCGGACCAGCCCCAATTCCTGCACCTTCACCCCCATCAGATCTCATTCCTGCACCTTCAGGGTGACGACATTCACTCACTACTGTATCAGGACAGCAGAAACATGACAGGGCTACAGAAACCTCCCTCTCTTTCTTTTCTCCATAACATGGTGTAGGTGAGGCATTCTGTAGTCCTCAGAGATGACTGGGAACAATGTAAGCGTGCAGCATAGAGAGGGAGCACAGGAAGGTCTCATCTGATAAGTCTTGTTGCTGGATCAGCAGGTATATTCTGCACTCATCAAACAGATCGAACAAAACTCTTCCAATGGGATAAATAACAGACCAAAAGGGAGCAAATAAGAGAAGATCATTGTTGAGGATTACATACAGTTAAGCAGAGTTTTTGTTCACGGATTGTACACCACTGAGTGGTTAATAAGGCGATTCGGTCATATGTGACAGTAGTTTTTGGAAATCTTGGCATAGGGAAGGGTTGCTTTAAGAAGCATACTTACACGTCTGTCTGGTGATCGGAGCGCGGCTTTGCCTCCGCTCCCCGGGGCTCAACATCCGGCCTTCTCCAGAGGAGCATTTGGTAGCACAGCGATTGGCAAACCCTTTCCATGCTCGGATTTATCAGAACAGACGTGTGGAAGCCAGAGGCCTGCCAGGACCTGGGCCGGCTTCTCCAGCCCTGATGAACAGAATGACCTTTACTTTGTCATGCAGATATTCCTAAAAAATCTATCTTTTAATCAAGGAGAACACGGGAAGAGAATTGCGCAATACATTCATCTTAAAGTAGTTTTAAAATCTATTTATTTTTAAAGTAAATTTTTACGTGTTTTTTTATTTTTATTTTTTAGTCTCATCTAGCAGCTAAACATTAAAGGAGAGCTATGAGGTGAGTGCTTTTCACTCACCTCATAGTTCTAGCCGACCTGTGACAATGAGACTGTCACAGGTCGGCTCAGTAGATCGGGAGGGGAGCGAACACATACCGGCGTTCGCTCACCTCTCGATCCTGTCACAGCTCTCTGCCGTGACAGGGGAGGTGCTGGATTCCCCCCTCCCCGCTCCGATCCTCCAGCGCTGACTGGTGGAACGTACGGGGGAGGGGGCGGGTACAGCTGGCTCTGCCTCTAGATAGGCAGAGCCAGTTGTCACTCACGCAGCTGGGCGGATCTCAATATTGATGTCGGGATCCGCTCCGGCTGCGGCGTCTCAGTATACCGCGAGCTGTATACTGAGCTTAGGGTAACGGGAGGATGCTAGTTTGTGTCCTCCCGTTACCCTAAGGAGAACTATGGGGAAAAGCCTTAACACCATAGTTCTCCTTTTAACCCAGTACATTATTCAGTTAACCACTTGCTGACCGGAGTGTTAATCCCGCTTCCTGTCCAGTCCATTTTTCAGTATTCAGCACTGAGGTACTTTCTGACATTTATTCCGTCATGCAGCGCTGTACTGAAATGAATTTTATACCCTTATTTGGGGACAGGTAGAGCTTTCTTTTGGTGGTATTTAATCACCACTGGGGGTACTGTATTTGCTGACGTTTAAGACTACTTTTTATACTTAAAGACATCCCCCTAAAATCTGGGGTCGTCTTATACGCGGGGTATATGATGTGGACCTTTAGTTCGTTTGTGCCAAGCTGGCCCAAAACGAATGTCCCTAATCTGTCAGCCCGCTGGATGTGCGGTAATACTGTATGTACGGTAGCTTTGGCTACATACAGTATACCGCGCTGAGCCAATCACGGCGAGCAATGTAAACAACCTCTGCCAATCCAAGCAAGCTTTGTATTCATTAATAGAATAATTCGCTCGCCGTGATTGGCTCAGCGCGGTATACTGTATGTAGCCGCAGCTACCGTACATACAGCATTACCGCACATCCATCCATTATGTTTTTAAATGGTGTTGCCTCGGAAGTGGGGTAGTCTTATATGATGAGTATAGCCCAAAACCTATGTTTTAAGTGGAAAATTAGGGGATCGTCTTATACACCCAGTCGCCTTACACATCAGTTAAATAGACACCAAACACGTCAAGTCTTAAAACTGCGCATGCGCGCGAAATCGCAAAAAACTACCATACCCAAAATTGGCCATTGGCAACGCTTTAAAAGCTTTTACCGCTCATCAATTTAGTGTTATCAGTGATTGACGGCACGAGAATTATGGCTCACACTCCAACGTGCGCGGTGATATGTAACATGTGCGGAGTGATGGGTGCAATCGTCATTTTGCGCACGCACACATGCTATGTAGGGGTGGAGGACTTTATTTTTTTTTACACTTAACTTTATTGTTATCACATAGAGGGTTAAGAAGCCCCCTCTGTGATATCAAATTACAGTGACAGGTCCTTTTTTATGGACCCCCAATGTCGCCTATGGACCCCCAAAGAAGCTGATGGAGCAGAAGTCTGCTTCTCTCCAGCTTCTGTAGCCGGAGAATGACAGCCGAGTGCAGAAATGATGTTTATTACAACACCGGAGGGGAGATCAGAGGGAGATTGTGTACTGATCTCCCTCCGATCGTCCTGCAGAAAGACACAGTGCCAGTCCCGGAAGCACAGGGAGCCCACGCTCCCGAAGGCACAATATACAAGCGATCAGGCGCCTATACAGACGCCGGCCTGCTTGTATGTAAACAGCCATTGTTGGCTGTTTCAAATCTTAACAGTTTCCCGCTTGTGCGCACCAGGCATGGCGGGCACAAAGGACGTTTTAAGACGCCCTACAGCATCTACAAGGCTCCCGTCCAGCCGTTTTGCTACATTCGGCGGCTGGGAGGTGGTTAATATATGTCTCCAAACATTTACATTTTCTAAACCGCACTGCTGCCGGCTCCATTCTGCTCAACCTCTTCCCCGAGTGGGAGAGCGCGCACTGTGTTCCAAGACAGAAGGGACTGTGTTGTCTTCATCAGCTTAGAGGAGGAGGGGTCAGGGAGTGACTTGCTTCAGTGCTGTGTGTTTGAGTTGACACACATAACGTCGGCTCCAGTCCCGGCTGGGCATGCACACAAGGGTGGCTACACAGGACTTGGTAAGGTAGAGGAACAACCCTGAATCTTGCATGTGGGCCATGCACTGAGGGGGGGCAAGATGATTGGAGGGAGGGGACCGGCCTGTACAACTGTGCAAGGTTGAAGGGAAGGTCGGAGCTCTGCTTTAAATATGAATGTGATGTTTTTCATTGATCAATACGACATCACAGATCTAGAAATGGAGCATTCCGGTCTCACCAGAACTTCTTCTTCTTCTTCCCATAGGTCCAGGCTCAGGTCCGTCACACCAAAGCTACTTTTGATAGACTGAAAACAGATGTGTGTGAGAAGGTGGACCTCCTACGTGCCAGCAGATGTAACCTGTTATCTCATGTCCTGACTACATACCAGGTACCGTCCTTCTTTTACCTGCAATCTATGGACTCTTGTGTCCACCTATAGAGTCCATGGCTAGGGTGGGGGATGGGTTAGAACGTCCATCAGGTTTAGGTTAAAGTCATATTCTATCCAAAACTTCAGATTTTAGCGTGTGTGTGTGTGCGCAAAAATAAAAAAATTGCTCTGGTACTAAAGGTGGTTCAAGAGGAACTAACGTCCACAAACCCCTCCGCTCCAGAAATGTGACGTCTGCGAGTCTTCTCGCCTGTGCTGACATCTGCTGGGTGCCGGTGTTCTATCAAAGATTGTGACTGCGTTAGAATGTGCGACCAGTCACGTGGTCACACATTTTAACGTAATCACCCCCACTTTTTCGGCGGTGGAATATGTGACCGGCAAAAAGTGAAGAATTCCAACGCTTTCTCAGCTGTTCCGGGGCAGATCGGCATTGCAGATGGTATGTGCAGGAGAACCGATCTATCCTGGAACAGCTGATCGGTCCTGAAATGTCGCTTCTATCCGACTTTGTGGAATGTAAGATCGCAGTCACAAAGACGGATAGAAGTGACATTTCAGGACCGATCAGCTGTTCCAGGATAGATCGGTTCTCCTGCACATACCATCTGCGATGCCGATCTGCCCTGGAACATCTGAGAAAGCGTTGGAGTTCTTCACCTTTTGCCGGTCACATATTCCACCGCTGAAAAAGTGGGCGGTTATTACGTTAAAATGTGTGACCACGTGACCGGTCACACATTCTAATGCAGTCACAAACTTTGATAGACCACCGGGTCTTCCGCCACCTTGATTTGGCTGGCACAGAATGAGTTGACTCCCGCACATGAGCACCGCAGCCACTGTATCCCGACACCCAGCAGATGCCAGAATCGTACAGTGCGCATGCGCAGGTCAGTGTAAAGATTGGGAGGAGGAAGGGAAGAATCCATTCATGTAGAAGAGATATTCTGTATGTTCTGTAATAAACAAACAAAATGTTTTTGCTCACAATTTTTTGTTTTAAGGTCGCAGTTCTGCTCTAATGATCCACTTCATTTTCTTTTGGCTTTTTTTTTTTTTTTTGGACCACTTTGCTTCATTTTTGGGAGAAAACGTCTCACACAATGGCAGCAATTCATGAAAGCTTCAAGGGGTATCAGCCATACCAATTCACCACACTAAAGGTAAGAAAGGAATTCTCTTAGGATGCTGAATCCCTCGCGCTACTTCATATATACGCTCGCGCTACTTTATATACCTTCATATATACGCTCGCGCTACTTCATATACCTTCATATATACGCTCGCGCTACTTCATATACCTTCATATATACGCTCGCGCTACTTCATATGCCTTCCCAACAGTTGCTCCCCACGTCAAAAACAGATATCATGTACGTTTTGATAGCAGCAAAAACCCAGATCCCTCAAATGTGGTTGGATTCGGAACCTCCGAGCTACACGGAAGTAGTTTGCAGGGTGAATCTTCACTGCTCATACGAACAAATGTTTGCTATAAGAAACAACAGGTATCACAAATTCTGTGCGGCTTGGAAATGTTGGTTGTTGCGCCCTCTATGTAAAATTTGATCATATGGTGGTCCTGATATTATGGATGGTCTTATATTCGAAGGTTTCACACCTTTTCCAAGTTTTCTTCCTCTATTCCTCTATATTCCTCTATTCTTCCTTCTATCTAATCTCTGTACCTCTTCTTTATTTCTAACTAACCTTAAAGGAGAACTATGAGGTGAGTGCTGTTCACTCATCCTCATAGTTCTAGCTGACCTGTGACAATGAGACTGTCACAGGTCGGCTCAGTAGATCGGGAAGTGAGCGAACACATACCGGCGTTCGCTCACTTCTCGATCCTGTCACGACAGAGAGCCGTGACAGGGGAGGCACTGGATTCCCCGCTCTGATGCTCCAGCGCTGACTGGCGGAACAGACGGGGCGGGTACAACTGGCTCTGCCTCTAGATAGGCAGAGCCAGCTGTCACTCACGCAGCTGGGCGGATCCAGACATAATTGTCGGGATCCGTTTCAGCGTCTCAGTATACCGCTAGCTGTAGCTCGCGGTATCTGTGGAGGTGACAGACAAGAAATGTTGGTGGGGATGATCAAATCTGGAGCAGACAGAATCTGGAGCAGTTGTCCATGACAACCAATCAGCGTCTTATCTTTAATTGTCAAAGTTTAAAGCAAGAGTACTGTCGCTTAACTGGGTGACATCGCTGCTCCCTCGAAGTTCCATCAGGGGATACTCTGTGCCGGCAGAGGAAGGTGCAATCAAGGACTGCTATGGAGGGGATTATAAAGTAGTTGCGGCAGTGGTGTACAAAAAGCCATATTAGCCCATGCAGCTGCTATGGGGCCTGGGGATGGAAGGGGGTCCCATTAAGGATTGCCGAAGTTGCTGTTGACACTGGAAATGTCACAGGGGGTACAAGGTCAATCAAGAAAAGCTGACATCAGATGTACAGCGGAGACAATACAGACGGCTCTCCTGGTACCTGACTTTAGACTTATTGACAGTAGGAAGTTCAACAAGGGGCCACATCAAAATTTTTGCAATGGGGCCCCATGATCTACAGTTGCGCCCATGAGTTGCAGAGTGGGCTTTATAAAGACATTATAACCGGTAACAAAGTCTCCTTAAAGCCTAACTCCAGACTTATTTTTGGATACGGCAGGAAGGCGTCCACATCTTTTACCCCATTGGGAAACTTCTCGCTCCCTTCTGTCCCTGTGATCTCCATGCAAGAAAGTGGGGAGTACAGTTGTCACTGGGACAGGAAGACACAGGCAGCAACTAACACACTGTCAGATGTTCTAACTAGAGATGCACTGATACCGATACTAGTATCCGTATTGGTGCCGATACTGAGTATTTCGGCAAGTACTCTTACTCGCCCAAATGCTCCAATACTTACCTCTGATACCGGAACTTTATGGTCAGAGGGAGATCTCCCACTGACTGGCAGTGCCAAGGGAGCATGGAGCTGGCTTCCTTTCCAATCAGGAAGCCGGGCGGTGGGTTATGTCCCTGCTTCCTGATTGGTTAGGAAGCCAGCTTCACGTTTTGCTAAGCAGCCTGGCTTTCTAACCAATCAGGAAGCCGGAGGGCCCCTCATGACTCACTGCCCGGCTTCCTGATTGGTCAGGAAGCCAGGCTGCCTAGGAACAAGTGAAGCCGGATCCCTAGCCAATCGTGAAGCCGGGAGGTGGGTCATGACGTGCCCCACGGCTTCCTGATTGGTTAGGAAGCCGGCTTCATGAGTTGCTAAGCAGCTTGGCTTCCTGACCAATCAGGAAGCCAAACGGCACCTCCCTGACTCGCTGCCCGGGCTTCCTGATTGGTCAGGAAGCCATGCAGCCTCTGAAGCCGGTGTTCTTTTGCTAGAACTCCAGCTTCACAGGCAATCGGGAAGCCTGGCAACGGGTCATGGTCTACCGCCCGACTTCCTGATAATCGGGGCACAATGCTGAGTACCGAAAAAAGGAATATCGGTACTCCATACCGGAAAAAAACGGTATCGGTGCCTCCCTAGTTCTAACCTTTCTCCAGTCTACTACAAATCCTGACAAAGGCTCCCACCCTCCCCAATTCTATCCCAAACAAAGAAAATCTCCAACTTCTGGTTGCAGATGAGCTTCAAAGTAAATCTGAGAATCTGTTGGCTGCCATGTGTTTAGGGTCAGTGCTTCAGAAAGCATTACATCTGGTGATCCTGGAACACAGCCGCTGGTGATGCCGGAACACCAGCAATGCCAGTACTAAGAAGCTCCTCCCAGTCACCTGTCAGATTCAGGAACAAATGAGGCGCTGGATTCAAATGATCAGATGATTCATCAGATCCTGATGAGGCCCATTGGCTCCGGTCCCTCAAACAAGGGGCCCAGATTCACATGAATGAAGTCTAATGAAAGACTTTGTCCAAACCCAATACTGTCACATATGGAGGGGAGTAGATCATTAACCCTATGTAAGCTCTGACACAGAACAAAATGGCGCTCACACAGGGTTTGGACCCATAATTGGGGAGTGCAGCTAAGCTGAGTGTAAATGAATCCATAGTGGGCTTTTGAAGAGAACCTGTCCCTGCGGGCAAAGTGATAGGTTCCCTTTTAAAATCTGGTTGAACTCAATGGCCTTATGTCGTTTTACTTTGATTTTATTTGTTTTATTAGCCTGCTCAGCTATGCAGTCATACAAAATCTTCTCTTCCAGAGTTTACAGGATCCCTATAATAAGCTAAGTCACCAAAGTAAGAAAAAGTCGAAAGGCGAGGAAAACCCTTCCGATAACCCGGATGACACTCAGTAAGTAGCTGAATATTGAAGACATAACAAAGAAAAAAAAAGTTGTATGAGGCACTCGGAGATCAGTATCTTCCACTAGAAGAGTTCCTCACCAACATCAAACACACTGGATCTATAGAATGATACAATAAATGTTATAGACACATGTACTGGTGCCTGACTGCTAACTGGGGGTATGATGATGGCCAGGACTAAAGAGGAAAAGGAATTGGGGGCACTTATTTCAGATGATTGCATTGGGCAAAGCGCATATAATTCTGCATCACTATGGGATCTCCAGCAGGAGGAAGGAGGTCCTGATTCCTCTATATAGATCTTTAGTTATCACTAGATGGATCCCCAGCAGGAGGAAGGAGGTCCTGATTCCTCTATATAGATCTTTAGTTATCACTAGATGGATCCCCAGCAGCAGGGAGGAGGTCCTGATTCCTCTATATAGATCTTTATTATCACTAGAGGGATCACCAGCAGGAGGAAGGAGGTCCTGATTCCTCTATATAGATCTTTATTATCACTAGAGGGGTCACCAGCAGGAGGAAGGAGGTCCTGATTCCTCTATATAGATCTTTAGCTATCACTAGAGGGGTCCCCAGCAGGAGGAAGGAGGTCCTGATCCCTCTATATAGAATGGCTGTGCATGAGAAACATCATAACTCCAGGCCTATGTGTATGAGAAGAGGGAATTGTTTATAGTGTCATAGAAAATAAATCTCTCCTCTCTCTCATCTTTTGTACAGACTCATCTCACTGGATGACCAGCAGCAGGCCAATGAGGATCACGATTCTTTAGCCATGTCTGCAGGTAAATTAACACTCCTGTTCAATGGACCCATTCATTGTACCTGAGAAGTGTTGAGCCCATTTTAGGTAGTACCCCAATCCCAAACAAACCATAGTTGGACTTTGTAGGTACCACAGATATCATCAGAACATGTATCTGAATTCATTGATCTTTAAATCATATTCATCCATATTGTCAACATGGATCCCATCCACCCACAGCAGAACACGGATGAATCGGTAGGTATGTTTGATCCATAAAAGCGCCACTCTAGGTTTATACCGTATATGGTGACCACTGGTGTGAAAGAATCTTCAGGGGTCACTTCTTTCCAATAGACAATTTGGAACCAGGTACAATCTCTAAGTGATCAATGTGTAATCCAGGAGGAAATTATTTTAGGATACCCCCTTCCAAACCTCAGTCTCAGTACGCTACAGCGGTCACTTTAGGGTTACTAATGCACCACCCCCCATCCTGGGGAGCCTCCCTTTGCATATACTGGTACCAAAAGTACTCTCCAGATTGTAACTGGAAACCTTGAAACTCACAGCTTCTCCACCATAGACCCCTAAACCTATGATTGCCATAGACCCCTAAACCTATGATGATAAACCTATGATGGCCACAGCCTCTCCACCATAGACCCCTAAACCTATGATGATAAACCTATGATGGCCACAGCCTCTCCACCATAGACCCCTAAACCTATGATGATAAACCTATGATTGCCACAGCCTCTCCACCATAGACCCCTAAACCTGTGATGTCACTGGTTGCCAGGACCTGGGCAGGACACCGGCCAGAGTGTCCCAGTTTGCTAAGAGCTGGGCGGGGAGATAGGCCTCCCCACCTGGCCCTTGGCAACCTGGGGCGGCAGGCAAACTGCAAACATTTGTGCAGCAGAGCAGCCAGTATACGACAAACATGCCACTCTGCCTGCTGGCCCTCCACGTGACCCAAAGAGATGCGACCTAAGGCAACAGCCTCAGGTTGCCTCATTAAAGGGTGAGCCCTATGTGTCTGTGCCTCCCCCGGCCACCCGTATAGCTATACAATGCGGAGAAGTGGCCACTCATATAATGCTCAAAGCTGTTACCAGTTTAGTTCCAAGGGAGGGACTCTGTTGCACGCAGTTATGCATTGACACTTTTGCATTGCAGTAATGTGCGGCAATGCACATTGCATGCATTGGGGTGCCATTCAAAACACACCTGCGTAGCAGCATGCCGCAACATACGGTGATGCGTTGTGGTTTGTTGCGTTGATAAAAATGGTGCACGTCTGATGTTCGTCACTTCATTGTGCGCCGGCAGCCAATTGATTTCAACGGTCTGCCCCAGCGCAGCGCACGTGTCAACATGGCAACGGATCAGAAAAATGTCAATGGGCTCTAAATCTGGAACATTCCTATGATGGAAAGTTCAGATCCCCGGCTTCAGTCTCATCGGCACGTTTTGTCTTCCGTTACCGGTCACCATTTTCATTCTTTCTATTTTTGCATGTTGTTTCCCTCCATCTGTCAGACGAGTGATCTCCGCCAAGAACACACGCCTGCATATGATAGTAATAGAGGGGATGAGGAGTATTTGTATGTTCTATGTCCTCTTATGCCATCGCTTTGTATTTATTGATCATGTGCTCTGTCATCTTCTAGGCACCCTGGATGACTTGTTAGACCTGAATGCAGAAGAGAGATTTCTATTTGAAGACAGTGGTGAGTTTTAGGAAGGGGGATTGTGTGCTGTGTATGGTGTCAGATCACCGAAGTGTGTGCTTGGGTTACAGTTATTATAATGAAGGCAGGACTCCAGAGCAGCAACCCGAGAAGCTTACACTTTATTCATATAGCGCTAATAATGTCTGATACTGTAAAATCACATCAGACCCCGCCCCCAAGGAGCTTACAATCTAAGATACCCATCTCGCATGCATATACTACGGCCACTTTAGAAAGGAGCCAAGTAACCTACCAGCATGTCTTTTGAAAGGGGAGGAACCAGAGTACACAGAGGAAACTCACGCATGTGAACATGCAAACAACTCCATGCAGTCCTGGCGGTGATTCGAGCTGAAGATTCTAATGCACCACCCCCCATCCTGGGGAGCCTCCCTTTGCATATACTGGTACCAAAAGTACTCTCCAGATTGTAACTGGAAACCTTGAAACTCACAGCTTCTCCACCATAGACCCCTAAACCTATGATTGCCATAGACCCCTAAACCTATGATGATAAACCTATGATGGCCACAGCCTCTCCACCATAGACCCCTAAACCTATGATGATAAACCTATGATGGACACAGCCTCTCCACCATAGACCCCTAAACCTATGATGATAAACCTATGATTGCCACAGCCTCTCCACCATAGACCCCTAAACCTATGATGATAAACCTATGATTGCCACAGCCTCTCCACCATAGACCCCTAAACCTGTGATGTCACTGGTTGCCAGGACCTGGGCAGGACACCGGCCAGAGTGTCCCAGTTTGCTAAGAGCTGGGCGGGGAGATAGGCCTCCCCACCTGGCCCTTGGCAACCTGGGGCGGCAGGCAAACTGCAAACATTTGTGCAGCAGAGCAGCCAGTATACGACAAACATGCCACTCTGCCTGCTGGCCCTCCACGTGACCCAAAGAGATGCGACCTAAGGCAACAGCCTCAGGTTGCCTCATTAAAGGGTGAGCCCTATGTGTCTGTGCCTCCCCCGGCCACCCGTATAGCTATACAATGCGGAGAAGTGGCCACTCATATAATGCTCAAAGCTGTTACCAGTTTAGTTCCAAGGGAGGGACTCTGTTGCACGCAGTTATGCATTGACACTTTTGCATTGCAGTAATGTGCGGCAATGCACATTGCATGCATTGGGGTGCCATTCAAAACACACCTGCGTAGCAGCATGCCGCAACATACGGTGATGCGTTGTGGTTTGTTGCGTTGATAAAAATGGTGCACGTCTGATGTTCGTCACTTCATTGTGCGCCGGCAGCCAATTGATTTCAACGGTCTGCCCCAGCGCAGCGCACGTGTCAACATGGCAACGGATCAGAAAAATGTCAATGGGCTCTAAATCTGGAACATTCCTATGATGGAAAGTTCAGATCCCCGGCTTCAGTCTCATCGGCACGTTTTGTCTTCCGTTACCGGTCACCATTTTCATTCTTTCTATTTTTGCATGTTGTTTCCCTCCATCTGTCAGACGAGTGATCTCCGCCAAGAACACACGCCTGCATATGATAGTAATAGAGGGGATGAGGAGTATTTGTATGTTCTATGTCCTCTTATGCCATCGCTTTGTATTTATTGATCATGTGCTCTGTCATCTTCTAGGCACCCTGGATGACTTGTTAGACCTGAATGCAGAAGAGAGATTTCTATTTGAAGACAGTGGTGAGTTTTAGGAAGGGGGATTGTGTGCTGTGTATGGTGTCAGATCACCGAAGTGTGTGCTTGGGTTACAGTTATTATAATGAAGGCAGGACTCCAGAGCAGCAACCCGAGAAGCTTACACTTTATTCATATAGCGCTAATAATGTCTGATACTGTAAAATCACATCAGACCCCGCCCCCAAGGAGCTTACAATCTAAGATACCCATCTCGCATGCATATACTACGGCCACTTTAGAAAGGAGCCAAGTAACCTACCAGCATGTCTTTTGAAAGGGGAGGAACCAGAGTACACAGAGGAAACTCACGCATGTGAACATGCAAACAACTCCATGCAGTCCTGGCGGTGATTCGAGCTGAAGATTCCAATACAGCTAGGCGGATTGCTAACCACTAAGCTTCTGCGCTACCCACTTACCATTGTATAGCTCTCTGAGCTCCCCCAGAAGCCAGGGACATCGGTTATGCTAATGCCAATATGAAATCCTGAAGCTGAGCCCCGCCACCTCCTGCTTCCTACATAGAACTGTGGTGCATAAGGTTGAACTTGATGGACGTGTCTTTTTTAAACTGACTAACTATGTAACTAACTATAACCTCGGTGGGGGGGGA